>NC_138166.1:30887653-31254383 GCF_964165515.1 Mesoplodon bidens
CCCTCAAACCCTCTATATAGAATCAAGCCTCTTCTATCCTTTAAAACAGGGGTCCTGTTAGGAACCAGGCCACAGAGCAGGAGGTGAGCAGCAGGCGAGCAAGTGAAGCTTCGTCTGCCGCTCCCCATCACTCCCATTACCGTCTGAACTAACAGCCCCCCACCCCACCCCTGTGGAAAAATTGTCTTCCATGAAACTGGTCCCTGGTGCCAAAAAGGTTAGGGACCTCTGCTTTAAAACAAATATAATAAAACCTTCCTTGACCTCTCGTCCCTACCAACTATTCAGTCTTTATTTATCCAGACATCTCACATTTCCACTTTTACACTTCCCATTCACTCTTCAACCTATGAGGTATAAAACTACTGACCAATTTGGCAAATCAAGTGTACACTTTTTATTTTTGTTTTGTTTTGTTTTTGTTTTTGTGGTACGCGGGCCTCACACTGCTGTGGCCTCTCCCGTTGTGGAGCACAGGCTCCGGACGCGCAGGCTCAGCGGCCATGGCTCACGGGCCCAACCGCTCCGCGGCATGTGGGATCTTCCCGGACCGGGGCACGAACCCGCGTCCCCTGCATCGGCAGGCGGACTCTCAACCACTGCGCCACCAGGGAGGCCCAAGTGTACACTTTTTAAAAACCAGTCATATTGGTTCTCTCAGCTATTGTTCACTTCCTCCTTGAACTTACTTTCATCTGGAACTTCTCTCCTCCCTTTGCTTTCTTATAGTTCTCATATCTCAGAACATTCTTGTGTGGTCCACTGTTTCTTCACCTAATCCTTAAATGAACCTAAAAGGTAAACAAATGTTATAGAAGAATGTATATAAAGACATGAAGCCATAAGTAGGATGGCATGTTTTGGAAATTTTCTGCAGTATAATACAACCTGATCTTTGAGTGGGAAAGTGACAGGAAATGAAGCTAGAAAAATTAGCAAGTTCAGATGGACCTTGCACGCTCTATAAAGCAGTTAGATTTTATCTTGAAGTGTTTGGAACATTATTGAGAGATAATAGGAGAGTAACCTGGTTGGATAGGTATTTTGGAAGGATCCTGTGGTTGCCAGTTAAGAATATTTGCTGGCAAGACTGATCATTTTACTGTCATCATAGTTCTACTTTTTCCAGAATACCACATAGTTGGAATCATACAGTATGTAGCCTCTTCAGATTGGCTTCTTCAGTTAGTAATAGGCATTCAGAGTTCCTCCATATCTTTTCATCACTTGATAGCTCATTTCTTTTTATCAATGAATATTCCATCATCTGGATGTGCCACAGTTTACCCATTTACCTTTTGAAAGACACCTTGATTGCTTCCAAGTTTGGCTGCCTGTGGCACCTTTACAGCTGCAGTTTTGTACCTGGGGCCCACTCTCAGGTCAGAACTGTGAGAAAAAAGAAAGAGGAAATAATACAGGGATTCCCTTTGTATTCTTCTAACGGCAGGAGCCTCTATCCTGATTCTTTGTGGCCAAAAAGATAGGGTTTGTATAGGAGTAATCGCCACTGGCTCTGCTATTGCTGCAAATCTCATGACTAGAGGTCCATTCTTAAGGAGACATTGCAAGAGAAAAGGGGGAGGGGGGTGATGGGAAATGTACCCCCTTAAAGTTAGCTTCTCCAAGTTTTGTCTTTCTTCTGCAATATATCTGCTTTTGTTTACTTTTAGTCCTCAAGTAGTTGCTTATTGAATTTTGTCCAGAGTTTTTATTGTCATCAGTGGGGAGGGACCATATTGAACATATTCCTTCTTGACTGGAATTGACAGGCTAATAAATTTTTTACTAATTCCTTTGATGAGTTTATCACAAAGGTTTTGCTGAATGAGGGCATAAAAATAACTTACATGACTATTTTTAGATTATTTTACTAACCATGCCTTTTCTTTATTGGTTCATTTCTTTCTGTGAAGACATTATAGCTAAAAGGCAAAATATTTGTTGAGGGTATTGTAAAAGTGAGCTTGTATTACTAAGTTCCATACCACTGGCTAAAATCTTTAATTCCTGAATGATCTTTGTTTTCTTTCATTTCTTTGGTTGAGTTGATTTTGAAAAGCAGCTTTTTCTCTTTTTTTCCCCATGAAACTGCAATAATCACCCTTCCTTTATTTAGTTGTTTTCCTATATGATTTTTTAATCTTGAGGATATTGAGCAATTGCAGTAGCTGTTTTCACTGTACTTTCAAGCCCACTGTTTTCACCATATATATGTTTATATATATATATAAATTTTTTTTTAGGGGAAAAGAGTAAGTATTGGCACACAGAAAGCAAGAAGTAAGTATTTTGATTTCCTTAAGGGTGTTTGTTTTGCTTTTAGAAAATAGAATAAAACATATAAAAACTTCTAAAAAATCATGTAACCAACCCTTTAAATGACTTTCTCAGTGGTTCTTAGCCTTTTTTTTTCTTTAGAACACTGACCCCTATGGCAGTCTGGTAAAGCCTATGGACCTTTGTTAGAATAATGATTTTTAAAACATTTTTTCTTATCATTATATTACTAAGAAAATTAATTATATTGAAATTCAGTTATCAGAATATTTTTCAGTATAAAATAGTTATATACTTGTTTTTATTACACATTAAAAAGTTCTAGCAGTGATTATAATTGCTACTGTAATTTTGAAGTGATGAGTGTAAATGATGCTTTGAGATATTTGTAGTAACTAATATGATATGAAAATATGTTTCAACTGATATCAAAATTACAAGCACTGGGCCTCCCTGGTGGCGCAGTGGTTGAGAATCCACCTGCCAATGCAGGGGACACGGGTTCGAGCCCTGGTCTAGGAAGATCCCACATGCCACGGAGCAACTAAGCCTGTGCACCACAACTACTAAGCCTGTGCTCTAGAGCCCGTGAGCCACAACTACTGAGCCCGCGTGCTGCAACTACTGAAGCCCGCACACCAAGAGCCCATGCTCCGCAGCAAGAGAAGCCACTGCAATGAGAAGCCCACGCACAGCAACAAAGAGTAGCCCCTGCTTGCCACAACTAGAGAAAGCCCGTGCGCAGCAAGGGAGACCCAACACAGCCAAAAACAAATAAATTAAATAAATAAATAAATAAAAATTACAAGCCCTGCTAATACTACTGTGTGATTCTTTTGCTTATATGCAAAATTGAAGGACATGTTACATTTCAGTTAGAGATTAGTGAACATAAAAGTTAAATTTTTTTTCCTGTTCTAGCTCAAAATCCTGAATTCTGCTTATAGATCTTTTAGGAGATCCATTCAAGAATCGCAGAATATAGACAGAGCTCCTGTCATTTTGGAAATGGATTTATAATTGTAGGATACCTTAACTGAGGCTGAAAACTTCAAATTGAAATGAAATGGATAATGGATACATAGTTGGATTATTTTAGCCAGAGAGAGTAGTTTTGTTTAAAAAAAAAAATTCTGGATTTGTAAGCATCTAATATCATGTTTTGTATATTCCCAAGCAGGTAGACTCAAAAAGCCTTTTGTAAAGGTGGAAGATGTAAGCCAGTAAGTATCTTAAATTCAATCTGTATGATTTAAATACAATATTAAAGGAGAAAATCTAACTAATTAAACTGTTCCCGCTAATACTGTTAGGTCCCTTTACGCTAGATTTATATGATATTAATATGCATGTGGCAGAGTTTCAAAAAGTAGCATTACTTTGTGCTCAAGGACTGAATTAAGTTTCAGTAGGTTTTAGATAATAATTCCTTGAAAATCTAGTTTAGAGCAATCACAAGACCAACTCATTTTTCAGTATTTCAAATAACCATTCTCTGGCTAAAGGTAATACTATATGATTTAGAACTACTACTTAAAGACTGCATCTACATTTGTAAAAAAGAAATTATTAGTTACTACTTGGAAATACAAAATCTGAGTATAACATCTAATTTGGTAGTTTTCCCAAACTCATTCTGAAGCTCTATAGAATAATCTTAATGAAGACTACAGATATAAGTAGACTAATTGGGCATGGGGAGAATTAGATTTCTTTCTCTTGACATTCTAGTTACTCACTTAGACATGTGTGATTAATTCTCTTGGCTGCTCACTGAGGTGACAAAGCTGTGTTGAATACTTCTTTTTTTTAAATGTGCTACTGTGAGAAAAAAAAGTACAATTTAAAATTAGGCCTGGAGGGACTTCCCTGGTGGCCCAGTGGTAAAGAATCCTCCTTCCCATGCAGGGGACACAGGTTCAATCCCTGGTTGGAGAACTAAGATCCCACATGCTGTGGGCAGCTAAGCCCTCACACCTCAACTATAGAGCCCATGTGCTGCAAACTACAGAGCCTACATGCTCTGGAGCCCACGCACCACAACTAGAGAAGAGAAAGCCTGCATGCCACAACAAAGAGCCCATGTGCCACGACTAAGACCCGACACAGCCATAAAAATAAATAAATATTTAAAAAAATAAAATTAGGCCTAGAGAAGCATCAATAAGTGGAAAGACAGCCCATGTTCATGGATTGGAAGACTTCATATTTTAAGATGTCAGTACTACCCAAAGTGATCTACAGATTTAATGCAATCCCTATCAAAATCCCAGTGACTTTTGTTGCAAAAAAAGAAAAATCTGTCCTAAAATTCATATGGAATCTCAAGGGATGCTGAACACCCAAAGTAATTTTGAAAATGAAGAACAAAGTTGGAGGTCTACACTTAACCAATGTCAAAACTTACTACAAAGCTGTAGTAATCAAAACAGTTTGGTACTGACATAAAGACAGATGTATAGACCAGTGGAATAGAATAAAGAGCCCAGAAGTAAATCTTTATATATATGATCAAATGATTGCTGACAAGGATGCCAAGAACATTCAGTGGGGAAAGGACAGTCTTTTTAATAAACAGTACTGGGAAAACTAGATAGCCACATGCAAAAGAATGAAGTTGGACCCTTACTTTATACAATATATAAAATTAACTCAAAATGAGTCAGAGACCTAAAACTATACAACTCTTAGGGAAAAAACAGGGAAGCTTTGTGACATTGGAATTGGCAGTAATTTCTTGGATATGACACTAAAAGCAGAAGCAAAAGAACTAAATTGGACTGTGTCAAAATTATAAATTTCTATGTGCAAAAGACAACAGTGAGAAGGCAACCACAGAATGGGAGAAGATAGTTGCAAGTTATATATCTAATAAGATGGTAATATGAAGAACTCAACAACAGAAAATCAAATGACCCAATTAAAAAATGGGCAAAGGACTTGACATTGCTCCAAACATACCCAAATTGCCAACAAGCATATGAAAAGATGTTCAACATTACTAATCATCAGAGAAATGCAAATCAAAATCACAATGAGAAATCTATTACCTCACAACCATTAGGATGGGTACTATTTTAAAAAGAAAAAAGTGTTGGTGAGGGTATGGAGATATTGGAACTCTTATGCACAGTTTGTGGGATTAGAAAATGGTGTAACCACTATGGAAAACCGTATGGAGAGTCCTCAAAAATTTTGAACTGCTTGCTGTATGATCCAGCAACTCCACTTCTGAGTATATATCCAAAAGAACTGAAAACAGGGTTTAGAAGAAGCACTTGCACATGCATGTTCATAGCAGCACTATTCACAATAGCCAGGAGGCAGAAGCAACCCAGATGTTCATCAACAGATGAATGGATAATATGGTATATACACACAATGGAATATTATTCAACTTTAAAAAGGAATGAAATTTTGACACATACCACAACATGGATCAACCTTAAGGACATTATGCTTAATGAAATAAGAGGAAAATACTACCTGATTCCACCTAATGAGGTACCCAGAGTAGTCAAATTCATGGAAACAAGGTAGAATGGTGATTGTCAGGGGCTGGTGGGGAAGAGAGAATGGGGAGTTACTTATTTTATATGTGGATACAAAGTTGCAGTTTTGAAAGATGTTTTGAAACATGTTTTCTTTCGTCATAAATATTCTCATGTATTTGTCTTTTTATTCTTTTAGGCTTTATAGGCCATTTTATCTTCAGCTGACCAGTATGCCTTTTATAAACTATTCTGTTCAGAAGCCCTCCAGCCCATTTGATGTAGATAAGCCATCTACCACCCAAAAGCAAACTCAGGTTAAACTAAGGTTAGTTTAACCGTCAAGTAATTTTTTATCTTTTTAAACAAATACTTAAAATAATTCATTTGATGCCATGGTGTGTGTGTGTGTGTGTGTGTGTCTAATCACTGTTGTGCTTTCTCCCCTGGATATTTTTAATGCCCCTTTGCTAGATTTAAAGTCTGAATCTTTTTTTCAAGTATGTCACATTTAGACACTTTAGATGGGGGCTGTGGGGGGGGTGCTTAAAAATATTTGCAAATAATTCAAACGTGTTGTTTCTCTTCAGTGATCTGAGATATTCTCCAGAATAATCGTTACATTCTCAGTTTGCTTCTCAATTTCTTAAAAAGAAAAATGGCTAAAAGTATTTGTTTATGTAAATCTCTGCAAATTATGGCAGATGCTGTTTGATAGTTGAGGACTAAATTTTTTAAAATTATTCCTTACGTTCAGTGGTTAATCTTTTACCATATATTTCTATCAGGATCCAAACAGATGCTGATAAATGTGGTGGAATCCCAGTTCAACTCCAGTTAAAAGAGAAGAAAAAAAAGGGATATTGTGAATGTTGCTTGCAGAAATACGAAGATCTCGATACTGTAAATGTGATTTTGTATTTAGAGGGTTGATATTTCTAAAACTATGAATAATATTTGCTGTTTAAATTTTAGCTTATTCTTTTGATTGTGGTTTACAACTTGGTAATTATTAAGTAGTAGATACTTCTTTTTGATAGAATTATCTTGAATCTTAAGAACCCAAAGTGGGGAAATGTGTATTGAAAAATCATTTTTATCCACTCAACAAATATTTATTGAGCACCTGCTGTGTACCAATTACTGCTCTGGGTGAACAGCATTGAACAAAAGCGACCACTTCGCAACCCTTGTGAAGATTACATTCTATGGAAGGGGAGGAGAGAGAGCTAACCACAGGATAAGAGAATAGTGAAGTATATAGAGAGAACATTAGATCAGTGCTATGAGAAACTAAAGCAGGAATGAAGGTGTTGCTATTTATTTAGACTAGACAAGGAATACCTAACTGATGAGGTGGTAATTTGAGTAGAGACCTGAGAGAAGTTGAGGGAACAAGACTTGTGAATGTTGAAATAAGCAATGCAAAAGTGCTAAGTGAAACTGATTGATGGGATCAAAGAACAGATGTTGGACTGAGTGATGGTGATAGAAGTCAGCTTTCGGATATGACTGTAAAGGCGGGGCCAAGAGGATGTGCAGTAGTTTGGATGTTGGGAGGGAGAGAGGGTGGGTCATGGGTCACTGCATGCTTCAGGCCTTAACAATTAAAAAATGGGCAAGTGATTTACTAATGGGAGGATGAGAAGAAAGTGGAGACAGTTCTTTGAAATAGCAGAAAGAGAAATGGTTGAAAATATATATGGGATGAAGAGAAAGTTTTAAAAATGGGAACAGTTACAATTTGTAAACTGATAAAAAGAGCAAGAGCTTTGGATCCAGGCTAGCCCAAGTTTGGATCCTGGCTTCCTGTCTGTCTATGAGACTTTGGACAGTACCTGGCACTGTGCTTATTAAATATTAGCTATTATTGTTTGAATTGTTAATTCTTAAAATACTAGGACGGTCTGTTTTGGTGCTTGGTTTTGGTAGAAGATGGTGGGAAAGTTGAGAAAAAATATTTGAAAATATCTGATCCATAAACTACCTCTGTCTTCAGATTCTAAATTGGAAGTTTGTTTTATAACTGAAAGTTTGTGTCAGTTTTTTGTGTTCAGTTTATATAATAAAGTATAAAAATACAGTTAGTTTAAAATTATTTTTAATCATAAGCTGAACTTTCTCAGAAATATTTGCCCTTCCCAAAAATCATTTTGAAAATTTAAATTGTAGATTGGTCCTGAAATTTTACTTTGCTGTTGCAATAAATTAATCTAAAATGGATGTTTTCCTTAATATTAGTTTGTGGATCCTAATTTGATGCTCAGAGGATGTTGGGGCTAAAAATCAACCACAAGAAAGGAAAATCAAAGTAGAGGCTGTGATGGATATTTTTTCATTTTTCTTTTTTTTTTTTTTTTTTTTTTACAGTTTTTCATGTATATGATCCCTAGTCACTAAGAATATAGAAAAGATTTTGTTTTTTGAAACTTTGATTTCACAGTGATTCAGTTCCACCTGTGTCGAGGCATTCATTTAACAAATTTGATCACAGGAAATTAAGCAGCAAACAGGGCAGATATATTCCCTACCCTTTTACCATCTTACAGTCTGACAGAGGAAATAGATATGAAACATGTATTTGCAAGTAGGATGAAAAGTGAAGTATGAAGTGCAGTGGTAATAGAGTACTGAATGTAGAATGAGGGACAAGGAAGGCTCAACTGAGAAAGTGACATTTAAATCAAGACTTAAAGGACGAATAAAAAGAGTTAGTGGAGGTAGAGAGGAACTACACAAAAGTTGGAAGTTGTTTTTCTTAGTTCAGTTAGTTATTTTTCCATCCAAGAACATGAATAAACAGAATCTGAACTTACAAAGTTAATGTTGCGTTTCTCATTAGTTTTAACATTACTGGGCATACATAATTTGTATATGGTAAATTTTGCAAGCAAGGAAGGAATAGGTTTATATTCCAGAATACTGTATTTTTTGTGACCAGTGAAGAATTTTGTTTTTGGAATTAAAATTAAATCATCACAAGTTAAAATCAGTGCTCACTTTGGCAGCACATATACTAAAATTGGAACGATACAGAGAAGATTAGCATGGCCCCTGCGCAAGGATGACACGCAAATTCGTGAAGCGTTCCCATGTTTTTAATAAAGATGTTAAAAAATAATAAAATGGATAACCAAAAAAAAAGTTAAAATGATATGAAACTAGGGAAACAGAAATGAGGTTCTTCCATGATCACCTTGATACAGGCTTCTAGTTACAATTTCCTGATCAGCTGATAGACAAATGATAGAATTAGCCTGGAGATTCCACCTATTCAGGAGGAACTTTGTTTCCTCTGAGTTTTATCCCAATACACTGAACTTGTTGACTTTTGTTCTTAACCACCCTTAAGATTGAGAAAAGCCTCTCGGTACTCAGTCATAAGCACTGGGTAATTGAGATCATTTATTCCCTCATTCTCAAAATTTTTTTTATTCTTCCCAGCATTAGTTGTACTTCATCTTTTTTTACTTAATCTCTCTTCTAGATTCTTGTTTTGGATTCTTGTATGTTATATAACATTTCATGTATTTAATATTTTATAAGCCCTACCTTACTTATTACTTAGTGGTAACTGCATAAGGATAAAATAAAGTAGTAAAGAGAATTGTTTTCAAAAATATTAGCACACTCTAAATGCTATATGTTACTGTTGTTTTTCTTCAGCTTTATCTTCATTTTCTGATGTAGCTCACTGGTTTTCAGTTCCCTTAAACTAATTCATTAGTACTTGATTTTTCTGATTGAAAAATGGAAGACTAAAAACCAAAGTACTTTTAGTGGTTTCTCAGCAGTTACTTTTATTCTACTTATTTTAAGTTCTGATAAAGGATATTTTTTTTGGAGTAGTTATTAGATACTTAATTTTAGGGGCATGAGAATATTAGAAAAAAGTATCTACTTTAAAATATAATTATGATTTATATACTTTTTTGTTTTATTTTAGCATCTTCTAAGTGAGCAACACAGAAACTTTGCGCAGAGTAATCACTATCAAGTTGTTGATGACATTATATCTAAGTTAGTTTTTGACTTTGTGGAATATGAAAGGGACATGCCTAAAAATAAAAGGTAATTATCAACCCAAGTTTTAAATTTTACAAGAATATTAAACCATTAAACTAAAAATAAATCCAATGTTTTCTGTTCTTAGAAGGATTATATTTTCAGCATAGAAATATGGTTAAGAACTGATTGCTGCTTTTCTCTCCCTCCTCCACCGCCACCAAAAATGCTTACCTTATTATTTTTTTTGGGGGGGGGGGGTACGCAGGCCTCCCACTGCTGCGGCCCCTCCCACTGTGGAGCGCAGGCCCAGCGGTCACGGCCCACAGGCCCAGCCACTCCGTGGCACGCGCAACCCTCCTGGACCGGGGCACGAACCCGCGTCCCCCGCATCAGCAGGCGGACTCTCAACCACTGCGCCACCAGGGAAGCCCTCTTATTATTACTTTTAAGGCTCTCTTCTTAACATAATCTGAAAGGGGAGTTGGCAAACTTTTTCTATAAAGAACCATATAGTTAATATTTTAGGCTTTGTGAACCACAAAAAATAAATAGATGGCAGAACAGATTTGGCCCGAGCTGCATAAAGTGTGAATACAGTGATGTTCAGTATACAGTAACTGTACATTGACAAAATGAGCCTCATTAAGATTATTCCCATAAATCTAAAAACGAAATGCTTTCATATGAATATACCCTAGAATTGGTAATAACTCAATAGGTTGTTTAAGTCCTTATATCTGTTTTTAGACCAATCTTAAGGCATAAAGAAGACTATAAATATGATACCAAGCTACAGCTCCTGAAAATTAACTAGAAAGTTTTTTGGCTATATCTGGGTAGAACAGTTCCTAAACCTCTTATTTCTGTAACATTCAGAATGATTGTTCATGACTGATTTAATATTTGGAGAGGAAGCATATTTCCAACTATTAAAACTTACATGGGCTACTATAAGAATTTAGAATTCCCTAAAAACTCATTCTGCAGCAAAATTCTGAACTAATACTTATATATAAACTGGTTTATTCCTTAATTGTCTTATTATCTGCACAATTTTTATCTCTATAGACAAGTCACTTAAAACATCTCTGGACTTTAAAGAAGAGTGATGTTGGACTAGTGTTTTTACGTTTTATATCCATTTGTTCAAGAGGAGTCTTAAGTGAAAGTATCAACAAAATAAATAGAAAAGGAACCATTCTGGTTTTGAAGGGGCAGGTGGAATTCTATATTTCTCTTCATTATCTGTGACATGTATAACATAAAACATAATTAGTGAGCTGTTAAGTTTTTTTCTCTTTGTAATTTATGATTGCCTAATACAAACTAGCATCCCAAGGGTATTAAGAGGCTCCATGAAGAAGAGCGTTTCAGGTCAAATCTGTGTGTGAAACTTAAGGATTACTAACTTGTCATCTTTAGAAGTATAATGATATAAGGTTTCTGGCTCACTATAATATTGGATTGTTTATTTTTAAATATAAATAAATATCCATTTCTGCCTTAGGTTTCCCAATACTCATTCTCCACATGCTAAGTCAACATTAATGTAAATCAAAGCATAGAAATTAAGAAATTTTTCAGGATAGTGAAAAAATTAGGAACAGACCCAAATCCCTTTACTATCATCTTTCTTTGATTTATATGATCAAAGTAGTTTTAAATACCAAAGTCAAGATACTGCTTACCTCTGGGAGGAAGTGGAAGAATGTGGATGAGGAGTGGCACACTAAAGTTTTTAGCTATATCTGTAAAGTTTTATTATTTTAAAAACATCTAAAGTGGACTTCCCTGGCAGTCCATTGGTTAAGACTCCCCACTTCCACCACAGGGGGCATGGGTTTGACCCCTGGTTGGGGAACTAAGATCCTGCATGCCACATGGCGCGGCCAAAAAAATAAAAGCATCTAAAGTAAATGTGGCTAAATAGTAAAAGTTCTATATTTTTGTAGTGTTTTCTAAGTTAAATAAGTTTAATAAACAGTTTTTAAAGATTTTTACTAATTTAGTTTTTAAATACTCAGGAATTTTTGATAGCAATTTTAATTTTTTTCTTTCTTTTTCCTCTAAAGAATAAAATACAGTGTTGGATCCCTTTCTCCTATTACTGCAAATGTTTTGAAAAAGTCTGAACCTAAAGAAAGGATGGAATTACAACATACTTCTCAGAAAAACTCCAGGGAAAATGTACAAGTGATGGAGCACGGTTTCCTGGATAAAGAAACCCAGGAACCTGAACAAAAGTTTATGTCTACTTCAGAACACATCCCACATCCTTCAAGTGAATTAAGAGGACATGATGATAAAACATCTAATAAATGTTCCATGTTAAATCTATCTGAAGATGACATAAAAGAGAATTTTATATCTCTAAATTTTATATCTCTATCTCCATATAAAAATAAACAGGAATGCATTATTGATGTTCCTGAACATAAATTAATTATAAATAAAAATGACTTAGAAGTAAGGGTGGATCACCGTCCACATAGGCAACAGGCATCTGTACAAGTTTCTCATTTCAGTACAGGTAATAGTTCATCTCAACCAAAACAAAAGTCAGATACTGTGCTTTTTCCAGCAGAGGATATGAAGGAAAAGGACCTTCGTTCAGTATTTCATCATGATTCTGATCTGTTAGCAATAAACAGTTCACAGAAGCACCTAACAATTCAGGCAAAGGCTCCATCCCAAAGCCCTACTGAGGAACCCAACCCATGTGACATCAAGAATATGGATAGTTTACCTTCTGGTAAAATCCATCGGAAAGTGAAAATACTATTTAGAAGAAATAAAAAAGAAAATCTGGAACCAAATGTGGAGTTAGATAAGAAAAGAACTGAATTTCTTACTACACAAGAAGAAAACAGAATTTGTAGCTCATCAGTACAATCTCTACTGGACTTATTTCAAACCAGTGAAGAAAAGTCAGAATTTTTGGGTTTCACAAGCTACACCGAAAACAATGGTATATGTGATGTTTTAGATATTTGGGAAGAGGAAAATTCAAATCTGTTATCAGTGTTTTTCTCTTCCCCTTCAACTTCTACATTTTCTGGTTTTTAGATTTAAAAAAATAAATACCTTTCAGAAGCAATGAAGATCATATTCTTGAAATTTTTAAGAATATGTATAAAAATTCTTAGTTTTGGGGGTGAGGTTTTGCCAATTTTGTTTACAGAAATGTAAATATTAATAAAGGTAATGTGTGCATTTTTTCTACAGAACTGAATACCTATTCTAGAAAAATTGTAGAATAAACTTGTGACTCATCTTATTTTGCATACTATGTTCATAATTGTTTTCTAAGAACTATTATGAATAATAAGTTTGCTTTATGTCAGTGAAAACTAATTTCAGGGGAAATTTTGAGAATATCAAAATGTAGCATTATGAATTTAGATATTCTAGTTATATCTATTGTCTATTAAAACATTTCCATGATAACATAATATTGCTTTTAAAAACCTAATTTTCATACAGAAAGGAAAAATTGTATTTCAGTGTCTGAGTTCTGGAAATCATTATTACCAGAAATATTGACACATGAGGGTGAACTAGTTGGACCATGCTAGGGTGTTGGCACTGAGAAGTTAGGTTATTTGTAGAGATAAATAGAAGCCATGAGGGAAAAACTTAACCAGGCTAGCATATGGAATGAAATAATTTTTCTACTGTTCTTATTTACCTTTGGAAATAATTTCTCTTTAATCCCTAATTTGGTGTCAAGAAAAGAAAGGGAAAGAATGGCAGTGAACTAGATACGTTTTGAAACATGCAGATTGCCTTTGATCAGTCACTTGGCGATTCAATAATTTAGAGAAAATTCAAACATCAGGAAAATTTCAACTCTCAACAGTAGATGGTTCACAATAAAAATTAGTGCCAATGAATATTATATGAATACATTGTCAACTAAAATAAACAATTTTATTGTTCATGCCAGTACTTAAAGGAGGATCACTGAAATATCCTTTATAGTGCATACATGCATTTATGTTTTAAACAAAAAATCCCTTGGAAGATTTTTACGCAGGACAGAAAATTCCATTTATAAGTATGAGGGTTCTTATAATGACATATCATTTTCAGTAGTAAACTCATGTAACAACAGACAAATAGCCATTTTCAAAATGCTCTCATATCGTGACCATTTCAAAAGCAGTTCGTTCTCTTATTGTTAACAAACATCTTTAACTTTGAAGGGATAAATTAAGTGGTTGGTTTTTTGGTTTTTTTTCAAAAACTCTTTGAGGTCCCAAAGACTACATTAGTTACCCCTAATAGTAATCCCATAAAATCTTTACCTTGTCTTAGCACTTTCAAACAGCATAAAAACAGTCATAACAGCAACTCCACAGGTTGGGTTCCCACAGGAAGTAAACTCTGTGATGGAGTTTAGCATGTAGGATGTTTTCTAACAAGTGCCTTTGGACATAGTTGACCCCACAAGAATCTCGCAGTTGCTAGGTGAAGCTGACTGATAAATCACTGAATGGTTCAATGACCACTCAGACGGGGCATGACCGGCCAAGGAGGCTCTGCAGATGAGAATTCCTTCAGGAGCAGACAGCTGTAAGCTGTCTACTGCCTGTACTACCAGCAGCTGGGGCAGCACGTTCTTTATTAAAGATGGATCAGAATCAATTACTCGTACCAGTATGGTGACTCCTTGTCTGCTGGTCTCTTGGAACAAGGAACCCAAAGGGGCTAGGTGGTAATTGCACCTTATAATTCAACAGGAATTGCTAAGATGGGAAGCACAAATTACAAGAGGGACACAGGAATAATAATGGCAAGTAGGGACACTCCTGCTTCCACCTGTTGGTTCCCAGACCCATGTATTCTTTCATCAGAGACATAGCACCATATAAATGTTTTGAACTCAAAGTGTATCCTGCATCCTAGTTGATACCCCATCCTCAAAAATATCACCTCCACGCTAATGCTACAGCTGTGCCTTAACAGGCCATTCCAATACTCGCTCATTTAGGAAGCTTCTGGGTGATTCTGAGTTAAGACCGTGGACCACCTGACCATGGGCTCACTCCAACACCTTCGCCATAAAGTCAGTCCCCTGGTGTAACATGAAATTATGTATGATGCCATGCCAATAAATCAAATCCTCAATAAGTGATGGCGTGAGCAAGAAAGACAATCTCCTACCTGGAATATGTCTGTTACTGTGCCTAGTGTGATCAACTTGTCATCAAGTGCCAGGTTGGTCTCCTGGAGGGATTGTGCCATATCAGGAGCTCAGGGTTGGTCGCTGTTTCTGGCAAGTTGAACTTGAGGCAAAAGCAGAAACACTAGATCAACTTAAGTGAATAGGAGCCCATACCACTGAGCCCATACATGGCTTTCATCCCTGCCACCGTAGCCCTTTTGCTTATGTACCCATCGTGCCAGCATTAGGGTGGTATTAACGTATGATATGAAGATGCTCACACTTCATGCCCACTCCCATATGCCACATGCCTCTACCCCTTACATGCAATCTTCCAATCTGTCTCCACAAATCACTTAACAGCCAGTCATTTCTCACTGCCCAAGAGTTCACATATATTCTGAACTCAGGCCACTTCTCTTTCCACACAAAGGGGGTGACTTCAAGCTTCACCTCTTGAAGCTCTGCCCATTGGGAAGATTTTCCCTTGTGACTGGCTTTCAGTACCACGCCTGAGTGGAGCTGTACAGAGGATGCTATCTATTTTCAGCTTGCAGCCACAGAAGCAACTAGTCCATGAACCAAGTTTGGGTTTTTCCTCCTTTTTACATCTGGTCTCAAAAGATGGCCCATACACCTGTAGGTGTGACCCGAGAGACAGGAACTGATACAACACTGATGGTCGACATGGGGGTCTGGACTACCTGCTCGTGCAATTTCCATGAACCCTCGGGTCCTGCTCTTGCTCAACCCTGTATGTACCAGTTCCATCTTACCGTGGATTATTGCTGCACCTGCTGCAAGTTATGACTGGATGGTTCTGATAGAACCCCAGCTCAAGATTGCCAGTTGTAACCACATGATGATTTTGCCCCGTGGTCAGGTAATTCATCTCTCATACATCATCCTCTCATATAACAAACTATCTTCATTTTTCATAACGTATATAATTCTCCACTGAAGATGGCATGGCATTATTCTAAAACCCCCAGGGCCTCGGTTGTGATTCCCTATTTGCGGATGCCATAAACTCCAGCTTTCCTACCACTGATGTCTCTAGAAGCTTTGAACCTGCCTGGTTACATGACTGCAGAGCCCTTTTCTGCTCATAGCTGGCAGCCTTTCATGCCACTGGGTGGAAGCAGTATTCCCAGTTGGAATATACTGCCTCCAAGATCTGAAGAGGCCCACTAGGCATTATGCTTCCTTTTTCATGTTTAGGAAGTTCAGGGTGCAATAATTTGTCCTTTACTTTGGATGGCATGTCCTGGAATGCCCCTGACCAATGGAACTCTAAAAATACTAGTGATGTGACAAGGTCCCTGAATCTTCTTACGGTATCTCTCTCACCCTCTAGGGAGGGTGTCTTATCAAAGTTTCCAATATGTTAGCTCATATCGTCCAATAAATATGTTACCGTTGATATAATGTATTAATGTGATGTTCTCTGTGGCATCCTCTTCAACTTACTGGATGACAAAGGACAAGAAAGTTTAAATAGCCCTGAAGTAAAACTACAGAGGTACACTGTCATCTTTTCCCTGTGAATACACACTGTTTCTGATCTTTCATTTTCCTAACAGGGATGGAAATTATGCATCTACCCAATCAATGTCTGCCTACCAGGTACTTGGGAGTATATTCATGTACAATGGAAAGGACACCACATCTGGCACTTCAACTGCAGTTGAGCCTATGACTCAGCGCAGTTTGTGGCAGTCTGCTGTCATTCGTTACAACCCAGATGATGGGCCTCAACCATCTTTTAGATACTTAACAGGCTCACTAATTTCCTCCACCACCACCCCAGGTTAAGATAGTGTTTTTGATTTATTATTTGGCTGAGGGATAGAGGCAGTTTCAGAGATTACACTTACTTGGTGTTTTCTATTTCTTTTCCTTTTCTTCTCTTCTCTCTTCCTTCTTTCTTTTTTTGTCTCTCCCACTATAATGATTCTTGTCCTGTAGGTCAGGAACACAACGCGAGGGATTTTATGAAGTACTAAGTATTCGCTCTAGTAAAATATTCAGAGGCTAAACAAATGACATTGTTGACCCACCGTGAGCCAAACCTTGGCCAGGACTCCATTTATTACCTGGCTGCCATATGCACCCATTATATGAGGTGCTTTGGATCCCAGGTATCACTGTGAATTCAGACCCTGCATCCAACAAATATTGGGTTATTCTTACCTTTTTCCCCAGTGCAACTACTCAAATACCTGGAGGTAAGTCCCTTTGGGGAAGGACCAGGGGAATCATTACCACATGTATTTGACATGACAGTGTCCTTCTCCTGGGGACATAACTTTTCCTCAGTCAATGGTTTCTGGGTTGAAAAACTGACTCAAGTTTGGAAACAGAACAAGAGAGCGTGACTTTATCGGAGCAACTCCTCTCAGCCTCCTGAGGTGGATTTATTTTAATGATACATATTGAGTAAATTCCCTTGTTATTGTCCATCCATTTCACTCCTAAAGGAACTGTGTGTTATTAACCAACTCCACAACTCTCTGAGGATCAGACCTCCTCTGGCTGCCTCTTTAACCTTGACAATTATTATTATGGTTATGTGCACATGGCATCTGTATATGTGATGGGTTTCATTCAAATATATATAATTATATATAGATATATAGAACAGGCAAGATGTGGCCAGAAGCACACAACTGCAACAGCAAAGGAGATTAATATGATACACCACATGACAAAATGAAGGTTAAACAGTGTATGATCATCTCAACAGATGCAGAAAAGGCACTTGACAAAATCTGAAATCCATTCATGATAAAAACTGTCAGCAAACTAGGCACAGAGAGAATGTTTCTCAACATAAGAAAGGTCATATATGATAAGCCCACAGCTAACATCATACTCAGTGGTGAGAAAGTTTTTCCTCTAAGATCAGGAGCAAAACAAACATGCCCACTCTTGCCATTTTTATTAAACATAGTACTAGAAGTACTAGCCAGAGCAATTAGGCAACAAAAAGACATAATAAGGATCCAAATCAGAAAGGAAGAAGTAAAACTGTCTCTGTTTGCAGATGATGTGATATTATATATAGAAAACCCTAAAAACTCAACCCCCAAACTGTTAGAACTAATAAATGAATTCAGCAAAGTTGAAACATGTCTTTGAGAGCTCCAAGCAGAGTCCTGAGCTAGTCTACTTAGCTGAGGGTTCTAAACAATGCATCAAGAGTTCTGTAAAAAAGCCTTCCCTGTCTCTAGTCTACCAGGGACATTGTAATAATCAAGGAACTACAGGAATTGCTCCAAGTCCTTCCAAGTTAGGGAAACCCCAGCCATTTCCCACCACGGGGGCTGTAGAGTAGACAGCAGTGCCTCAGATAGGTCACCCTGCGTGACTTATCAAAAAGATCCTGGCTTAACACCTAGCATTTCAGGGGTTCTTTCCAAGTTCTATCTCCATTCAGCTCTGAACCCACTAGCTATATCTGGCCAGGCAGATAGTAACAAAGGAGTAAGATAATGATTCTGGGAGATGTAACCCAACGAACAGAGAATGTTTCTGTTATGGTGGAGAGATATCTCACTGGCCTTTACCAGGGCCTAGGACAAATATTCTACGCCGATTCCCAGCAAACAACTTTCTGGTTCAAAATTTAGCATCTCAGCCATCTTAATACCAAAAAAGTAGGACCTAGGAGACTCTTAGCACCGTGAGAAAGGAACAAAGTTCACTCTAAATGAACAAAGTAGCATTTTTGTTTAAATACTAGTCTCAAGTAATACTCGTACTTAGTACTTATACAGGGCTTCCTGTGTACCAGGCACTATTCTCAGAGCTTTGTATCTATTAACTTCTTTTATCCTCATAACAATCCTATGATGAAGTAGGTTCTGTCATTATTGTTCTCATTTTCCAAATGAATATACTAAGGCATAAAAATGTTTGGTAGGGCTTCCCTGGTGGCGCAGTGGTTGAGAGTCCGCCTGCCGATGCAGGGGACACAAGTTCGTCCCCCAGTCCGGGAAGATCCCACATGCCGCGGAGCGGCTGGGCCCGTGAGCCATGGCTGCTGAGCCTGCGCGTCCGGAGCCTGTGCTCCGCAATGGGAGAGGCCACAGCAGTGAGAGGCCCGTGTACTGAAAAAAAAAAAAAAAAAAAAATGTTTGGTAACATACCCAAGGTCACATCCGCTGGTAAGAAGTGGCAGAGCTGCGATTTAAACCCAGACAGTCTGGCACAAGAATTTGTTTTCTTAGCCATTCTGATATTCAGTGTGGAATCTACCCCTGGGAGACCTGCCAAGTTAAGGCCCAAGCCTAGGACGTGAAGTTCTAACCCGAACTATGCTAATCCGAACAAGCCCTGCCAGCACTCCAGCCCTTGATAATAACTCAATCAGATGATTCCTCATTGCCTAAGCCAGATCTTTGTTTGAATATGGAAATACAGAATGTGTGGTAGATGATGAATAAATCAAAGGCTTATAGAAAAGTTCTCACTAATGCTCAAATCATTTCAGAGTTCAATGTCTTTGCACATACTGGCAATATTCTCCACTCTTCACCACGCAAACTCCTCCTTACCTTTCAAATTCAGAACAAGTATCCTGTTCTCTGGAAGGCCTTCCTCATTCCCAACTCCAAAGGCAACCCTTCCTCTGCACCCTTTCTTTATTGTAGCATTTAGCACTTTATATTCTATCTACTGCTATTCTCATCGCTCTAGATGGCAAACTTTTTGAAAACAGAACTCTTTGGAAGGCCTCTGTTCCCTCATTGGAATACTGAGAGTAATAAAATTACCTCTTTTGCGAGGATTAACTAAAATAATCTCTGTAAACTTACTTGACATTTAATTAGCTCTCAGTGAAGGACAGCCACTCTGAAAGTATAGTTTTGTAACCTTGGGTATTTGGTACAGTGTTGACATACAATATACAGTTAGTAAATGTTTGTTAAACAAGTACAAAATAATATTCCAAAATATCCCTGAGGAAAAAACAAAAACAAAAAAATCACTGAGGATGTACTTCAAACGTCTTAGTTAAAGGTCTTTAATATAATGCTAGCCCTGATTCGTCAGTTTTGCCTATTGAAATTTCACAACTCAAGTTGTCACATACCTTGTTGGTGTCATTTCATTTTTCCTGTTACAGTTGAAGCGATGCTGTGACCAAGACTGTTTAAAATTAAAATAGAATTTGCAAGTATATTCAACATATTGAATGTTGAAGTATATTCAACAACATGTTGAAGTATATTCAACACTTTTAAATTATTTCATTGGTACATTTAGTCATCTTACATTTTAAAATGAAGACAATAAATTAAAAATATTCCTTTCTGGGGCTTCCCTGGTGGCGCAGTGGTTGAGAGTCCGCCTGCCGATGCAGGGGACACGGGTTCGTGACCCGGTCTGGGAAGATCCCACATGCCGCGGAGCGGCTAGGCCCGTGAGCCATGGCCGCTGAGCCTGCGCGTCCGGAGCCTGTGCTCCGCAACGGGAGAGGCCACAACAGTGAGAGGCCCGCGTACCGCAAAAAAAAAAAAAAAAAAAAAAAAAAAAAATATTCCTTTCTCATTTTTCCTTTTTTTGGTTCCCTTCCCTCCTTCATAGTTTTTTTTTTTTTTTTTTTTGCGGTATGTGGGCCTCTCATTGTTGTGGTCTCTCCCGTTGCGAAGCACAGGCTCCGGACGCGCAGGCTCAGCAGCCATGGCTCACGGGCCCAGCCGCTCTGCGGCATGTGGGATCCTCCCAGACTGGGGCACGAACCCGTGTCCCCTGCATCGGCAGGCGGACTCTCAACCACTGCGCCACCTGGGAAGCCCATTCATAGTTTTAATTTTAAATAAAAAACAATGGCTGCCTTCAAAAATTATTTTATAAACAGAGCAAGTTTTGTTATAATTACTAACACAAGAAAAATTTCAGTGTATCCAAAAAAATTTCTAAGCTCCTTGACATAGCCCACTTTACTGGGTTACCATGAATACAATAAAAATGCCAGACTAATAAAAGAATTTGGAAAATTCCTTGGAAAAACTGGTTATTATCTACTGGATAAAAAACATTTCTGACCCTTAAGTAAGTCTTGGTCTGTATTTTGTTTACTTTCTTGAATATCTCCTAAGTATCTCTAAACTCTCCATCTTACTAATTATACAAATATATAAAAATTATTTAGTATAAGGTTATTTTACCTTAATTCCTTTGAAGGGAATAAAATAGCTATCTTATATCATTTTATAAAGCATCTGTTTCCTCATGCAGGGAATTTCATGCAGTTATAATTAAAGTTTATTTTACTCTAATAGTTTTTACCCTTTATATATTTAGGAAACCTGAACCTTATTGCAGAAGAAGTCAGTATTGAACTTAACATAATTACATGCACAATCTATAGACATCCATTCCACAAATTGTTACCAAAAGCCCTACGCTGTATAAGCATTATGCTAGGTGTTCAGGATACAGGAATACAAATTAACAAAACACAAGTCAGTAGTGATAAGTATTACAAAGAAAAAGAAAGCAGATTAAGGGGAATAGAGAGTGAAGGGGATGAGGTGTTATACAGATCAGGTAAGTATCTCTGAAGGAAACAAGAGAGTGAGTCACAGGACACTGAGAAAGGGACCTCCAGGCAGACAGGTTAGCAAGTGCAAAGGTCCCGAGACAGAAACGTATTCTGCTTGTTCTAAGCAGAGAGATTGGTGTGGTTGGAGTGGTGTGGGCTAAGGAGAGGAAAAGGCACCTCCCTGGAGGCCCAGTGGTTAGGACTCTGCGCTTCCACTGCCAAGGGCCCAGGTTCAATCCCTGGTCGGGGAACTAAAATCCCACAAGTCGCGTGGCCAAAAAAAATAAGGAGAGAAAAAAACGTAGGAGATGAGGTCAGAAAGAAAGCATGGCCACAGATCCAATGGAAAGATGATGTGAGCCACACACAAAGATCTTCTAGCAGCCATATTTTTAAAAATACAAAGAAACAATTTTTTTTTGCCATGCTACTCAGCTTGTGGGATCTTCCTCGACCAGGGATTGAACCCGGGGCCACAGCAGTGAAAGCACCCAGTCCAAACCACTAGACCACCAGGGAAGTCCGAAATGAAATTAATTTTAATACTGTATTTTATGTGAAGCACCATATCCAAAATATGATTTCAATACATAATCAATATAACAAAATATTAATGAGGTATTTTACGTTTTTTCTTTCTTAAGAAGCCTTTAAAATCCAGTGTGTATTTTATGCTCACAGCACATCTACATTCAGACTAGCACATTTCAAGTGCTCAGTAACCACATGTGGCTAGTGGCTACCATATTGGTGCAGTTATAGACAATTGTAAAGCCTTTGAAGAGTTTGGATTTTGTTTTATGTATCAAATATATATGAAAATAAAAGAACAATATAATGAATTTAAAGCTGCCATCACTCAGTTTCAGTGATTAGCAATACATGGCCATCTATACCTCTATCCACCTTCCCCAAACCTAGATTATTTTGAAGGACTGTACTGGAGAGTTTTGAACAAAGGAATGACTTTTAACAGCTTACTCTGACTGCCAAGTAGAGAATATCTTGTAAAGAAGCATGGATGGAAACAGGAAGACCTGTTATGAGGCCATTACAATAATCCAGGTGAATTTACAGCAGCTTAGTTGGGGGTGATGGCAGTGGACTTGGTGAGAAATGGAGGATTGATTGGATTCTTAATATTATTTCAAAGGCTGACAGGATATATTGGTGAATTGGGTACAGGATATGAGAGAAAAGAATCAGAGATGACTTCAGGGTATTAGGCCTGAGCAAGGTGATAGAGTTGCCATTTACTGGAACAGGGGAGACTGCCAGAGGAACAGCTGGATGGAAATTGAGGGTTCATCTTTGGATATGCTAAGTCTAGACATCCTATTAGACACTCAAGTGCGAATAGTGAATAAAAAGTTGTATATCTAGATCTGCAATTCAAGGAAGAAGCCCAGGCAGAGATATAAATTTGTGAGCAATCAGAAAATAGGTGGTATTTAAAACCACGGGACAGGGCTTCCCTGGTGGTGCAGTGGTTGAGAGTCCGCCTGCCGATGCAGGGCACACGGGTTTGTGCCCGGGTCCGGGAGGATCCCACATGCCACGGAGCGGCTGGGCCCGTGAGGCATGGCCGCTGAGCCTGCGTGTCCAGAGCCTGTGCTCCGCAACGGGAGAGACCACAGCAGTGAGAGGCCCGCGTACCACAAAAAAAAAAAAAAAAAAAAAAACATGGGACAAGATGCATTCACTAGGAAATGAATATAAATGGAGGAGAGGTCCTGGTACACTCCAGAGTTAAGAGCAAGAAGAGGAGGAAGAACCAGGAAAGGAGACTTAATCAAAGCCCCAAGTGAGACAGAAAAAAAATAAAAATAAAATGCAAGAAAAAGTAGTGTCCCAGAAGAAAAGTAAAGGAAGTATTTCAGTATAGCAATATATATTATTATATACAAATATAGTAATATTCAGTATAGCACAGGGAACGATACTCAATATCCTGTAATAACCTATAATGGAAAAGAATCTTAAAAAGAATATATATATGTACATATATATATAACTGAATCACTTTGCTGTACACCTGAAACTAACACAACATTGTAAATCCAACTATATTTCAATAAAAAAAAATTTTAAAGAACTGTTTCAAGAAGGAGGTAGTAAACAAAACACAAAACTAAATTTAAGAAAATAAAAACCAATGCCTAGAAGTTGAAAACTAACTGAAACAAATGAACCTAATGGTATATCAGTTTGGTAACAAAATCACACAGAGAAAATAATTATTCCAATTGATCTTAGAACAAAATATTTTGACTATACAGTTTTTAGTGCAATATATTCCTAGGACAAAAATATTAAAATGGCAAACAAATCTTAAAATACCTAATGTCACTTAGTATTCTTATTGTTAATAGTAACAATTGTATTATTATTAACATGAATATATTTTAACATAATACAAGTAAGAAACTGTGTTAAAGCTGCTAAGGACTAATGTTCAGCATCAAAATGTCAGTTAAAAAACCCTGTGGGCTTCCCTGGTGGCGCAGTGGTTGACCGTCCACCTGCCGATGCAGGGGACACGGGTTCGTGCCCCGGTCCGGGAAGATCCCACATGCCGTGGAGCAGCTGTGCCCGTGAGCCATGGCCACTGGGCCTGCGCGTCCGGAGCCCGTGCTCCGCAACGAGAGAGGCCACAGCAGTGAGAGGCCCACGTACCACAAAAAACAAAACAAAACAAACAAACAAAAAAAAAACTTGTAATTTTAAATTGTGGTTGTAAATATCAGTATAAACTTGTAACTTTATTTTTTTTAAGGCACTTATTTTCTAACTGTCCACTGAAAGGCCAAGAAGCAATGATAATCAAGTAGCAACAAGAATTCCATACTCTGGTCTCAAAACACCTTCACACACTAAAAGGACTCAGGGTTTTTTTTCAACAGTCAATTCCAGGAAATGTACCAGTTGAGCTTGGGATGTCACATTATGATAGAAAGCAAGGAAGGTATCAAAAGCTAATATTGCCAAATTAAATAAATATGGAAAACATCAAAATGTTTCCCCTTGTGCCCAAAATAGAATAATGTGAGTATCAAACAACTGCAACTGATAGAAATACATTGAATGTGTAAAGCCATGAGTTTGTAGCGACATGCAAAAAAGGAAAAAGACAGAGAGAGAAATTCTTTGGACATGATGGAGGTTGCTAGGTAACCAACACATTATTCTGAAATTGGATAATTTAATGGAAATAATTAAAGATCTTTCCTGTCTTTTCGGTATGAACAGTATTTCAGGGTAACCAAATAAGCCTAAAGGATGCAGAAAAGTTTTTCTATACAGAAGACTTCTAGCTAATAAATGTAGAAGTAATGATCAAATTAGAAAATCACCATCTTGCAACCCCTATTTCAAAATGAATCAGACAATGGTCATCAATAGATATTAAAATCATTAGTTAAAAGACTATTGGGAAACTTCACAATGAAGGAACTAGGCTGTCACCACCTGAATTAAGCATTACTGAAAACGTGAGACAATCTGACACTATGTGGTTCTCCAGGTGATGAAACAATATGAAGTCTGTAACATCACCTACAGCTAGTCTCATCAAAACTTGAAACAGAATTTAATCAAGTCTTTAGATCTCACTTCTAGACAGCAGGACTACTGACCCACTTTCTTCAAGAAGTAAATGGAATAAGGGAGGGGAAAAGGAGCACTCCTCCAGATGAAAAGAGATCCTAGAGACCCTAAGAACCAAATTCAAGATGTGGACCTTGTTTGGACTCTGATCTGAAAAAAATAATTGTAAAAAGGCATTTTTTGAGATAATTGGAGAAATGTTAATAGTTTGTATTAAAATTTCAGAAATGTTTTATCTCCTTTGTCAGATGTAAAAATGGATTTGCGGTTACCTAAGGAAAAATGTTGTCTTTCAAATCATAATGAAGCAGCTGGGTAAAATAGCATGCCATCTAAGATTTGCTTTTAAATACCTCAGCAAAAACAAAAACAAAACACACACACACAAATAGAAACAGCTCCAGTTATCAAGATACTCACTCCAGCATAAGAGCTGCGAGTTCTTCAACAGCCATAGAATACCGTCCCTGCTTCAGCAACTCAGATACTCACCACGACTCAAGAGTTGTCGAGCAGAAGCATGGAGGTCAGAACTGAACTGGGCAAACTCAGCAACCTCACCATAGGAGCCAATTTCAACTTCATGGTGCCTGCACCTGCTTCACAGACCTGGTGAGGGCAGCAGACCTGACACAGGACACAGAAAAACCAATGTAAATGGTAGGGCAGATACCTTTGTAGAACAATTCTGTTTCCAAGATCTGTCCGTCACTGATAGGAACGATATTCGTTGGAATGTAAGCAGACACATCACCAGCTTGTGTTTCTGGTAAAGTCAAGGAGCCACCACCAAAAGAATCGTTCATTATGTCTGCTCTCTCCTGTACATGGGAGTGTAAGTAGGACACATCGTCAGGCTGGGCCTCACGAGTAGCTGAGTGTCTGCAGATCAGCAGAGGCACCAGCCTGTTTGGATAATTCATCATAGATGATCAAAGCATGTTTGCCATTATCCCTAAAATACTCTCCCACAGCACAGCAAGAATAAGGAGTCAGGTACTGATGGAGGGCAGTGTCAGCAGCAGTGGCTGAGACCACACTGGTGTTCTTCATGGCATCCACATCGGTAAGTGTTTTCACCAACTGGGCAACAGTGGATCTCTTCCGACCAATAGCAGTGTAGATATAGTATAGCTTCTTCTTTCCATCAGATCCATCGCTGAAATGTTTCTGGTTAATAATTATGTCAATCATTGATGTTTTTGCCAGTCTGTCAGTCACCAATCGTCAGCCTGTACTGACCACAACCAATCAGCACCAAGCTATCCACAGCATTGATGCCAGTCTGCACTGGTTTCTGCACAGAGATTGGAGAAGTGATGCCAGGGGCTTTCAGGCCAACTCACAAATGGGTCTTGGAACCAACTGGATCCTTGCCATCAGTGACATTACCAAGGCCATCTACTATACAACCCAGTAGCTTCTCACCAACTAGAACATTCACAATGGCTCCCATCCTCTTCATGGTATCTCCTTCCTTAATTAGTTTATCATGTCCAAACACAACAAAACCAACATTGTCAGTTCCCAAGTTGAAACATACCCTTTAAGCCTGAAGAAAACACTACCATTTCGTCTGCTTGAACATTCCTCAGCCCATGTATTCAAGCAATACTATCACCAATACTTGAGACACACCCCATTTCTTCACAGTCAACAGAGGTTTTGGCTCCAAGATTACGCTCTTCAAGAACAGAGGATACCTCAGCAGTGCCAGTCTTCTGAAGACAAGTGTTAAGAGGCATGGAGGTTCCCTGTGGCAATGAAGGATGATCCCAGAGCATTCTGAAGACCAGTCTGGCCTGCCAAGGGAGGGTGCAAGCCACAGCCCAAGGCCACGTGTCCAGACAGCATCTTTGCAGCTCTCCTTGGGTGGTTCCTCTGCAGCTGCAACCTCTGGACCAACTTCCAGGCAAATATTAACCAAAAGAAATTACACCAGTATTTTGAGATACTATATAAGAGGATTATGAGATCATTAGTATCAGACAAAATGTTTTTAAGAAAAAAATCCTTATTATGCATAAAGTCACATGTAAAGATAAAATAATACAAGAATAACTCACTAGATACATAATATATATGCTTGTATAATTTTTTTAATTTTTATTATGAAATTTACAAACATATACAAAAGTAGAAAAAATAGTACAATGAACGCCTATAAATCCACTAAGATTCAGCCATTATTAACATTCTGTCATATTAGCTTTATTGATTTATCAATCTATTTCATTTTTTATTATTGTGGTTGAGCTGTTTCAAAGTGTCACACATTAAGACATTTTATGCCAAAATACTTCACTTCTAAAAGAAAAGAAAAAATTCTCCTATCTAAATACAATGGTATTTCCTCCCCAACATGAAAATAGCTCTCTAGTTTCATCTCACACCCACTCTATATTTAAATTTACCCATGTCCTCAAAGTGTTATTTATAGCTCACTTTTTCATAGCAGGATCCAATCAAGGATCATCTACTGTATTTGGTTGTTAAAGCTCTTAAATTTAATCTATAGTTATTGCCCCTCCCCCATTTTTAGGAAATCCCATTTCTAGAAATCTATCCCAAAGATAACACTAGCAAAAAATTTTTTTACTTAATTTTTTATTGAGGTATAACTGACATACAACTTTATATGTTAGGTACATAACATACAACTTAGGTACATAACATAATGATTCGATATTTGTATACACTGTGCAATGATCACCACAGTAAGTCTAGTTAACATATATCACCATACATAGTTATAGAATTTTTTTCGTGACATGAGCTTTGATGATTTACTACTCCCTTAGCGATTTTCAAACATGCAATAGAGTATTATTAACTATACTCGCCATGCTGTACACTACATCACCACATTTATTTTATAAATGGAAATTTGTACTTTTCGACTCCCTTTACCCATCTGCCCACCCTCCAACTCCCACCTCTAACAACCACCAATCTGTTCTATAAACTTGGTTTTTGTTTTTGTTTGAGATTCCACATATAAATGAGATCATAACCAGCAAGTTTGTTTTAATACATACATACAAAGGTATTCCCTTCAGCACTATTTGTTACTGTAAAAAGACTGAAAACAAACCAAACATTCATTAAAAGGGGACTGGGGGCTTCCCTGGTGGCGCGGTGGTTGAGAGTCCACCTGCCGATGCAGGGGACACGGGTTCGTGCCCCGGTCTGGGAAGATCCCACATGCCGCGGAGCGGCTGGGCCCGTGAGCCACGGCCACTGAGCCTGCGCATCCGGAGCCTGTGCTCTGCAACGGGAGAGGCCACAACAGTGAGAGGCCCGCGTACCGCAAAAAAAAAAAAGGGGGGGACTGGAGGCATGAACAGCCACACAATTAAGTACTGTGCAACATTTAAAAATGAGAAAGACTCTTGAATACTGCTATGAAGTGATCTCCAGAAAATGTTTTTAAATGTATAAATCATGTCACAGACAGTGGGCATAAAATGCTAACTTTTATCTAAGAAACAATTGAAGAGCAAAGCAAAAACTAATATAAATGAAAGGCAACGTCATTACAAACCATGCAGTAGATATAAAAAGGACAATAAGATATTACCAACAACTTTATGCCAATAAACTTGAAAATTTAAATGGACAAGAAAAATAGAGAAAAACCAACTTACTAAAACTAACACAAGAATTAAAAGTAAATCTAAATAACCCTATACCTATGAAAGAAAATGAACCCATAATTAAAGACCTTTCCCAAAAGAAATCTCCAGGCCATATCACTTCACTAGTGACTTCTAAATTAACAAAGAAATAATATTAATCTTATACATGCTCTTATAGAGAATACTTTTCAACTTGTCTTATGATATCAGAATAAACTCAATACCAAAACTGAAGGACTTACAAGGACAGAAAATTACAGATCATTGTTTTTCATAAATCTCATAAATCTATTGATTTAAAAACCCCTAAAACAAAATAGCAAATTGAATCCAATAACATAAAAAAGAAATAACACATTACAACATTTAATGCAATGTTGATTTAATATCTGAAAATCAATCAATGCAATTCACCATATTAACAGAATAAAGAAAAACATGCAAACTGACAGGAATATGGAATAGAAATTAAAAACCCATTCTACAGGTACCTGAGAGTTGTGCAGTAAATGTACAGTACAAGAAAACAAATATATATATATATATATATATACACACACACACACACACACACACAATTATTCCCAGGGAAATAGGTAGCAACTTGGTTTAGAATATTGCCAAAGAGTTACTCTCTCCTCTGGGCTAGGCCTTTCTTTAAATTAGCAATGAGATAAGTTTGGGGACACCAACAGACAGAGGCTGGTCCAAGGGTCCTTCTATTAGTCCCTTTATTCTCTGTCTCGAAGACAATGCTTTTTCATCCTTCTGCTGGTAGCACTTTCTTTTTTCCGGTGTGTGCATAAACAGTTCGGGACCTCCACTCACACAACATTACACGTTTGCTCACCATCTACAACTATGTCCTGTAGGCACAATGGAGCAACTGTTCCAAAGGAGTGAGGTGTTATGGATGGCCCTGCTATTACCTCCCTGAGCATGGGCAAACGTGGAGACATCTAATCAAAACTCTACTGCCAGTGAGAGTGCCAAATGCACAACCACTTTGGAAGACACAGTGCATTTCTTAACACACTTACCATACGACCCAGTAATGTCACTCCTAGGTATCTATCCAAAAGAAATGAAAATTTATGTTCACAAAAAAGACTTCTATAAGAATGTTCATTGGAATTCCTGGTGGTGCAGTGGCTAAGAATCTGTCTTCCAATGCAGGGGACATGGGTTCAATCCCTGGTCAGAGAACTAAGATCCTACATGCTGCGGGGCGGCTAAGCCCATGTGCCACAACGACTGAGCCCGTGCTCTCTAGAGCCCGTGTGCTGCAACTACTGAGCTGGCGCATTGCAACAATGAATCCCACGTGCAGCAACTAAGACCCGACGCAGCCAAATAAATATTTAAAAAAAAAGAACGTTCACAGCAGTTTTATCATAATAGCCCTAAACTAGAAAGAGCCCAAATGTTTATCAATAGGAGAAAAAATATACAAACTGTGTTACATTCATATAATGAAATACTACTCAGCATCAAACAAATTACACACACGACAACATAAATGAAAATCGGAAACATTATGATGAGTGAAAGCAGCCAGAAACAAGAGCACACACTGTATGGTTCCATTTATATGAAATTCTAGAATAGGCAAAATTAATCTATGGTGGAAAAAACTGCCTTGGGGTGGGGTAGGAGTTGACTAGGGACGGTATAAGGGGCCTTTTTGGTGGGATAGTAGTGTTCTACATATTAACAGAAGTTGGGTAGCAGGCTAATGAATTTGTCAAAACTCAGCTAATGTATGTTAAAAATGTGTGCATTTCATTGTATATAAACTTTACATCTAGAGAAGAAACTTTAAATACTGAACTTGAGTTAATGACGTGCATGTTAATGTTTAGGGAAAAGTGGCGGAAAACTGTAATTTGTTTCAAAGAGCATAAAAAAATAAAATGGTTTAATGGATAGATGTGGCAGAATACAACAAAAGAATTAATGGTAGAACCTAGATGGTGGGCATATCCTTTCAACCTTGCTGTATGGATGAACTTTTCATAGTAAAATGTTGAAAATAAATGTAAAGCTCTGTCGCCTCATTTGAAATAGGTTCAGTGAGGAAGCTTTCCTCAGGTAGATATATTAAGTAGCAAGTTAGCATAATTTGAAGAAAGAGAGGGACTTGTTACAGGAATGTGAACAATATAAATTTTCATTCCTTCTAAGCAATATGTAAAATTTGTCTTCATGATAGGATGTGCACAGTTCTTGGTGTGACTTAAAAACATTAGTTGATAGTCATAATTTGACAGTGCCATTTGTTTCCTATAAGAAATGAGAAAATCATTAACTGCACAGTATGAGGGGAGGGAAGCTTATAAAGAAAAATTTGACCAGGAAATTCCCTGGTGGTTCAGTGGTTAGGGCTCCATGCTTCCACGGCAGGGGGCACGGGTTCGATCCCCGGTCAGGGAACTAAGATCCCACATGCTACACGGCATGGCCAAAGGAAAAAAAAATTGACCAAGGACCTCCCAGGACATGACTTGATTAGTAAAGCAGGTGTATTTTAGTTTCTTCTAATTACCTCCCCACCCGGGGTTGCAGTGGGGGGAGTCCTATACAGCTTTTCTGGCATAGAATTCTGTTATTTTCCTTGCTGCTTAGCAGCAAACTATAATTCTGTTCCAATTATTTGTCTTCTTAAATCAAGCAAAACGAGAACAGCTCTGTGTAAATTATAATCTGTATAATTATATCAGTGGCCTTCAAAACTTTTTTTAACCTCAACCTACCGAAGAAATATATTTTACATCATGACCCAGGAAACACACACACACTCAGATATATGAATCAAAAGTTTCAGGAAATACTGTTATTACTTATGATGCCATCTGATACTTATTTCCATTTTATTCCATTACTTCAAAATGCTAGCCATAACCCATTAAATTGATATCCTATCTCCCTAATGGATCATAACCTGCCATTTGAAACACTTTACCATGTAATAGAGTTCTTTAGAAAACTCTAAGTCCTGGATGTGGACTGCATTGTGACACAATCTAAGAAATGTAGAAATGTAAAATATCTTTCTATTGCTTTATAAGTGCTATCCCACAGACTCCTTTTCTCATGATAAATTAATAAATATGTATTGAACCAACTCTGTGCAAGGCCTCGTGCTAGGAACTTGAGATGAATAATTTCATTATACTTATTTTATATATTTCCTTCCTAAGAACTCAAAGGGTTTTAGATATACTCTGTTTATTGTACCAAAACCCCATGGGGTCACAAAGGATAGGCATCATCAATGTTTTGGAATTGAAGGCACTGAGTCAGAAATCACATATTTGCCAAAAGTCATACTATTAAAGTAATGGAAGTTAAGAAACAAATTTTCTCAACTTCAACTTTAAAATGCTAAAGTATTTTTAAAAATCAACTTCAAAAATCATATTTATTTTCTATATTAAAATACATAATGACTTTTTTGCATAGAAATAACTGGATTAAAAGTTTGATCATGTCTTATTTAAATTATATCCATCTATCATAATACAGTCAGATGTGCATTAAACACTGTTTAAAGATAAACAAAAACATTTTTCTCAAGATCCCCAGAGAAAAACTAGGAGATCACAGAGAATATGAGCAGAACAGGCAGAGTCATTCCTGTTTACTCGTACTACTCCCCTTGAAACATACCCTGGCATCCCACAGATTTCATCTACTAGCATGAATTACTTTGCAGAAAATTTCTTAGTTCCTTACACAAGCAGACATGCGTTGCATCTCTTCTTTTATGTCTCAATTCTAGGAGTTATCAAAGTTTTTGTTCTTTTTATTTTTCTATATGCAAGTAATAAAAATGAAATGTAAAGAGATACTATTTATAAATTACATCTGGTAATAAATATTGGGCAGGCCAAAAAGTTCCTTCGGTTTTTAAATAAAAATAAAAGACGCACTTTTCATTTTTACCAGGAACTTTGCTGAACACATTCACCGTTTTGTTCCACTACCTTCTGCCATTTTTCAGGAAACTTCATAATTCCATCTTCCCAAAACTTTTCATCTTTTTGAGCAAAGAACTGTTCCAGGTGCCTTTTACAGCCTTCCAGGGAATTGAAATTTTTTTCCATTATGAGAATTTTGTAAAGACTGAAATAAATGGAAATCCAAAGGTGCAATGTCTAGTGAATAGAGCGGATGAATCAGAACTTCCCAGCCAAGCTGTAACAGTTTTTGCTTGGTCATTAAAGAAACATGTGGTCTTACGTTATCCAGATGGAAGATTATGCACTTTCTATTGACTAATTCTGGAACTTTTCATTGAGTGCTACTTTCAGTTGGTCTAATTGGGAGCAGCACTTGTTGGAATTAATTGTTTGGTTTTCTGGAAGGAGCTCATAGTAGAGGACACCCTTCCAATCCCATCATATATACATCACCTTCTTTGGATGAGGGCCGGCCTTTGGTGTGGTTGGTAGTTGTTCATTTCACTTGCCCCACGGTCTCTTCCATTCCACGTTATTGTACGGTATCCACTTTTCATCACGCATCACAATTTGTTTTAAAAACGGAACGTTTCCTTACGTTTAAGTAGAGAATCGCATGTGGAAGTACTGTCAAGGTTTTTTTCGCTTAACTTATATGGAACCCAAACGTTAAAGCAATGAACATAACCAAGCCGGTGCAAATGATTTTCAACGCTTGATTTGGGTATTTTGAGTATGTCGGCTATCTCCCACGTGGTATAATGTTGATTGTTCTCAATTAATGTCTCAATTTGATCGCTATCAACTTCAACTGGTCTACCCGACCGTGGAGAACCGTCCAGCAAGAAATCTCCAGCACAAAACTTCACAAACCACTTCTGACATGTTTGATCAGTCACAGCACCTTCTCCACACATTGCACAAATCTTTGTGTTTCAGTTGTGCTTTCCCCTTTCTTGAAATAATAAAGCATAATACGCCAAAAATGTTTTTTTCTTCCATCTTCAATATTAAAATGGCCACGCAAAAATTCACCAATTTTAATGATTTTTTGTTTTCAATGCACGCTGATATGACAGCCATCACAATACAATCTAAAAAAATTGTTTCGAATGAAGTTAAAGACAACTAAGTGCTACTAGAACCATCTTAGGGAAAAATCCGAACGAACCTTTTGGCCAACCTAATACAACAAGACACATATAAAGCTTCTGCAAGGAAACTTACAAAAGTTTACTGAGAAACTTTAAAGAAGACCTTAATAAATTTTGAGAGTTACCATATTTGCGGAATGAAAGACTCAGTATTTTAAAGATTTCAATTCTTTCCAATTCATAGTTTGAATTTACTCCCAAAGTGTTTGTTCTTAAGCTGAAAATCATTACACATTAAATTGAAATAACAAATAAATTCATTTGTTAATTCATTCAACAAACATTTACTATGTGCTAGTTACTGTGCTGGATACTAGGAACCTGACGGTCTCTGAATATACAGAAAGACCTCCTACTTTAGAATGGTAGTGAGAGAAGGTCTCTCTGTAGAAGTGGCATTCAGTTCAGACTTGAAGAATTTCTCAAGAAAAAGCCACTCGTGCAAAGACCTGGGAGAAGCGTAATCAGACAGAGGGAACAGTGTGAATGAAGGACTAAATGCATGAAGCAGGGACAAGTCACAACGGGATTCCAGAGAAAAGGGCGATCTCTTAAGGCTGGGAACGGAAAACTTGTAATACTAAGTAGGTAAAACTTGAGAAACACATTGGAAAAACTAATCGTACTCAAACCAAAGAGAGTAAGAGAAAGGCATTCCAGGCAAGGAAATGGAAAAGAACAAATCCGAACTACATGATATAAATTAGGGCAGCCAAAGCCTGACAATAGGATTGTTTCATAGTTGTGACTACTTCTGGGCTCGGCTTCATCTGCTTGGAATTCCAACAGGACATTGTAAGATGGCAAAGGGTCCCAGCTGTGCCTAGAGTTGGGACACTACTTCTATGCAGCCAGCCCTCATGCCTTATCATCAGCAAGAAATACTAGTTATCTTGGTTTTGCAGAGGCAAAGAATACTTTCCATCTAGCCTTCTGCATTGTGAAGAAACCAATTCTCCTCACCTTAGCATCAGTGTATGTGAAGACTCTCTGAAGAAAGGTGTAGAAGGTATAACTTAAAGTCTTTCCCAAGCTAATTACTTCCCTAATAAAGTTAACTGAGCACTAATCGACAGTAAGAAAAACCTCCCCCTTTCAGAGCTGTGGCCTTGGCTTCCTTTTTAGCCTTAGGAAAAATTTATTTCTAGAAACAGAAGGTAGAGTGACCACTTATGCAGTCTTCAAGCCCCTCAGCGGAGGCTCTGTTAGAAGTCACTTGTTTTAATCAAAGGAAGAGCTACCTGTCTTCTGCTGTTAACCATGGTTACTTAGCACTGTATTTAAACTCAATATTGTTTTTAACACATGATATTTAGGAAAAAAGGTAAGAAGAATGAAGTCATGCAAAGAGACAGAAAGTGATTTTTAATTAAAACTATCAATATTGGGCTTCCCTGGTGGCGCAGTGGTTGAGAGTCCGCCTGCCGATGCAGGGGACGCGGGTTCGTGCCCTGGCCCAGGAGGATCCCACGTGCCGCGGAGCGGCTGGGCCCGTGAGCCATGGCCGCGGAGCCTGTGCTCCACAGTGGGAGAGGCCACAGCGGTGAGAGGCCCGCGTACCGCAAAAAAAAAAAAAAAAAAAAAAAACTATCAATATTCATACCACCTTCCCTGGGAGAGTTTATTTCCAAGCACCACTTAGGTACTTTCCAAGGCAGAAAATGACAGCAGCCAGCAGAGAAAAAGAAAACCAACTATATTAATATGTCAACCCTCCAACCCCCAACTTCTGCCTGCCTTTCTCCTCTGTGTCTTCGCCTGGAAGCTAAAAGGAGAAGGCCATTTTTAGCTAAAATGCACTCTTACAGTTCACAACAAGCATTCTTTACATTCATTCTATTTTTAAATACATCAGCTTCAGGGGAAGACCAGAGAAAGAGTTGCCCTTTTATTATATAGGACAAGCAATAAAGAAGATGCTAAAAAGAGGATTTCCATGAAAGTTTTTCCTTGGTTCTCCATGGAGAGATCAATTCCAGTCTCATTATCAGTGCATGGACCATGTGCAGTAGGCAGCAGTCTTCCAGATAAAGAAAAAAGATGGACCCAGAGCTTCTGCAACTTAAAATGCTCTCAAATCAACAGGAAAGCTTTGGAGAAATGGCTAGAGGTTTTTAAGGCTCAGACAGTATTTTAGAAAACTCAGAGATATTCTGTGAAACGCTTAGGTCAGACATATCAAGTCAATATCAAGACAATCTGAGGCTCCTTTAAAAGTCATCAAATGACACATGTGTGAAACCCAAAGAGATTACAAAGAGAAAAATAATAGACCAAGAATGTGGTCTTGAATCCCACTCTGTTCTCCAATAAGTGGAAATATTTTGGCCCCAGCAAGTCCCTAACCTAAGCCTTGCAAATAATATCTTAGTACCAGACTTGACATTGATGGAGAACTGCCGTAGGTGAGTTGATAGTGCCCTGAATCCCAGGCTGGATACAAAAAAATGGCCTTAATGAGGAGACTGAGAAGATTCTCTTCATCCTGGAGAACATGCACTAAGCCGATTCCTTGTTTCCCTTTATTCCAAGACAGGATGTAAGAGCCGCTATCGTGGCAGGCGTGTTCATAAGCTCCCAAATACCATGGCATGTATTCATCTCCCGTCACCCCCAAACCCAGCCATCCTGGGCCATTAGCCTGGGTGGGGTTACCACCAATGCCTGGGGTCCCTGCCTGGGGGCCCAACACATACTGTGTGACGCCTTTGCAGACTCTGTGCGCTCTGCTAACCCAGGCCGTTGAGGACACAGTGAGGCGATCTCTCTTGGATCAGAGCAGAGAAGTTTGTAAGTCTTGGGGACAAGATTAGGGAAGGGGAATGCTTGAGCTTATTTAAGCCCAGATTGGCAGAACAGCTGGTAACGTACAGTGGTCAAGAGCACAGACTCTGGAGACCAACCCTTCTGGGTCTGAATCTCTGCTGTGCAGCTTAAAAGATCTGTGAAAATGGGGGTAACAGAACCTACCTCACAAAGCTGTTTTGCATATTAAAACAAGACACTGTACGTGATGAGCACAGTGCAGGGCACAGCCCTTAGTAAATGCTCCATAACTGTTACTGTAATGATCTCATTACATGAGGGATATTATTAAAAATAAATTCTCCAAATCCTTCCTGCTCTAAATCCTTCCTCCCAGAGCATTTTGTGGTTTTGAACAGTTTTACTATACAAGGTATAGAGTCTCTTTCAGGAAGCAGGGGCCAGTGGCCCCTCTCACCTGGCAGAGGGCCCCTTTCTGGCCTCTCCTGATTCAATCATCCACTCAAGGTTTGGGCCTGAAACTCCTAGTTCAGATTTGAAGAAAAAAATAACAGGGGATTTTTTCCTCCTTCTCAAACTCATGAAGATGAAAAACAAACAAGCAAACAAAAAACACATTTACCCCAAAATTGAACATAACCTGTTATGGGTAAATTCCCAAACACCAGTGGTTCAAAATGTTTCCTCTCCTCAAGCTTTCTTATTATATCTCATATCACCATCCCACTTAAAAACAATCCTCAGAACCATAGTTTACTTCTTTGCCTGAAAAAAAAGTCTAATCAGTATGAGATAGTAAAGAAAGAGTGGGTGGGTGGATGAATTAAGCACCTGAGAAAACTAAATGAAAAATAATGATTTATTTAAATGAATGATGATGCTAATCAACACTTAGAAGCAACGTGAAGTTACACTTGACCTAATAAGGACTCACTGGAGGTCCTAAGCTCATTCAGGAAAGATGTCTGAAAGATACTAACATTGATAAAATCTAAAAAAAAAACAGTAATTAAAAAAAAATCTCTATGGCTTAACTTCCTTACCTAAATACACACTAATATTACTGATTTGTTTTAAGCCAAAAGCTATAAAATGACAAACCTGATCTGATTAAGCACAAGTTTGACTACTAACCAATCCCCTCCCAGTTCTCTAACCCAATTATGGATTAGCCACTGTACATTTTATTCTCAGTCTTTTCCCTACTTCACAAAATGGTTCTAGCCTGCTGCTCATTTTATAAAACAAAGCCTGAGGATGATCACCAGCTTTGGATTTTCTCTGTTCTTCCAGTAGAGATAATTCAACACTTTATTTTGTCTCCCCCAAATGGATATTAACCACACTTTATTAGGTTACCCTCTAGCATCTAGACAACAAGGAATAATGGAAAGAGGGCAGGCTTTAGATTTGTCCCACACCAAGGTCTAAATCTTTTATATGCAACCAAAATGCCCAATAATTGAGTGAAAGATATATCAACTGTGATATTCATTTCACACAATGAAATAACCATGAAAGTTATATACTTACTGACTTGGAAATAAGTTCATGATATGTTGTACAAAAAGAATGTCTTTTTTTAACATAAAGGTACAGATGCACAAAGCAAAAAGTATAAAATGGCTGAGGAACTTGCATTAACAAATATTTATCAGGCATCTATTATGTACCAGACACATAATGTATATGTGTACACAACTGTATATGCCCAGGTTATATTCACTCGAAAACCTATGGGACACAGCAAAAGCAGTTCTAAGAGGGAAGTTTATAGCAATACAATCTTACCTCAGGAAACGAGAAAAATCTCAAATAAACAACCTAACCTTACACCTACAGCAACTAGGGACAGAAGAACAAACAAAACCCAAAGTTAGTAGAAGGAAAGAAATCATAAAGAGCAGAAATAAATGAAATAGAAATGAAGAAAACAATAGAAAAGATCAATGAAACTAACAGCCGGTTCTTTGAAAAGATAAACAAAATTGATAAACCTGTAGCCAGACTCACCAAGAAAAAGAGAGAGAGGGCTCAAATCAATAAAATTAGAAATGAAAAAGGAGGAATACCCTGGTGGCGCAGTGGTTAAGAATTCGCATGCCACTGCAGGTGACACGGGTTCAAGCCCTGGTCTGGGAAGATCCCACATGCCGCGGAGCAACTAAGCCCGTGCGCCACAACTACTGAAGCATGCACGCCTAGAGCCGTTTAAAACTTATTGTAGCCTTAATGTACAGAACAAAATGACTTACAAGCAAATTTTGTTAGCAGTAGCTAGAGAATGGGTAACTGACCATTCTGGTGAATGCAGTGTTAGTCCCGCACCTGGTCCTTCTTGTGGCATTTCTAAAAGAGCTCCCAACAAAGATCCACCTTGTCGACTATCAGGTAAAATAAAAGAACATATTCTAGAGGAAATAATACCCAGAGGACTGAAAAAAATGCCGCCGGAAAGTGTAGAGTCTGCTCTTCCAGGGGAAAGTGCAGTGAAACACAGTATATTTGTAATAGATGTTCTGTTCCCCTGAACAGAGGTGCCTGCTATACTGCCTATCGCACTCTAATGAAATATTAGAATGCTTTAGTATGACATGTACGAAGTTTCAAATAAATACATTAAGTGCAAAAAAAGTTGTTGATATTTACTCAAACGCGGGTGTTTCAATATTCACTTACATTACAAATTGCCAGCCACAGGTGTTAGTTTCTGCAAAAATCCCCCAGTCAATAATGTGTTAATACACAGAAACTGGTTGCATTTCTATACACTAACAACGAAAGATCAGAAAGAGAAATTAAAGAAACAACCCATTTACCATCATATCAAAAAAAATAAAACATCTAGGAATAAACTTACCTGAGGAGGCAAACAACCTGTACTCCGAAAACTGTAAGATGCTGATAAAATAAATCAAAGATGATAAGAACAGATGGAGAGATATACCATGTTCTCTGATTGCAGGAATCAATATTGTCAAAATGACTATACTAATCAAGGCAATCAACAGATTCAATACAATCCCTATCAAATTACCAATGGCACTTTTCACAGAACTAGAACAAAAAATCTTAAAATTTGTATGGAGACACAAAAGACCCCAAATAGCCAAAGCAATCTTGAGAAAGAAAATCGGAGCTGGAGGAATCAGGCTCCCTGACTTCAGACTATACTACAAAACTATAGTCATCAAACAGTATGGTACTGGCACAAAAAGAAGAAATATAGATCAATGGAACAGGATAGAAAACCCAGAAATAAACCCACGAATCTATGGTCGATTAATCTATAACAAAGGAGGCAAGACTACACAATGGAGAAAAGATAGTCTCTTCAATAAATGGTACTGGGAAAACTGGATAGCTACATGCAAAAAGATGAAATTAGAACATTCTTTAACACCACACACAAAAATAAACTCCAAATGGATTAAAGACCTAAATGTAAGACTGGATACTATAAAACTCTTAGAGGAATATATAGGCAGAACACTCTCTGACATAAATCACAGCATATCTTTTTTTGATCTGTCTCCTAGAGTAATGAAAATAAAAACAAAATTAAACAAATGGGACCTAATTAAACTCAAACGCTTTTGCACAGCAAAGGAAACCATAAGCAAAACAAAAAGACAACCCACAGAATGGGAGAAAATATTTGCAAACAATGCAACTGACAAGGGATTTAATATCTCCAAAATTTACAAACAGCTCATGCAGCTCAATATGAAAAAAACAAACAACCCAATCAAAAAATGGGTAGAAGACCTAAATAGACATTTCTCCAAAGAAGACATGCAGGTGGCCAAGAGGCACATGAAAAGATGTTCAACACGGCTAATTATTAGAGAAATGCAAATCAAAACTATGGTATCACCTCACACCAGTCAGAATGGCCATCATCATAAAGTCTACAAACAATAAATCCTGGAGAGAGTGTGGAGAAAAAGGAACCCTCCTACACTGTTAGTGGAAATGTAAACTGGTGCAGCCACATATGGAGGTTCCTTAAAAAACTAAAAATAGAGTCATCATAAGATCCAGCAATCCCACTCCTGGGCATATATCTGGAGAAAAACATGGTTTGAAAGGATACATGTGAGACTTCCCTGGTGGCACAGTGGTTAAGAATCTGCCTGCCAATGCAGGGGACACAGGTTCAAGCCCTGGTCCGGGAAGATCCCACATGCCTCAGAGCAACTAAGCCCATGCGCCACAACTACTGAGCCTGTGTTCTAGAGCCCAGGAGCCAGAACTACTGAAGCCTGCGCGCCAAGCGCCTCTGCTCCACAACAAGAGAAGCCACCACAGTGAGAAGCCCACGCACCACAACGAAAAGTAGCCCCTGCTTGCCGCAACTAGAGAAAGCCCACATGCAGCAACAAAGACACAATGCAGCCAAAAGTCAACTAATTAATTAATTATTTTTTTTAAAAAAGGAAAGGATACATGTACCCCAATGTTCATTGCAGCAATGTTTACAATAGCCAAGACATGGAAGCAACCTAAATGTCCATAAACAGAGGAATGGATAAAGAAGGTGTGTTAGATATATACAATGGAATATTATTCAGCCATTAAAATGAATGAAATAATGCCATTTTCAGCAACACAGATGGACCTGGAGATTATCATACTAAGTGAAGTAAGTCAGACAGAGAAAGATAAATATATGATATCAGCTTATAAGCGAAACCTAAAAAAAAAAAAAGATACAAATGAACTTATTTACATAACAGAAACAGACTCACAGACTTAGAGAATAAACTTATGGTTAACAGGAAGGAAGGGTTGAGGGTAGGGACAGATTGGGAGTTTGGGATTGATGTGTATACATTGCTATTAAAATAGATAACCAACAAGGACCTACTGTATAGCACAGGGAACTCTGCTCAGTACTCTGTAATAACCTAAATGGGAAAAGAATCTGAAAAAGAATAGATACATATTTATGTATAACTGAATTACTTTGCTGTCCACCTGAAACTAACACAACATTATTAATCAACTATACTCCAATATAAAATAAAAATTAAAAAATTTAAGTTTAAATTAAAAAAACTCAACAATAAACTTCGACTTGACAAGTACAAGCCTAGGAACCACCTCCAATCACAATCCCCAGATTTGTTCCCATCAATCCCTAAACTCAGACTCTCCTAACCTGAACAAGGCAATCTTCCATTTTTCTCTTTTGAAACAGCTATCTGGAATTCATGGAACAAAACCCAAATTATCTAAGATTCCTTTTAATCATTTACCATTTATTAAATGCATAATCACCATTAAAGGAAAAACTTATGATAACACTTTAAAGTACAAATAATACATTTTATTTCATCCCTGAAAACAAAAACAAAAAACAAAAATGTCAACATCTAATGAGAGACTGAACAATTATTCCAAACTTTACCTGGAAATGGTATATAAATAATTTCTTCACATAAAGGTAGGGTACAGGGAAGAGTCTGAAAAGATACCTTTCATGAAATATTTTCTCATACTTACTTTAATAAAACATTATAATTATTGCTACTATGTCTGGTAGCACATTGTAATAATAAACAATACAACATCTAAAACTAAATTCAATACAGTCTAAATCTAGAAGCTAGCTGCACTTAAGCAGCTGTTATAGAGAATAAATACTATGAAACATAGGGCACCATATGGCAATTAAATTTGCTACAAGGTAAATTTAAATAAAGGTGTACTTTGCTCTATAGTAGAATTACCCAAATTAAGATCTCTTGTGCTATATAGAAGAGCTGTTTTCCTGAAAAGATAGTCCATCTTCATAATTTAAATTACATTTTAAACATTCTTAATTCTTTTTAAGTGCTCATTATATAAAATGAATATCTAACGTATCTATTATACAAATCCAAAATTTCATAAAGCAGGATATTCTACGTACTATAATGTTACCATTCTCCAAGCAGTTTAATGCAACACAAATACTTTTATTATATACATCTGGCTAAGGTCCTTAAGAGTCCCAGTCTCACAAATATCAGTTTCTCTCTCCCTTGCCAATATAATATAAGCAAAAATCACCAGAATATGGAAATAATGTGCTTTCTTGACAACATAATCAGAGGGTTACACTTTTAAATTAACATTCATGTATATGAAAATCATGAATACTTTTTAATCTCATCATAAAAATCTTTTATTCTTCAGAACAGATATATATACTTATATATATATATAAGTATATAAGAAAATGTTACATATGAGATTAGAGATTACTATTTTAATGTTATTTAATTGTCCCAATGTTTAGAATAGGTTACGAACAGTGGCTACTACCCATTTCAAGATTACACTCTTATAAATGTAATTTTTAAAAATATACAATTAACCTCCAGTTTTTCTGAAGGGATAGTGCAAATGAAGACATTCTTTGGGTCATGATTTCAAAACATTATTTTCAACATTATACTTCCTTTCTCTCTGCTCCTAATCTGAATAACAAAATATAGTAAGTACTGGAAGTAAGCACATTTTCTAATAGTATTAGTCAAACAGTCACATCTACTGATAACAAATGACAGAATGATTCAGTAACAATATTCTTCACTTGTCTGAAAAACATGTTATATATTTAAATAAATATTTTATAGAAATGAATCCATGTCTTTCAGTGTTTTTGTTTCAACTTGATCTCAAACACAAAGATTTATACAAAGATCACCTACCTGCTTACTACATCAACCATGTTACCAAATTCCCTTTAAGGATATAGTACAGCATTGAAGAGTTGTGCCTGAAAGCAAACTAATAACTTTTAAAATTTATATACAGAATTAGAGTTCCATGAATCCAGCATATTCCTTGAAAATGCATAGAGGTTTTATTGTATATTACTCTATGCTAGCCAGCGATATAAAAGCTTTTCTGCCATAGGATATAATCCACGGTGAACGTAGCAGCACAAGCTGATCTTCAACTGCTATCTAATGCTGCCTGATACATTTATTCTTTTATTTGTCGTCACAGGAACCAGATTCCCACTAGTACCATTGGTAGAGTTGGTTGCTGAGCCGTTTACAACAATATACTCGACTTTGTTCTCCAGCTTTACCAAACGTTGTAAAATGTCATCCAAAAGGACAGCAATTGTTCTTTTTAGATCAGCTAGGGGAAAAAAATGAGAATAAACCATATTAAAGACTGATAGAGCACTTAATATTTGTGTTTTCATAGTTTGAGGGGAAAAGTGAACAATTATCGAGTCATCTGAAAGAAAATATACTAGAGGGAAAGCACTCATACCACACATAGAAAAAGCCTAACTATTTTAATGAATAGCATCACATACAGAGCTTCTTAATGGAATTTCAGAGTTATAAATGTGGGGAAACTTACTTTCCTAGTGCAATAAAACAGATGTAAAGGCTGGTTTAAAATGTTAGTCCCTCTGTAAGGAACCCATTTACTTTGAGTTTCTTAGTCTGTAAAGACGACTGTGGACTAGGCAGGTAAGGTAAAAAACTAGCTGAAGGGGCTTCCCTGGTGGCGCGGTGGTTGAGGGTCCGCCTGCCGATGCAGGGGACACGGGTTTGTGCCCCGGTCCGGGAAGATCCCACATACCGCGGAGCGGCTGGGCCCGTGAGCCATGGCCGCTGAGCCTGCACGTCCGGAGCCTGTGCTCTGCAATGGGAGAGGCCACGGCAGTGAGAGGCCCGCGTACCGCAAAAAAAAAAAAAAAAAAAAAAAACTAGCTGAGCTAGCTAAGAAATTCAATGAAATGTAGAAATGAGAAACCTGGAAACTCCACAGGCTGAAGTTTAGGGGCAGCCTAGGATCCAGAGCAGATGCCAGGAGCCCGATCAGTGCAGTACAGATACTAGTTCTGACTAGAAAATGATGGCAAAGACTGTATCTTCTAATCTCTCTGGGAGGTTAAAGGGTTTCAGTAGAATTTACCTGGAAAGAATGATATTTTGACCCTTTGCTTCCTTAGAATCCTCTTTTCTCAGGTTTCCCAATGGCACCTAACACATATTACGTATTCAGTCAGTGGCAACTAATATTGTTATTTTTTGCTGATCCTGGACCAAAAAAGGCAGCTCAAACCTTAATCTGTGATCAGGGGAAAAACCATTTAACAACAACTCATAAAGTTGCAGATGGTTCTGTTACTAAGCTATCAGAAAAAGCAGAAGCAGAAGAAAAAACAGATAAATTGGACTTCATCAAAGTTTAAAACTTTTGGACATCAAAAGATATTATCCAGAAAGTGAAAAGACAATTCAGAGAATGGAAGAAAATATTTGCAAATCGTATATCTGACAAGGGCTTAGTATCAAGAACATATAAAGAACTGTTAAACCCAACAACAAAAAGATAAACCACTCAATTTTTAAAATCAGCAAAGGACTTGAATAAACATTTCTCCAAAGAAGATATGCACATAAACAATAAGCACATGAAAAGATACCCAACATCACAATGAAATACCACTTTACGTCTACTAGGATGGCTATAATCAAAGAAAGGGAAAAAAAAAAAAAGGGAAAATAAGCATTGGCAAAAATGTGAAGAAACTGGGACCCTCATACACTGCTGGTAGGAATATAGAATGACACAGCCACCACAGAAAACAGTTCGGCAGTTTCTCAAAAAGCTAAAAATAAAACAACCATGTGACTCAGTAATTCCACTCCTAGGTATCTACCCCAAAAAAGTGAAAGCAGAGACTCAAAGAGATACTTGTATACCAATGTTTATTTCAGAATTATTCACAATAGCCAAAAGGTGGAAACAACCTAAGTGTCCATCAGTAGATCAAAAGATCAACAAAATGTGGTATTAACATACAGGGAATATTATTTAGCCATAAAAAGGAATGACGTTCTGATACATGATACAAAATGGATGAATCTTGAAGACATTATGCAAAGTGAAATAAGCCAGACAAAAAAAGGACAAATACTGTATGATTCCACTTATTTGGACTACCTAGAAGAGAAAAATACATAGAGACAGAAGGGAGAATAGAGGTTACCAAAGACCAGGGGAAGCGGGGAATGGCAAGTTACTATTTAATGGTAAGGTTACAGTTTCTTGTTCGGAGTGATGCAAGTTTTAGGTAGTAGTGATGGCTGTACAACATTGAATATAATTAATGCCACTGAACTGTACACCTAAAAATGGTTAAGATGGCAGGGCTTCCCTGGTGATGCAGTGGTTAACAATCCACCTGACAATGCAGGGGACACAGGTTCGAGCCCTGGTCTAGGAAGATCCCACATGCCGTGGAGCACCTAAGCCTGTGCGCCACAGCTACTGAGCCTCCACTCTATAGCCCGCGAGCCACAACTACTGAAGCCAGTGACCTAGAGCCTGTGCTCTGCAACAAGAGAAGCCACCGCAATGAGAAGCCCACGCACCACAACGAAGAGTAGCCCCTGCTCACTGCAAGGAGAGAAAGCCCGCGTGCAGCAACGAAGACCCAACGCAGCCAACAATAAACAAATAAAATAAGTTTTTTAAAAAATGGTTAAGATGGCAAATTTTATGTTACATACATTTTACCATAATTTTCTTAAAGTGAAAAAAGAAAAACAGATTTCAGAAAGGAGTAGTGAGAGTAGTGGTAGCAGGTGGTTGTAAAAAGTGATTAGAAATAAATCAACAAAAAAAATCAATGTAATATAAAGTGAGGGGAAAAACTATTTGGAGAAAGTCTAGTGATGGAGGAAATCAAGCAGTGTATCTTTTGGCATCATTCATCGTGAACATTTAAATATTCTAGTTTAGTGGGTATGCACAAGAAAAAAAGTATATGAAAGATTATTTGATAAGAAGTATTTAGGGATAAAAATGTCATGATATGTACAACTTGTTTCAAATGGTACCCCCTAAAAGCATATATATTTGTATAGAGAAGGAAAGATAAAAATATAGAAAAATTTTTAGCAAATGATGAATCTAGAGGAAAGATATATGATGTTTATCACATAATTTTCCCTAACTTTCTGTAGGCTGAGAATTTTCAAAATAAAAGATTAGGGAGAGGGGGCATTTCTTTATTAAGACCTTTCAATCAAGAGTTATAATAGTATTTGGTAAGTTAAAAAATATATATTTTAAAGAATCTTCCAGCAACAAGATTAAAAGATAACTGCTGAATCTGTTTTTCCCTGGCAGCCACTTCATGTATAATATTTGAAGAAGTAGGCAACCCAGGCCAGAGAAGGCTACATAGAATAGACTGGGGTGGGAAGCTTACCATCATGTTAACATAAAATGAAGCTAAAGCCCTCAGAGGTTTGACACCAAGCTGAAGTGCAACATGAATTATAAAGGTACAGCCTACTCACTGATTAGTTACAGTTAGGAATAGCAATTAAAGGAAAAGTTGGGGTTCTTTAAAATCAAACACAAATAAATTTATTGTAATGTATATGTATTTTATATATATATATATTTGGGTCTGTATATATATACATATATATGTATATGTGCACATCAGGGTTGTTTTTTTTTTTGCGGTACGCAGGCCTCTCACTGCTGTGGCCTCTCCCGCTGCGGAGCACAGGCTCCGGACACGCAGGCCCAGCGGCCATGGCCCACGGGCCCAGCCGCTCCACGGCATGTGGGATCCTCCTAGACCGAGGCACGAACCCATGTCCCCTGCATCGGCAGGCGGACTCCCAACCACTGCGCCACCAGGGAAGCCCCAGGGGTTTTTGTTTTTCCATACGTTATTTAATATTTTCATTAGTAATGAGGATTAAACGATACGTAAGGTTTAGCTCAATGTGTGGTACACAAGGTCTCAACAAACCTTACTTGTTATTAGTTATTGTAATATTCAGTATACATGTATATTTTTTTCTGTATAAAATAGACTGAAAAAGTAAACATTTTAGGGGCTTCCCTGGTGGCACAGTGGTTAAGAATCCGCCTGCCAATGCAGGGGAAACCGGTTTGAGCCCTGGGCGGGGAAGATCCCATATGCCGCGGAGCAACTAAGCCCGTGCGCCACAACTACTGAGCCTGCGCTCTAGAGCCCGCGTACTACAACCACTGAAGCCCACATGCCTCTGTGCTCCGCAACGAGAAGCCACTGCAATGAGAAGCCTGTGCACCGCAACAAAGAGTAGCCCCTGCTCGCTGCACTAGAGAAAGCCCATGCGCAGCAATGAAGACCCAACTCAGCCAAAAATAAAATTAAAAAAAATTTATTTTTAAAAAAAAGTGAACATTTTTAGCAGGTAGGAAAACTAGAATTCAGACCCCAGTCTTTTGCTTCCAAGGCCCCAAATTCAGGGTTTTCCACTACAACGCAGATGCAAAAAGAATATATATATATATATTTACCTCTATGGTGTCTAAATGGTGAGTAGTATACTGTATCTCATGATTTTTTAACATTTTCAATTTTTTTAATTTTGGAAAATTTCAAACATACACAAGCAGAGATAGAATAGTACAATGAGTACTCGTGGACCTAATTCTCATCACCTGGCTTTCACAATGAACAATATTTTGCCATTCTTGGTTCATCTCTCCCCTTCCACCTTTTTTCTCCAACAGTATTTTAAGTCAAATCCCCGACATCATGTCATTTCACCGTAAATTCTTCGGAATGCACCTTTAACTTTTAAAGAACTTAACCATTGTGCTATTATCATGCTTAACAAAATTTATAGTAATTTCTTTTTTTTTTTTGCAGTACGCGGGCCTCTCACTGCTGCGGCCTCTCCCGTTGCGGAGCACAGGCTCCAGACACGCAGGCTCAGCAGCCACGGCTCACGGGCCCAGCCGCTCCACGGCATGTGGGATCCTCCCAGACCGGGGCACGAACCCACGTCCCCTGCATCGGCAGGCGGACTCTCAACAATTGCGCCACCAGGGAAGCCCAGTAATTTCTTAATTTAAGTAGTTTAACACCTGGTCCATATCCAGATTTTCCTGATTATCTGAAAAATGTCTTCTTACAGTTGATTTGCTTGAATCAGAATTCAAATGAAATCTACACATTGCATTTCACTATTGCTTCTTTAGAGAAAATGTATATATATCTTCAGACTACCACAATAATTTTTCCCTTTTATGTTATTACTTTCTACATGCATACACTTTTTTTTTCACACACACACACACACATTGTCAGGTTCTTTTATTACAAATAATTTGGGTTATAACAGTGACAAAGGCCACTACGTTTCCAATCTAAAATCCATGTAGCATATATCTGAGCTTCCTGCTTATATTTTATTACGATGCTGCAGAATAGTGGTGTCCACAGCCTTTGATAAATGCTTACACCAATTCTCTTTGGAAAAATTCATTTTATTTTAATTTGTAAGTTAAGTAATCAGTTTTCCATCAAAAAAGTACTCAAAGGAAAAGTTGGGTTTAATCAGAAAAAACTATATATTATTTTAACAATGTTCTAAATTATCATATATCCTCCTTTCAAATTTTCTAAAATCAATTGTTTTAATAAAATATTTTAAAAGACTAAAATCTAAATTACCTTGTTCGATATATAAAATTAGTTAGTTGAAAAACCACAATGATCCCTTTGAACACAGCAAAACTCACCCTTTCTCTAGATTCACATTACAATTTTTTGTTTACATTTCATGTGACTATATAGTTATGGGAATTATATGTTTACACTATATGAGAGTCCACAGTACTTCCCCACAAAGCCCTATCACTGAAAGTGCTAGCAATAAGAACTCCTACCACGGGACCCGGTTCAGAACCCCTAAAAACAACCTGGAAGTGGAGACCATATCATATCCTTTTACTCAGCTCATCCAGCTTGATGCTTTATCCCATAGTAGACAGTCAACAAATGTTGGAAATGAACATTTGCTGAATGTCTGATTCATGTTTAGTAGGTGGTATCATGGTTGAGATTAACAGGAAGAACCAGACTTAGGAAATAAAACCCTTTAAGGTTGTTCTGCTCCTGCTTTAAGTTTCCCTGCTCTGGGAGAAGAAATCAAATAGTTTAAGGGAAAAACAACAAAAAACAGGCTAATACAAACACACATAAGAACACACATACTATCAAAATAGCACCTAGCCCGATTATTCCACAGTATACAAAAATCAAAAGGAGGATATAATGGAATCTAAAAAATAAAACAAACGAATGAATATAACAAAACAAAACAAAAAAGGAGGTTACATTGCTATTAAATATAATAAAGATATTGGATATAAAAAGATTCTTGCTACAATAAACATAATCAAGAGATTGTGAGGCACAGCAGGAAGGCACTATCATCCCAAGCCTAAGGAACAGAGGGAAAAATCAGTAATGTTACAACAGCCCAAGTCCAAGGACACCTAGTGGAATACAGAGCCAAGGAGGCTGTCTGGCAGAAGGTGGCGCTACAAAGGAGACATCACCTGAAGCAGAAAGGGAGAAAAATAACCTAGCCTCTCTTTTCCTCCTACATTCTGAACTCCTGCCAGTACTTCTCATTGGCTGAACCCAGGCAGTAGCTAGTTGATTTAGGAACTTAGAAAGTGCCACCCACTAGAATCACCCTCCCTTGAGATACAAAACAGAGAAAAGTAAAGGAACAAATCTGAAGGCAACCAAGAAAAGGACCAGCACAAACACCAAGTACACATGCCTTTGTGGACCTCATACTTATAGGTCTCTGTTGATTTATCTCTTATTTATATCTCAATAGGTTATATTATTTGTATTCTTAATGTGAAGAGAGGCAGATACAAATAAAAATAGCCATGTGTACACAAAAAAGAAATTCAATTGTAGTAAAATGCAAAAATGACTATTGAGGGGCTTCCCTGGTGGCGCAGTGGTTGAGAGTCCGCCTGCTGATGCAGGGGACACGGGTTCGTGCCCCGGTCTGGGAAGATCCCACATGCCGCGGAGAGGCTGGGCCTGTGAGCCATGGCCGCTGAGCCTGCGCGTCCGGAGCCTGTGCCCCGCAACGGGAGAGGCCACAACAGTGAGAGGCCCGCGTACCGCAAAAAAAAAAAAAAAAAAAAAATGACTATTGAAAATATAATACATAAGTGTGGGACTTCCCTGGTGGCACAGTGGTTAAGAATCCACCTGCCAATGCAGGGGACACAAGTTTAATCCCTGGTCCAGGAAGATCCCACATGCCACAGAGCAACTAAGCCCATGAGCCACAACTACTGAGGCTGCATGCCACAACTACTGAAGCCCACGTGCCTAGAGCCTGTGCTCCACAACAAGAGAAGTCACCGCAGTGAGAAGCCAGCGCACCTCAACGAAGGGTAGCCCCTGCTCACCACAACTAGAGAAAGCCCACACACAGCAACTAAGGCCCAAAGCAGCCATAAAAAAAAAAATACATAAGTGTTTAAAGTATCGAAGTCAAAAACTTTTCCTTATTAATATTTTTCAAATTCAAATTAATATTTTACCACCACTAACATCTGCTTTATTGTACAAGGGAGAAAACTTAGAAGTCACTTCTTGATTCATTACTCACTGTAAAGTTTTATCATGAAGCTAGCAATAAAACAAGAATGCTGCCTAAGGAATATGAACGAATTCAAATATCAGAGCAAACTGCTAGGTAAAAGTGGTTTCAAAAGCCTCATAAACTCTGTAATTAAATGTACATTAATTGTTAGTCTTTTACATTTTTAATACAGCTACCTTCTCCTAGTGAGTGCTGAATAAATTATATCATTCAACAAATATTTTATTACTTCCCTACTTAAGGCTGCAAGGCACACTGTTTAGGTCTCATGAGTAGATTGACATGTTCTCATCAAACTTTAAATACAAATAAATGCCTAGGAACATAAAATAAGCCTAATTTTTCTTAAGTGAGAAAACAAAAGCTAAAGAATGGATTTGACTAAATAATACAAATCATAATCTACATTCTAAATAGCCACATTAAAACCACTTCTAGTAGGAATTCTGAGATTGACTTCCCTCTAACATGTTTAGAATATAAAGACTATGCATTTTACAGGTTTGTTTAGGTTTTTTTTTCTTAATTGGTAAATAACTTATTTTGAGATAACTGTACATTTACATATAGTTGCAAGAAATAACAAATACAGAAATTCCTGTACCCTTTACCCAGTTTCCCCCAACAGTGACATCTTGTAAAACTACATACAACATCACAACTACAGTACTGACACTGGTACAGTCAAGATGCAGAATATTTCCTTCACCACAACGATCCCTGTGTTGCCCTTTTACAGTAACCCCAACCTCCCTCTCATTAGCCTGTTAATATGATGGAATACACTAATTTTTTTTTTTTACGCCTGCCATGTGGCATGTGGGATCTTAGTTCCCTGACCAGGTCTCGAACCTGTGCCCCCTGCATTGGGAGCATGGAATATTAACCATTGGACTGCCAGGGAAGTCCCTACATTGATTGGTTTTTGAAAATTAAACCAGCCTTGCATCCCTGGAATAAATGCCACTTGGTCACGGTATTTCTTTTCTTTTTTTTTTTTTTTTAGGGTCACACATATAACCTTTTAATCACTTATTTGAAACTAATATAAAATTAACTGCCATATACTTTTTTTTTTCTTAAACAACAGAAATTTATTTTCCCCCAGTCTGGAGACAGGAAGTCCAAGATCAAAGCTATGGCAGGTTTAGTTTCTCCAGAGGCGTCTCTCCTTGGCTTGCAGATGGGTATCTTCTCACTGTATCCTCATGTGGCCTTTTTTCTGTGCATGCATCTTGTGTCTATTTCTCTTCTTATAAGGACACCAGTCCTATTGATTAGGGTCCCAAACTTCTATGTGTGTCATTATATCCACAGTGAATCTCTTATAGACAGCATATAATTAAATCCTGTTTTCTTTTTAAATCCATTCTGCCAATCTATGTATTTTGATTGGGGAGTTTAATCCATTTACTTTCTTTTTCTTTTTTTGATTTTCTTATTTTATTTTTTTAAATTTCATTTTACTTATTTTTTTATACAGCATGTTATTAGTCATCAATTGTATACACATCAGTGTATACACGTCAATCCCACTCGCCCAATTCATCACACCACCACCCCCACCACCACCCCTGCTTTCCCCCCTTGGTGTCCATACGTTTGTTCTCTACATCCGTGTCTCAATTTGTGCCCTGCAAACCAGTTCATCTGTACCATTTTTCTAGGTTACACATACATGAATTAATATACGATATTTGTTTTTCTCTTTCTGACTTACTTCACTCTCTATGACAGTCTCTAGATCCATCCACGTCTCTACAAATGACTCAATTCCGTTCCTTTTTATGGCTGAGTAATATTCCATTGTATATATGTACCACACCTTCTTTATCCATTCGTCTGTCAATGGGCATTTAGGTTGCTTCCATGTCCTGGCTATTATAAATGGTGCTGCAATGAACATTGGAGTACATGACTCTTTTTTGAATTATGGTTTTCTCAGGGTATATTCCAGCAGTGGGATTGCTGGATCATATGGTAATTCGATTTTTAGTTTTTTAAGGAACCTCCGTACTGTTCTCCATAGTGGCTGTATCAATTTACATTCCCACCAACAGTACAAGAGGGTTCCCTTTTCTCCACACCCTCTCAAGCATTTGCTGTTTGCAGATTTTCTGATGATGGCCATTCTAACTGGTGTGACGTGATACTTCATTGTACTTTTGATTTGCATTTCTCTAATAATTAGTGATGTTGAACAGCTTTTCATGTGCTTCCCGGCCATCTGTATGTCTTCTTTGGAGAAATGGCTATTTAGGTCTTCTGCCCATTTTTGGATTGGGTTGTTTGCTTTCTAATATTGAGCTGCATGAGCTATTTATATATTTCGGAGATTAATCCTTTGTCCGTTGATTCTTTTGCAAATATTTTCTCCCATTCTGAGCATTGTCTTTTCGTCTTGTTTACACTTTCCTTTGCTGTGCAAAAGCTCTGAAGTTTCATTAGGTCCCATTTGTTTATTTTGTTTTTATTTCCATTACTGTAGGAGGTGGATCAAAAAAATCTTGCTGTGACTTATGCCAAAGAGTGTTCTTCCTATATTTTCCTCTAAGAGTTTTATAGCGTCCACTCTTACATTTAGGTCTCTAATCCACTTTGAGTTTACTTTTGTGTATGGTGTTAGGGAGTGTTCTAATTTCATTCTTTTACATGTAGCTGTCCACTTTTCCCAGCACCACTTATTGAAGAGACTGTCTTTTCTCCATTGTATATCCTTGCCTCCTTTGTCATAGATTAGTTGACCGTAGGTGTGTGGGTTTAGCTTGGGGCTTTCTAACTTGTTCCATGGATCTATGTTTCTGTTTCTGTGCCAGTACCATATTGTCTTGATTACTGTAGCTTTGCAATATAGTCTAAAGTCAGGGAGTCTGATTCCTCCAGCTCCGTTTCTTTCCATCAAGACTGCTTTGACTATTCGGGGTCTTTAGTGTCTCCATACAAATTTTAAGATTTTTTGTTCTAGTTCTATAGAAAATGCCATTGGTAATTTGATAGGGATTGCATTGAATCTGTAGATTGCTTTGGGTAGTATAGTCATTTTCACAATATTGATTCTTCCAATCCAAGAACATGGTATGTCTCTCCATCTGTTGGTATCATCTTTAACTTCTTTCATCAGTGTCTTATAGTTTTCTGCATACAGGTCTTTTGTCTCCCTAGCTAGGTTTATTCCCAGGTATTTTATTCTTTTTGTTGCAATGGTAAATGGGAGTGTTTCCTTAATTCCTCTTTCAGATTTTTCATCATTAGTGTATAGGAATGCAAGAGATTTCTGTGCATTAATTTTGTATCCTGCAAATTTACCAAATTCATTGATTAGCTCTAGTAGCTTTCTGGTGGCATCTTTAGGATTCTCTATGTATAGTATCATGTCATCTGCAGAGAGTGACAGTTCTGCTTCTTTTCCAATTTGTATCCCTTTTCTTTTTCTTCTCTGATTGCTGTGGCTAGGACTTCCAAAACTATGTTGAATAATAGTGGTGAGAGTGGACATCCTTGTCTTGTTCCTGATCTTAGAGGAAATGCTTTCAGTTTTTCACCATTGAAAATGATGTTTGCTGTGGGTTTGTCGTATATGGCCTTTATTATGTTGAGGTAGGTTCCCTCTATGCCCACTTTTCTGGAGAGTTTTTATCATAAATGGGTGTTGAATTTTGTCAAAAGCTTTTTCTGCATCTATTGAGATGATCATATGGTTTTTATTCTTGCTTGTTAATATGGTGTATCACATTGGTTCATTTGCATATATTGAAGAATCCTTGCATCCCTGGGATAAATCCCATTTGATCATGGTGTATGATCCTTTTAATGTGTTGTTGGATTCCGTTTGCTAGTATTTTGTTGAGGACTTTGGCATCTATATTCATCAGAATTCATTCATGATATTAGTCTGTAATTTTCTTTTTTTGTGGTATCTTTGGTTTTGGTATCAGGGTGATGGTGGCCTCATAGAATGAGTTTGGGAGTGTTCCTTTCTCTGCAATTTTTTGGAAGAGTTTGAGAAGGATGGGTGTTAGCTCTTCTCTACACATTTGATAGAATTCACCTGTGAAGCCATCTAGTCCCGGACTTCTGTTTGCTAGAAGATTTTTAATCACAGTTTCAATTTCATTACTTGTGATTGGTCTGTTCATATTTTCTATTTCTTCGTGGTTCAGTCTTGGTAGGTTATACCTTTCTAAGAATTTGTCCATTTCTTCCAGGTTATCCATTTTATTGGCATAGAGTTACTTGTAGTAGTCTCTTAGGATGGTTTGTATTTCTGCTGTGTCTGTTGTAACTTCTTTTTCATTTCTAATTTTATTGATTTGAGTGCTCTCCCTCTTTTTCTTGATGAATCTGGCTAATGGGTTATCAATTTTGTTTATATTCTCAAAGAACCAGCTTTTAGTTTTATTCATCTTTGCTATTATTTTCTTTGTTGCTATTTATTTCTGCTGTTCTTTATGATTTATTTCCTTCTGCTAACTTTGGGTTTTGTTTGTTCTTCTTCCCCTAGTTCCTTTAGGTGTAAGGTTAGATTGTTTGAGATTTTTCTTGTTTCTTGAGATAGGCTTGTATAGCTATAAACTTCCCTCTTATAACTGCTTTTGCTGCATCCTATAGGTTTTGGATCGTCCTGTTTTCATTATCATTTGTCTCTAGGCATTTTTTTATTTCCTCTTCGATTTCTTCAGTGATCTCTTGGTTATTTAGTAACGTATTGTTTAGCCTCCATGTGTTCATGTTTCTTACGGTTTTTTTTTCCTGTAATTCATTTCTAATCTCATAGCTTTGTGGTCAGAAAAGATGCTTGATATGATTTCAATTTTCTTAAATTTACTGACGCTTGATTTGTGACCCAAGATGTGATCCATCCTGGAGAATGTTCCATGCGCACTGGAGAAGAAAGTGTAATCTGTTTTTGGATGGATGTCCTATAAATATCTATTAAATCTAGCTGGTCTATTGTGTCATTTAAAGCTTCTGTTTCCTTATTTATTTTCATTTTGCATGATCTGTCCATTGGTGTAAGTGAGGTGTTCAAGTCCCCCACTATTATTGTGTTACTGTTGATTTCCCCTTATATAGCTGGTAGCAGTTGCCTTATCTATTGAGGTGCTCCTATGTTGGGTGCATATATATTTATAATTGTTATATCTTCTTCTTGGATTGATCCCTTTATCATTATGTAGTGGCCTTCCTTGTCTCTTATAACATTCTTTAAAGTTTATTTTATCTGATATGAGTATTGCTATTCCAGCTTTCTTTTGATTTCCAGTATCTTTTTCCATCCCCTCACTTTCAGTCTGTATGTGTCCCTAGGTCTGAAGTGGGTCTCTTGTAAACAGCATATATATGGGTCTTGTTTTTGTATCCATTCAGCAAGCCTGTGTCTTTCGGTTGGAGCATTTAATCCATTCACGTTTAAGGTAATTATCGATATGTATGTTCCTATGACCATTTTCTTAATTGTTTTGGGTTTGTTTTTGTAGGTCCTTTTCTTCTCTTGTATTTCCCACTTACAGAATTTCCTTTAGCATTTATTGTAGAGCTGGTGTGGTGGTGCTGAATTCTCTTAGCTTTTGCTTGTCTATAAAGCTTTTGATTTCTCTGTTGAATCTGAATGAGATCTTTGCTGGGTATAGTAATCTTGCTTGTAGGTTATTCCCTTTCATCACTTTAAGTATATCATGCCACTCCCTTCTGGCTTGTAGAGTTCCTGCTGAGAACTCAGCTGTTAACCTTATGGGAGTTCCCTTGTATGTTATTTGTCATTTTTCCCTTGCTGCTTTCAATAATTTTTGTCTTTAAATTTTGCCAATTTGATTACTATGTGTCTCGGCATGTTTCTCCTTGGGTTTATCCTCTATGGGACTCTCTGCACTTCCTGGACTTGGGTGGCTATTTCCTTTCCCACGTTAGGGAAGTTTTCAACTATAATCTCTTCAAATATTTTCTCGGGTCCTTTCTGTCTCTCTTCTCCTTCTGGGATCCCCATAATGCGAATGTTGTTGCGTTTAACGTTGTCCCAGAGGTCTCTTAGGCTGTCTTCATTCCTTTTGATTCTTTTTTCTTTATTCTGTTCTGCAGCAGTGAATTCCATCATTCTGTCTTCCAGGTCACTTATCTGTTCTTCTGCCTCAGTTATTCTGCTATTGATTCCTTCTAGTATAGTCTTCATTTCAGTTATTGTATTGTTCATCTGTTTGTTCTTTAATTCTTCTAAGTCTTTGTTAAACATTTCTTGCATCTTCTCAATCTTTGCCTCCATTCATTTTCTGAGGTCCTGGATCATCTTCACCATCATTATTCTGAATTCTTTTTCTGGAAGGTTGCCTATCTGCACTTCATTTAGTTGTTTTTCTGGGGTTTTATCTTGTTCCTTCATCTGGTACATAGCCCTCTGCCTTTTCGTCTTTCTGTGAATGTGGTGTTTGTTCCACACGCTGGAGGATTTAGTTCCTCTTGCTTCTGCTGTCTGCCCTCTGGTGGATGAGGCTATCTAAGAGGCTTGTGCAAGTTTTCTGATGGGAGGGACTGGTGGTGAGTAGAGCTGACTGTTGTTCTGGTGGGCAGAGCTCAGTAAAACTTTAATCTGCTTGACTGCTGATGCGTGGGGCTGTGTTTCCTCCTTGTTGGTTGTTTAGCTTGAGACAACCCAACACTGGAGCCTACCTGGGCTCTTTGGTGGGACTAATGGTGGACTCTGGGAGTGCTCACGCCAAGGAGTACTTCCCAGAACTTCTGCTGCCAGTGTCCTTGTCCCCACAGTGAGCCACAGCCCCCCCCACCACCACCACCTCTGCAGGAGACCCTCCAACACTAGCAGGTGGGTCTGGTTCAGTCTCCCCTGGGGTCGCTGCTCCTTCCCCTGGGTCCCAATGCGCACACTACTTTGTGTGTGCCCTCCAAGAGTGGAGTCTCTGTTTCCTCCAGTCCTGTAAAAGTCCTGAAATCAAATCCCACTAGCCTTCAAAGTCTAATTCTCTAGGAATTCCTCCTCCCGTTGCCAGACCCCCTGGTTGGGAAGCCTGACATGGGGCTCAGAACATTCACGCCAGTGGGTGGACTTCTGTGGTATGAGTGTTCTCCAGTTTGTGAATCACCCACCCAGCAGTTATGGGATTTGATTTTACTGTGATTGTGCCCCTCCTACCATCTCATTGTGGCTTCTCCTTTGTCTTTGGATGTGGGGTATCTTTTTTGGTGAGTTCCAGTATCTTCCTTTCGATGACTGTCCAGCAGCTAGTTGTGATTCTGGTGTTCTTGCAAGAGGGAGTGAGAGCACGTCCTTCTACTCTGCCATTTTGGTTCAGGGCTCATCTTAATTCTTTATATGTGTTGTTGAATTCCATTTGCTAAGCTTTTCCTAAGGATCTACACATCTATATTCATGAGGGGTATTGGTCTGTAGTTTTTAATTAACTATACTGTCTTTGGTTTTGGTATAAAGATAGTACTAGCTTCATAATTGAACTGGGAAGTCTTCCCTCCCCTTCTATTTTCTGAAAATGACTGTGTAGTATTTATACTAATTCCTATTAAAAATTTTTGTAATGAAATTAAAAAAAAATTTTTTAACTTATTTTTGGCTGCGTTGGGTCTTCATTGCTGTGTGCAGGCTTTCTCTAATTATGGCGAGTGGGGGCTACTCTTCGTTGCGGTGCACAGGCTTCTCATTGCAGTGGTTTCTCTTGTTGCAGAACACGGGCTCTAGCCGCACAAGCTTCAGTAGTTGCGGCATATGGGCCCTAGAGTGCATGGGCTTCAGTAGTTGTGGCACATGGTCTCAGTAGTTGTGGCCCACGGGCCATAGAGCACAGGCTCAATAGTTGTGGCGCACGGGCTTAGTTGCTCTGCGGCATGTGGGATCTTCCCAGACCAGGGATCAAACCCGTGTCCCCTGCATTGGCAGGCAGATCCTTAACCACTGTGCCACCAGGGATGTCCCCTATTAAAATTTCTGATAGAATTCTCCAGTGAAACCATCTGGGCCTGAAGATTTCTTTTTTGTAAGTTCTTGAACTATAACAGTTACAGACATATCTCGCTTTATTCCACTTTACAAATATTGCATTTTTTACAAATTGACAGTTTGTGGCAACCCTGTGCCAAGTAAGTCTATCGGTGTCATTTTTCCAACAGCATCTGCTCTCTTCATGTCTCTGTGTCACATTTTGGTAATTCTTGCAATATTTAAACTTTTTCATTATTATTGTATTTGTTATGGTGATCTGCGATCAGATGTGCAGATGTGGTAGAAACAGCAAGAGAACTAGATTTAGAAGTGGAGACTGAAGATGTAACTGAATCATGCAATCTCATGATAAAAAAAAAAACTTTAATGAATGAGGAGTTACTTCTTATGGATGAGCAAAAAAAGTGGTTTCCTGACATGGAGTCTGCTCTGGGTGAACATGCTGTGAAGATTGTTGAAATGACAAAAAAAGGACTTAGAATATTACATAATCTTAGTTGAAGAAGCAGCAGCAGGCTTTGAGGAGTTACTCTAATACTGAAAGAAGTTCTGTGGTGGGTAAAACACTATCAAAGAGCATTGCATCAAACAGCATTGCATGCTACAGAGAAATCATTTGTCAAAGAGTCTAGTGATGTGGCAAACTTCATTGCTGTCTTATGTTAAGAAACTACCACAGCCTCACCACCCTTCAGCAGCCACGGACATCAAGGCAAGACCCTCCACTGGTTAAAAAAAAAAATTATGACTACATTTGGTTTTTTAGACATAATGCTATTTCACATTTAATAAACTATAGTGTAAACATAACTTTTACATGCGCTGGGAAACCAAAAACTTCGAGTGACTTGCTTTATTGCGGCGGTCTGGAACCGAGTATCTCTGAGGTATGCCTGTATATGGCTATTCAAATTATCTATTCCATACTGGATGAGTGTGCTAGTTTGTGGGTTTTGAGAAACTGACCCGTTTCATATAAGTTATAGTGTTTACGTGTATAGCTGTTCATAATAGTCTCTTATTATGCTTTTGATGTCTGCAGGTTCTGCAGTGACACTCACTTTTTCATTCCTGATATTGGCAACTTATTTTTGGTCAGTGTTGCTAGAAGTCTGTCAGTTTTTTTCCCCACCTTTCAAAAGAAAAGCTGTTACACTGATTTTCTGTTTTTCTTTCAATTTCATTTATGTCTGTTCTTATCTTGATCATTTCCTTCCTTCTGCTTTGATCTGGGTTTGTTTTGCTCAAGAACCTAGGTTCTTGAGGTGGGAGCTTAGATTATGGATTTAAGACTTTTCCTCTTTTCTAAAGTATGCATTCTTTTCTAAGGTATGTACTTTTCTAAAGTAAACTTCCCTCTCAGCATGCTTAAGCTGTGTCCCACAATTTTTATGTTGTGTTTTCATTTAGATCAGTGCATTTTTTAAAATTTCCCTTGAGACTTTCTCTTTAACTTACAGATTATTTAGAAGTGTGTTATTTAATTTCTAATTATTTGGAGATTTTCCTACTATCACTCTGTTATTAATTTCTAGTTTGAGTTCACTGCAGTCACAGAATACACTCTTTATGATTTCAATTCTTTTAAATTTGTTGAGATTTGTTTTATGGCCCAGGGTATCTATTTTGGTGAATGTTCCATGGACTGTTAAAAAAACATGTATATCCTCCTGTTGCTGATGGAGCTTCTGTGTATGTAACTAAGATTCCACTGATTAGATTATGTTCAGGTCTTCTATATCTTTGCAGACTTTCTGTCTAGTTTTATCAGTTCCTGAGCAAGGAGTGTTTAAATTCTCAACTATAATTGTGGATTTATCTATTTTTACTTTCAGTTCTATCATTTTTGTAGATACATTTAGGATTGTTATTTTTTCTGGGTGGGCTGACCTTTTTATGATTATATAATTCTCTGACTCTGGTAGTTTTCTTTGATGTCTATTTTATCTGTTATTAATGCAGCCACTCCTGCTTTCCTTTGATAAATGTTTGCATATCTTTTCCCATCCTTTTACTTTCAGCCAGCCAATATCATTAAATTTGAAGTGACTTTCTTGTAGACAGCACATACTTAGGTCATGTTTTTTAATTCAGTCTGCCAATGTCCTCTAACTAGCGTATTTAGAACATTTATAATTAATGTAATTTTGATATATTAGGACTTAAGTCCTTGTTTTGTTGGCTCTGTTTTTCACTTCCTTGTTTTCTTTTTCCTGCCTTCCTATGGGTTATTTGAATATTTTTTAGAATTCTTATTTTTCTGTAGGGTTTTTAAATGTCTCTCTTTGTATAGTTTTAGTTGTTGTTCTAGATATTACATCATATACATAATGTGCCACAGTCATTTTACTAATTTGAGTGAGCTTTACGTCTCTTTACCATCTGTGATGGTTCATTTTGGGTCAGCTTGGCTAGGCTATGGTACCTAGACAAATCTACCAGTCTAGATGTTGCTGTGAAGGTAGTTTTTAGATGTGATTAGCATTTAAACCAGTAGACTTTCAGTAAAGCAGATTATTTACCATAATGTGGGTGGACTTCATCTAATAAGCTGAAGACCTTAAAAAAAAAGACTAAGGTTCCTGGAACAGGAAAGAATTCTGCCCCCAGGCTGACTGCCTTCAGACTCAGGACCGGAACACCAGCTCTTGCCAGAATTTTCAGGCTGCCCTGCAGATCTTAGACTTCCCAGGCCCATAACAGCATAAGCCAGTTTCTTAAAGTCCATCTCTCCCTCTCCCTGCTCTGTTTCTATCAAAAACTCTAATACACCATCCTTTTACCCTACTCCATTTATAAGATACTGCCTTAAATATTTCTTCTACATACATTTAGAATCACATCAGGCAATGTTATAATTTTTGCTTCAACCATCATAATTTAGAAAACTCAAGAAGAAAAGGAACCTATTGACCTACCCTTATTTTTATTTACTGTGTTCTTTCCTTCCTGATTGTTCCAAGGTTCCTCCTTTTTATCATTTCTTTTCTGTTGAGAGAACTTCCTTTGGCCTTCTCTTAGGGTAGGGCTGCTGGTGACAATTTTTTTCCTTCATCTAAGAAATATCTTTGATTTCCCTTAATTCCTAAAGGATATTTTCACTGGGTATAGAATTCTGGAATGATAGCTCTTTTCTTTAAGCACTTAAAACAAAATATGCCACCTATTTCTGGTCTTGATGGTTTCTGATGAGAAATCCACTGTCATTTGAATTGTTTTGTCACTGTAAGTAAAGTGTCATTTTTCTCTAGGTGCTTTTTAAAAAAAATAAGTTTATTTATTTTTATTTTTGGCTGCATTGGGTCTTTGTTGCCATGCGCAGGCTTCTCACTGCGGTGGCTTCTCTTGTTGCGAAGCACGGGCTCTAGGCGCGAGGGCTTCAGTAGTTGTGGCTTGCGGGCTCTAGAGCACAGGCTCAGTAATTGTGGCACATGGGCTTAGTTGCTCCACAGCATGTGGGGTCTTCCCAGACCAGGGCTGGAACCTGTGTCCCCTGCATTGGCAGGCGGATTCCTAACCACTGGACTACCAGGGAAGTCCCTCTAGGTGCTTTAAAAAAATTTTCTTTTCCAGATGCCCTTTTAAGTTTTCAGAAGCTTAATTACAATGTATATTGGCATTGACTTTTTTGAACTTATCATACTTGGGGTTCACTCAGCTTCCTGAATCTGACGTCTATGTCTCTTGCAAAATTTGGGAAGTTGGTAGTCATTATTTTTTTGAGTATTTTCCAGCTCTGCCCTCATTCTCTTCTCCTTCCAAAACTCTGACAACACAAATGTTAAATCTTTTGTTATAATCCCACAGGTCCCTAAAGCGCTGGGATTTTTTTTTAAGTCTATTTTCCCTCTGTTGTTCAGATTGTGTAATTACATTATTCTACCTTCCAGTTCACTGATTCTTTCCTCTGTCCTCTCCTTCCTGCTTTTGAGTCAATCTGCTGACTCACACATTTTATTTCAATCATTGTAGTTTTCAGCTCAAATTTTTCCATTCGGTTTTCCTTTAGATGCTCTATTTATCTGCTGAGACTTTCTATTTCTTTGTTGATGCTTTCTGTTCTTTCACTTGCTTTGTGTTAATTAACTCCTCATTGAAGCACTTTTAATGCCGACTGCTTAAAAACCTTTTTCAGATAACATTTGTCACTGGTTGTCTTTTTTCATTCAGTTTGAGATTTTCCTGGTACTTGGTATGACAAGTGATTTATACTTAAAACCTGGACATTTATATATTTTGTTATGAAAGTCCAGATCTCATTTAAACTTCCTATTTTAGGTAGTTTTCTCTGATACCACTGTGGCAGGGCAGAGGGCTGTCACCTTGTTACTACCAGGTGGAGGCAAAAGTCTAGGTTCCCACTTGGCCTCCACTGTTACCTGTGAGCTCCTCATCACTGCTGGATGGAAGTGGGAGTTCCAGGTGCCCATGTACTCTTCACTGACATTGTGACGGGGATTGCTGTTTACCACTAGGCCATGGTGAAAGTCCTGACTCTCCACTAGGATTCCTCTGACATCAGCCCCAGAGGGAGGAAGATGAGCACCTCATTACTGCCATGAGAGGGTAGAAGTCCTGGCTCCCCATGTTGTCTCCACTGGTACCATGTGGTGTGGGGGGAGTTTGGATGCCTCATTATAGCCTCACAAGGGGGAAGTCTATGCTCCTCACTTAGCCTTTGATCATGTGGTTGGTGGTGCAGTCACCAAATTTTTTCTGCGGTGTCTGGCTGGAGGAGAACGGTTTCCTGTCTAAACGTTTTTTGTCTTGCTAGGCTGCCCCTTCTTTGGCTACAGAGAAAAGCCTTCTGTTGGGGTATTTGTTTTATTTTGTTTTGTTTTTATCTGTGTCTGGTAGCATTTCTTAATTTTCAGAAAGCATTTAAATATTAATACTGAACTGCTCTCCAATTCTCTGAAAATATTTTTGGAGTCCACTTTTTTTTTTTAAGTGTTCAGCAACCACAGTAGATAGTAAAACCAAAACTCTTAAAAGAAAGCAGGATCAGACTTCAGATGGGAAAGCCTGAGGTGTTAAAAGACTGGTGTTGCTGTACATTCAGGTGTAGGAAACCACGTGTCAACTGCAACGTGTTCTATAACAGTCACTGGGCATCAGAACAAGAACCCCCAATTCATTGTTCTAGACAAACCCCAGAATCCAAAAGAGATGTTACATGGGAAGAAACAAAAATCTTCTTTTCTTAGGGAAAACTAAGAATGCTGAGAATAAGACATGACAGTTAGAAATGTTATCTTAAAGAGAAAGCACAAGTTACTGCTCAAGATTTACAGACAGTAATCTTTAGAGTTGAATTGATTTGTTCATGGCCTTTGCAATAGTAACAATTCATTGTAAACTAGCATTTAAAAATATATATTAGCTTATGTTTATTTTACCAACTAGGAAAATCAGGTTAAATAGCTCAAGGGAAGACCATTCAAAAAATATTTTTGAGGGACTAGCCTTTTTGTATAGTAGCAACGAAAGAAATGGTTTTTATAGATGGCTGAAAGTTCAAGTTCTCCGGAACTCATGAAATTCACATCTTATTGTCATTCCAAATTAATGGAGGAAAGGATAGAATTTAAGTAATGAAACTGAAATAACTGGCTACCTAGTTTGGAAAAAAGACCCTGCATCTCTTACTGCTTCCATCAGAAATCTCAACTATATTACAGACATAAATGTTAAAAAAAAAAAAAGTAATGTATTAGAATGTAAGTTTTGGAAGAAACATTTTAAGCATACAACTAAACCATAAAAAATGATGTACATGTTTTACCACACAGATTTTTAAAAACAATATACCAAGTTGTTAGACAACTGAAAAATCAGAGGAAAAACATTTGCTACGTATACTGACAGCATGAATATCTTTATAAAAAATCAGTCAATTACAAAATTTCCCAGCAGAAAAACTGACAAAGGATACAAACAATTCATTCTCACGTACAAGAAATACAAATAGCCAACAAACAAGAAAGTCTCTCAACCTCTCCTGTAAACAAAGAAATGCAAAAGCAAACAATTAGAAGCCATTTAAAATTAAATAGAATGGGTATAGTGGGGAGAAACTGGCACTTTCGGACTTCCCTGGTGGTGCAGTGGTTAAGAATCCGCCTGCCAATGCAGGGGACACAGGTTTGAGCCCTGGTCCAGGAAGATCCCACATGCTGCGGAGCAACTAAGCCCATGCACCACAACTACTGAGCATGCACTCTAGAGCCCGCGAGACACAACTACTGAAGCCCGTGCAGCTAGAGCCCGAGCTCCCCAACAAGAGAAGCCACTGCAATGAGAAGCCTGCGCACCGCAGCAAAGGGTAGCCCCCATTCGCCACAACTAGAGAAAGCCCGAGCGCAGCAATGAAGACCCAATGCAGCCAAAAATAAATAAATAAATAAATAAATAAATCTATTAGAAAGAAAGAAACCAGTACTTTCACTCTGCTGGGAGAATGGTAGTAGGCCAGTAGAGCCACCCTGGAGGGCAATCTGACAAGTGTGTATTAAATTTAACACGCATACCTTCAGCCAAAAAATTCCACCTTGAGGAAATCTATCCTTCTGAAACATTCACACAAACATAAAATGCCCACACATATACTTCATTTATAAAGACACACATATATCACAGCACTAAATCCAGCACACCAGGTTAGCAATAAATTATCCCTTACTACAGAATAAGCAGAAAAAAAGGAATATTTATAAAATGAAACAACGTTAAGTCATTAAAAAGATGAGACAGACCTATCTGTAATAACATGGAAAGATATCTACAACAATTAAGTGAAAACAAATAAGCTGCAAACTAGTATATATAGTACAATCCCATTTTCAAAGTAAAACAATGTGCTTGATGAACAATGTGTCTGCAAACTACGGCTGGTTGGCTGCCTATCTTTGTAAAAAAGTTTTACTGGAACATAGCCACGTTCATTTATTGAAAAGGAGACCACATGACCCACAAAGCTAAAAATATTTACTATTTAGCCCTATAAGAAAAAGTGTGCTATCCCCAATATATGCCAAATTAACTGACATTCTCTCTCTCTGCTCTACTTTTACTTATCTATGTTGTACATTTCTATAATATTTGAATGCTTATAATAATTTTCTTATAATCAGAAATAAGCAAAAAACATTTCAGAGAATTGGTTAAATACCATGTGGCCATTAAATGATGCAGGCATATATTCATTGATATTGAAATATCTCCACCATACATTAAATTTTAAAATACAGTTTATAGAATACCATGTGTATATGAGTCTCATTTTGCTTTTAAAACTGAGTTGTTATAAACAGCTGGGCAGCATAGAACAGCTACCTTTTAAAATATCACAGTTATTTTGTTCAAGCGGAAAGAATTTTTTTCCAAGTATTTCTCTTGTTCCAAAAGAATTGCTTCTTCATTGTTTCTATCAGTGTCCTTGGACTAAGCAGAATGCAAAACAATACAAGATCTACATGTGTATCTGCCACAAGTACCTCCATCTCCGTTTACACCAACTCCTTCATCTCTAGTCATCGATATTTGATCCTCAAGAGCCAATGCAGGGGCTTCCCTGGTGGCGCAGTGGTTGAGAGTCCGCCTGCCGATGCAGGGGACACGGGTTCGTGCCCCGGTCCGGGAGGATCCCGCATGCCGCGAAGCAGCTGGGCCCATGAGCCATGGCTGCTGAGCCTGTGCGTCCAGAGCCTGTGCTCCGCAACGGGAGAGGCCACAGCAGTGAGAGGCCCGCGTACCACAAAAAAAAAAAAAAAAAAAAAGAAAAGAAAAAAAAAGAGCCAATGCAGACTAACCCTCATCACCTCAAAGACACCATCATAAGTGGGAGAAGAAAAAACAGAAAGTGTCTTGGGCATTCCCAGATAAAGATGGTAAACTCAACCAAGGCACTTAACCTCTGCTGACTGTGGCTACCCTACCAAAATAGTAAAGGTGTTTTTTTCTCTTTTCTTTTAAAAGCATAAATACATGGGGCCGAAACAAAGACAGCAAGAGAGGAGACAACAGCAACAGAACTCCAGAAGCTGGAAAGCATATGGATGAGTGTTAACTGATTTAGCAGACCTGAAAAAGTTGGATATTAAAAGAGAAACCAAAAAGAAATTGAAAAAATAAGAAAAATCAAACAGCAATTCATTTTTCTCCACAGAAACCCAACCCTAAAAGGCCCAGAAATAGCTGCACCAGGTACCAATGAAAACAGGGTGAAAAGGGGACCAAAAACAGAAGGACTGGGTGAAAATTTATCTATAAAGCAATTTGATTTCTAAACTTTCTTTACTACTCCAAACTAAACAACAGCCTCTCCACCATTGCAGAAAATCTGAGATGTGTTTTTGGAAACCAGTAAAACATTTAAGGGCCTGGGCACCAAACTGAAAACTGGGGGACTAAGTGAAATTCACATAGTGAGTGCTGAGGCTACCCCTCCTCCCCCACCCCTTTCCTCCCATTCAGATCCCACACACTTGGAGGCATATACATCCTGAAAGAGACTGGAAGTCCTTCTCTAGAGAATCTGACCAGCTCAAGAGAAAAGACCTAAATATACTAATATATACCAAAAAAACAGACACTGATACTATGTAATAAAGAATTTGACTGGCCTTTGTCCCAGGTTCCTGGGAGGTAGCCTCTAAATGCCTGTAAGTTTCTGACTGATTGTCTTTGCTTTTCATGCTGGGCCCCTAGATAGGCTGTGCTGAGATAACTCAGAATGGGGGTTCTCCATGTCAGAAGGACCAACCCTGCGATTAGAGGGTTATGGCTTTTCAGCTGGGGGAGGCAGGGGAGATGGGGAAATTGAGTTCAACCAAGTGGCTAATGATTCAATCATATCTACACAATGAAACATCAATAAAAATACTGATTATGTAGAAAAAAGTCGTTATTTTAGAGATACATATGGAAATATCTAGCAGTGAAATGTCATAATTTTTAATTTAAATATTCTCCAAAAATTGGAGAAAACAAATATTGCAAGAGTTAAAATCTAAGTGATGGATATATGGGTATTTATCATGTTTCTATTTTTCAGTACATTTGAAATCTTTCATAATAAAAAGTCAAGATAAAATTACTTTGAGAACACCTGTGCATGAAGTAGTGAGTTGGATTTCCATGACTATCTTTAAATGGGGACAGGATGAAGAGGAGAAAACTAGGAATATTCTACCATTATCTTACCATATCCTGCCATAGAAGCGCCATTCTCGACATCCACTGTGTTCTTATTTTCCTCTGCTAGAGCTTTAACGTATCTTTTGCTTAAATCTAGTATTTGTTCACGTAACTTGACACTGCTTTGATGTCTTGGTTGTTGAAAAGTATAGTGCAGTAACATCAATCCCCAAATGAGTCCAAATATAAGCAACAGTAAACTCAATTTCTGGGACATATTTTTTCTTGAGATTGTAAAAATCATTTCTGATGAAGCAAACAGACTCAATTGAAAAATGGTAACTAGAGGCAAGCCACCAAACAATCAAGACTTTTGAAAGAAAGAAAAAAATCTCCTCCTCTAATGTATATTCTTCATCTTCAGCAAGGTTGCCTCCAACTCTCAATTAACTCTGTAAAATTGAGAAGAAAAAAGGTGATTAGTCTTAACCTACATCAGTAACAGAACAGACAATGATAGATAAGAAGAGATTCTATAAACAGTTTTTATTTGGAACTGTATCATCTTCTTTGATAACTTTCTCTACCATTAAATAAACTTCTGGGTCTTTTATCAGCTCCATTTACACAGCTCTTCAACAATTTAAACTAGAAATAAATGTCAATTCATTAAAACTACCTGAAAGAAATGCCACCATGGTCACAAAATTCTTTGAATGACTTCTTATCATTTGTAACTAAAACTATGGATATATAAGATTTATAGCAGATCTCAGCCCATTCAAATACAGGTCACCAACCTAAATGTGTAAAAGCAATTCCTCCTCCTCCTCCTTTAAAAAGAAAAAAGAGGTTGATGCCAAAATGAAAGTAAGAAATAAGGAAAGGTGAAACAGACTGGAAGATGAAAAAGGTTGTCTGACTTAAAAAAAAAAACCCACAATATAAATAAGAATGCCAGTATTTGAAAATGTCACTAGAAAATACTACTAATGGCAATGAGATCAACTTAAAAAGCATCCAATCTAAGTTGAAAAATAAGTTGTAATTTCTAAGTTCACACTTTTAAGTTTATACCAGACATGACATGTGCTAAAACAGGTAGAAATTTTTTTTTACCTTTCCAAATTTACAATTCTAAATTTTAAATAATGCAGGTATTTTTTGTAACTTATAAAATTTTATAATTTTTATAATTTAAGGAAAAATTGAAAGGTTATACTCAGTTTTTTAAAAAAGAGAAAGGTAATAACAATCATGGAATCTTCAAACACCTGGACAGTAACAATGTGCATGAATCACCAAAGTGTCCAGTGAAGAAAACTCTTCAGTTACGTCTAATGGAGTAAAATTCGTTAGGAAGAAATATACCTGGAGTCAAAAAGTAAGCGCATTTAACAGCTTAATGAAAATAATCTTAAGAACTTTTTAACTTCCTAGAGTAGTATGGTCAAATAAAACATACTAATTCTAACCCACTTAATAGGGTATAATCAGTGAACTAAAAAAGTCTAGTTTGAGAATAATAAGACTAGAAATGAATACAGTATCAATAAGGGTGAAGCACTCAATCATTTTCAACACATATTTAATGAGCCAGCATATATGTTAGGCAGTAGGAAAAGCATGTTTTGCCCTAGAAATTTGCTTTCCAGCATAGGTGCTTGCAAACCTTTTTAAAAATAAAACAGAAAGTATTTACTCAATAATCTTATGCAAAATATCAAAACACAAAATACATAAAATCAAAGCTTCTCTAGCAGATGCATGTGTGCTGAGGTATGTGTAAGTGGGGGACCTCCTGCCCTGCCAATACTTGTTCAGAAAATGACCACTCTTACTTTCCCCCACCCGGCTACCTAGTCCCCGACATGCATCTAATAAATCCTGGAGCTCCAAGGTCTGAAGAACACCAATCTACTCTTGATGAAGTGTACACATCCTGCCAAACCTCACTACAAGCATGACTACACCACTAACTGGGTATATTAATTACTATGGTAAACTAATAACAGTATTAAAAATTAGGAATTAACTCATTTTCTAATTTTCTTCCACTTCTGCTTTTTTCTTTAGTTACCATGCACACGATAAATCCCCTCAGATCTCATGGAAACAAAACCATTAATATCAATACTGGATTTTACTAAACTTTGCTTAGCAAAGTAAGGTAAACATTACCTAATATCTTCTTCTACAAAGATTTTTACATTTGAGTTCAGAAAGTAGAAATTCTGGATTCTCAAGTAAAATTTTAAAACATTATTTGATACATGTATGTTAAATGTATTCTTTTATAAATCTTTACAGGCTCCTACGTCTTTTCAAGTTTGACCTGAGTGCTAGATTATCTGACCCAGCACCCAGTGTAAAAATCAACTGGGAATCTGTCCTGAAGCAGTCAGAACAGGGTTCTAAAGGTGGCATGGCAACAAAGCCAGAAAAGTGACATCACCAGAGAACTGAGAACATAGACTTGAAGGTATTTTGGCAAATGAAGGTTAAAATGACAGCTGAGAAAGCTCTAGGTTACTATACCTATCCAAGACCAAAAAGGGAGAGACTGAAAGCCAGAAGGACAGAGTATACTTCAATTAAATAACATCAACAATCATTACTACAATCACTTACTTTACCAGACTCTGCTCTAAGCTCTTTACATGAATTAACTTATTTAATCTTCACAACATCCCACACTAATATTCTCACTTAAACAGGTGAAAACACTGAAGCGAAGAGACATTAAATAACTTGCCCAAGGTCCAACAACTAGATACCGTTGAGAAAGAGGATTCAAAGCTCAGGCTCTGGGGCTTCCCTGGTGGCGCAGTGGTTGAGAGTCCGCCTGCCGATGCAGGGGACACGGGTTCGTGCCCCGGTGCGGGAGGGTCCCACATGCCACGGAGCGGCTGGGCCCGTGAGCCATGGCCACTGAGCCTGCATGTCCGGAGCCTGTGCTCCGCGACGGGAGAGGCCACAGCAGTGAGAGGCCCATGTAATGCAAAAAAAAAAAAAAAAAAAAAAAAAAAAAAAGCTCAGGCTCTTAACCACTGCCCCTCTTTTACAGCAATGGCAATAAAACAGAAGCAGAAACTGCAGCGGTGAATGAGTGCTGAGTCCTTATCCTGGGCCTAGCTCTGAAATAAGCACTTCACAAAGGTTACTTCATTTAATATTTGCATAACCTCAAAAGAAAAATGTTGTTGTTATTCCCACTTTAGAGATGATTAAATTAAGGCTTCGTTTGAGTGGTTAGCCTGCCTAAGATTTTTAGCCAGGTCCACTGACTTCACCTGCCCAAACTTTGGCAAGGGCTACAAGTCCACAAATTCGGAATCTCCATCTCCATTCAGGGTCTCTCCTTTCCTTTAAAAGGGTCCTTAAACCCAGTCCTATTAGAACTCCTAGGTTTTACAAAACTCTACAAAAGTGACAACTCTCCAAACTGTAAATGGCATTAGGCAGAGAACAGGAGATTCGTGGGTAAGGAAGCAGGGGTGGCTAGTGGAGGAAAACAGTCAAACAGGGAGCCTGACGGTAAGAGGTAAAATCCTTCCAAGTAGGTACAAGATTAAGAATGACAGGCTGCTCACCATTATGAACACAAACTTTGCTTAACGTGTGAGTGGCAGGACCAAAACCAGACACAGAGAGAAAACACTGGTAGTGGACAAGGCAGAAGAAGCACAGCTGAGGAGGACATGCCCCCAAAGTAATAAATCCCAGGGAACAAGGAGGCCTAGTTTAAACCTAGTGTTTCTCAGTGTGAGGGACCCAAATATCTAACCTGCAAACATTAAATAAAGAGCCCCTTATTGCTCTATACTGATTGTATATTACCCAACTGTACCATCAGATTCAGAAAAGAGGCTTTCATGAAAGGTCTTCTTCATAGGCTTGACTCTATGTGGAATGTGTCTGCTCACCACTGCCCTCAACAAAATTAAAGCAGGCCACCGCAGAAGGAAGTCAGGAACTTTCATAGGGACTCTACAGTAAGAAATTTACATGCTTTGTATCAATAACTTGCTTGTGTTCCTTATGTGTTTTTCTGTGGAGATGAGTAAAATATTTACTATGAAAAGGGTTTGACTTTGGGAATAGCAAAGAGGGGAGAAGTTGGGAGCAATTAACCCCATGCAATATTAGAGAACTACAAAAGGACACCAAGGAATAAAGTGAGTGTGGGAGCTACCAGGAAGAAAGGAGAGCCTGGAGCCTTCTCTAAATTGAAAAGATGGCCCAGAGCCAGCCTATTGCAAAGAGCTGAGCAGTTCAATGGCCCATGATGATTCTCTGCTGTGACACAAGACAACCTGAAAACTGTTCTACCTAAGGGTTCACTTCCACAAGCAATTCCAAGCAAGCCCAGAAGAGGTGAGTAAAATTCCAAAAAGGATACAATTCTGCCTTTGGTCTCTTCTCAGGGAATGCTTCACATTAAAACCGCCTGGAGAGTTTTGTTGCGTTTTTTTTTTTAATCCCGATGCTGGGTCACACCCCATATCAATTAAATTAGAATGCCTGGAGCTCAGAGCCATGCATCAGTATTTTTTGAAGAGCCCTATTTTATTCCAGTGTGCAGCAAAGTTTGTCCAAATCGCAAATTGCTTCATTAAACAGCAATGATAGCTACAGGAAGGGCCACTGATTTCAATGTTACAAGTCAGTTCATCAGGTATGACACAGGATTCCTACCTGTGCCTACCTATAATGACTTTGAAGGGGAAGCGGTTAGAGAGAGAGAAAACAAGGGATCTCTGCTGGAACACAAGTCATTCCTGCCAGGGTGGGCTAGGCCCTGCATTTACTAGGCAGGGGTTGGGGTGGACTGAATAGAAAGCAATTTCCACTGGGACCACTTCAGTCCCTAGGATTAACATGGATATACTATTCTGTTCTCTAAGAGATATTTCTGTGGTTTCGTACAGAAAAAAAGCAGACAAGAAGTTTTTGAATTCTTTAGCAACTAAAGGTAATGTACTTTAGTGCTTTTAAAGAGAAATAATTCTTAGACTCAATCTTTAGGAAGGAGAAAGAAAAGGGAAAGTTCAATATCTCTCCTTTCTGTGCAATGTTCAAAGTTGCAAATGGCATAGAACATGCACTTTGAACCTCCCCAGTTTTTCTTTGTGTTTCAAGTACTGGTCCAGCTCCTGGAAGGCCACCTAGATCAGGATGGAGACAATAACTAGAAGCCTAAAAGGCCTACACTGTCAATGAGAACTTATGGCTACCATCCAGCAGATTATTTATTAGAGTTCTTCCTCCACCAAAATAGTCTAAAATCCAAAAACTTTTAAATCCTAACTTCTAGGCCACTATATTAATTTCCTACTAATCACTTAAAAAAATAAAACTTCAAATATGTCCCAAGTAACAACTGGAGTTTTTAAAGGCAAAAATAAAATCATTATTGAAACAGAGCAAGACCCTGTGTGGGTCTCCTGGGTACAAATCCTTTCTGTGTCCCGTTTCTTGTTTTTAGGAAATAGGCTTCATTCAGCCTCCTAGACCTTCCCTGAGTTCCAAAGGACATATTCAAACAGTTGCTAATTAGGGAAGTGAGAGAATGCAGAAACAAAAGAGCAGTCAAGAAACCATAGTGCAGTAATAGGGCAAGGTTCTGGTTCCTCCCCAAGGAATGAACGTAACACACCTGAGTTCTTCTTCAGGAACTGAAGTCCCCACCCAGTTGGAAGACAGTAACTTCAGTCTGAGCACAAAATTCGTGGAAGACGACCCTGTTACCTCACCCCCAACCAATCAGAAGAAAGTCACACACCACACAGCTCTCACCCTAAATTTTGCCTATAAAAACTTCTCCCTGGGCTTCCGTGATGGTACAGTGGTTAAGAATCCACCTGTCAATGGAGGGGACGTGGGTTCCAGCCCTGGTCCGGGAAGATCCCACATGCCGCGGAGCAACTAAGCCCGTGCGCCACAACTACTGAGCCCACGCTCTAGGGCCCACAAGCCACAACTACTGAGCCCACATGCCTAGAGCCTGTGCTCTGCAACAAGAGAAGCCACAGCAATGAGAAGCCCGCACACTGCAACGGCGACCCAACACAACCAAAAATTAATTAATTAATTTTTTAAAAAATTCCTCCATGTCTTAAAAAAGAAAAAAAAAAAAAAAAAAACTTCTCCCTGAAAACAGGCTTTTTGTGTATTAGCTGTCTCAGACTCCTTCTATGGCTCCTTACAATAAACACTGTGCTTCCCCTTCCAACAACCCAGCGTCAGCAGACTGGCTTGGCTTTACTGCACACAGGCGGACCCGAGTTTTGGTTCAGTAAATTTATCACCTACATCATCATTATTATTTTGACCTAAGAGAGACTTCTGAATATTTTTTAGGATTCCCAGGGGAAACTTCTCATCCTGAGGCAGGAGATAGATGGGCCCCAGGCTGAACAGTTTCTCCCCTGTGGACAGAAACTCCATAAAAGCAGGATGAGAGGAGGCTGGGCCCTGCCCAGATAAGGGATGAAAGACCATATATTCCTCATTCTCAAAGTCAAGGAGATCTCCCTGACTACACATGAGCAGAAAGGCTCCTTGGAGGTCAAAAAAGGAGGGGGCACCACCCCACAGTGATATCAGTACCCATAGGCCTCTTAGCTAGACTCCACCTTGGCTAAGAGATGTGCATGCACACAGGGCAGGACCCTGAGATACACCTAATATGGACTCAGAACCAGGCAACGCAAGATGACTGGCCAAAGGAAACCCGGAAGAAATGCCCCATAAAAGTGATTCAAACTGCCACGAGGGCATGGCTCTCTCTCTGAGCCCACCCATGTGTCTACCCACATACACTGTACTCTTTTTCCTCCTAATAAACACTTTACTTGCTTCACTACTTTCCATCTCTATGTGGAAATTCATTTCTACACAGCTGACAGGCCAGGGCCTTGTCACCGGCCACTGGTCCCTGGTGGTCCGGTGGCTAGGATTCAGCGCTCTCACTGCCGCTGCCCGACCTCAATCTCTGGCCAGGAACCGAAATCCTGCTTCAAGCCACTGTAGGCCAAGGCCATCCAAGATCAATCCAACGGCAGAAATTACAAAAGAAATTACACACCGAAATAGAGACACAGATGTAGAGAACAAACGTATGGACACCAAGAGGTAAAGCGAGGTGCGGGGGATGAATTGGGAGATTGGGATTGACATATATACACTAAAATGTATAAAACAGATAACTAATAAGAACCTGCTGTATAGCACAGGGAACTCCACTTTGCTGTACAGTAGAAACTAACACAACATTGTAAAACAACTATACCCCAATAAAAAATAATAATAATAAATAAATTAAATTAAATTAAATTAAACAAGTAGGTCACATACCTACTAAATATTTAAAGGAAAAAAAAAAAAGAAATTACACACCATGTGGCCCAAAGGTAGAAGAATTAAGGAGAGGAGTCACACTTAAAATGAAGTATCTGTAGAGGGGTAGATCTGAAGAAGGGCAATAGAGTGTGGTCCAAATACCATCATCTCCAATTGAATTCCTGCAGCTGCTCCTCAAGTGGTTTCCCAGATTCCTCTCCAACCCCACTTCAAGCCACTGTCCTCAGAGCAAAACAAGTCATGATTTGAATAGTCACAATTTAAATGTCTCCAAAGGAGATATGCAAATTGTCAATAAGCACACGAAAAGATGCTCAAATCACTAATCCTTAGTGAAATGCAAATTAAAACCACAATGAAATACCACTTCACACCCATCAGGATGGCTATGAAGGGCACCAGCACATGCCAACCCAAAATATGCCACTTTGGTATAAGGATTATTTTGAGCTGAAGATAACTGAGAAATAGCAGACGCAGGAAGGCCTCCCTGTACTCCCCTTTTCTACCTAAAAGCAAGACATGAATTACCTATGAGAAAGGTGAGAACATTCTTATCACAGGAGACAAGGCACGGATGCTGAGATAAACCTGAACAAATACACCTTACTAAAACAAACCTTATCTTCCATTAGTTTCCCCTATTCATTCACCTTCCCACAATTTACTACTTCCAGAAGCTGACTCCTTTTCCTTTGTCTTGTCACATTTCCACAATTTATGGCTCTTTGGTTAAATGGTATATAAGCTCTCAGCACTAACTGCTTCTTTGGAGCTTTCATTTCATTTTTGTGATGCCCACCATTTGCACATGAAATAAACCTTCTTCTCCAGTTAATCGATCTTTTGTCAGTTTAGTTTGCAGAGCCCTGGGCACTGAACCTAAGAAGGCAGATGAAAAGGTTTTTTCCTTCCCCTACAGCAATTATTAAAAAAACACAATCAAAAACAACTATTAGTACAGTTGTGGAGAAATTGAAACTCTTACGCATTGCTGTTGGGAATACAAAATGGTGCAGGTGCTGTGGAAAACAGTATGGCAGTTCTTAAAAAAATTAAACACAGAATTACTATTTGACCCAGCTATTCCACTTCTGGGTATAACTACAAAAGAACTCAAAGTGTTATGGAACACAAGTTCGTGTATCCAATGCACAGCAAGGACAAACAAACCGAAATGTGGGAGTTTGGAGCAGAGAAAGGTTTATCATAGGGCCAAGGAAGGAGAATGGGTGGCTACTGCTCAAAAACCCTGAACTCCACGATGATTTTCTGGAAGAAGTTTTTATAGGCAAAATTTGGGGTGAGGGCTGCAGAGTGTGTGACTTTCTTCTGATTGGTTGGTGATGAGGTTAACAGGGTGGTACTCCAGGAATCTTGTGCTCAACCTGAAGTTAACCGTCCGCCACCTGGGTGGGGACCTTAGTTCCTACAGAAAAATTCAAAGATATTATGTATATTCCTTAATGAGGAACGAGGATACTGCTTTAATCGCTGCAGTACAGTTTCTTAATTGTTTATCCTTTGTCTCTGCATACCCTTACTTCCATGATTAGTAACTGTTTGAATCTGCCCTTCAGAAATTCAAGGAAGTCTAAGAGGCTGAAGTCTTTACCCCGCAAGTAAGAAACGGGGGACATGGAAGGGCTTTTGTACCCAGGTGGGCCCCAGAGGGTCCTGCTCAGTTTCAAAAGCAGGGACTCAAAGAGGAACTTGTACACCCATGTTCACTGCAGCACTGCAAGGTGGAAACAACAGATGAACAGATAAACAAAATGTGGTATATACATATACAATGAAATACTATTCAGCTTTAAAAGATAATAAAATTCTGATACAAGCTACAACATGGATGAAACTTAAAGATATTATATTGATACTAAGTTAAAGAAGCTAGACACAGGGCTTCCCTGGTGGCGCAGTGGTTGAGAGTCCGCCTGCCGATGCAGGGGACACGGGTTCATGCCCCGGTCCAGGAAGATCCCACATGCCACGGGGCGGCTGGGCCCGTGAGCCATGGCCGCTGAGCCTGCGCATCCGAAGCCTGTGCTCCGCAACGGGAGAAGCCACAGCAGCGAGAGGCCCGTATACCGCAAAAAAAAAAAAAAAGCTAGACACAAAAAGACAAATATTATATGATGCCACTTACATAGGTACCCAGAAGAGTTAGATACAGAGATAGAAAGTAGAAAGGTAGATACCAGTGGCTAGGGGGATGAGAGAATGGAGAGTTATGGTTTAAAGTTTAGAGTACAGGGACTTCCCTGGCAGTCCAGTGGTTATGACTCCCTACTTCCACTGCAGGGGGCCAGGCTGGATCCCTGGTCGGGGAACTAAGATCCCACATGACGTGTGGCACAGCACAAAAAAAACCCCAAAAAAACAAAAATAAAGTTTAGAATACAGAGCTTTACTTTGGGATGAAGGAAAAGTTCTGGAGATGTACAGCAGTGATGGTGAGGTAGGAGGTAGATGGGCTCCTGGGCTGAGCAGCTGGAGTTTGTCAGGCGGAGTAAATTGTAGTTTGTTTTCCCTGCCACTTCAAGGTAAAAGTTAATGGCAGAAGCTGAGCTCTGCTGGGGTAAAGAGATAAGATGACCACATCTATCACTACTGAGGTCAAGGAGACCTCCCCTGCTGCACATGCACAGGAAGGCTCCTCAGGGGTCAAAAGGGAGGGGGCACTACCCCCATAATATGTGCTGTCAAATTTTCCCGGAGGTCTCCACACTGGAATCCATCTTGGCTAAAAGATGCACACACATATTGGATAGGGCCCTGGGACAGGTCAGATGTGGGAAAATAGCCAAGATAATGGGCCAGAGGAAAACAAAAACCCTGAAGAACTGCCTCATGTAAGGAATTTAAATCACCTTTCTGGTGCACTCCTCATTAAGGAGGATAGCCACACTCTTCTCTGGGTGTGTATTTCTACTTTGCTTTTGCTCTAAATAAGCTGCTTCTTTGTTCTCTTTGCACATACAGTGCCTCCAATAAACTCTGTGCCTGCTTTACAATGTCTCTCTGTGGAATTCTTTCTTCAAAGAGGACAAGGACCAAGGTCCTCTCATCTGCCAACATCAATGGTTGCACAAGAACATGAAAGTACTTAATGCTACTGAACTGCACAGTTAAAAATGGTTAAAATGGTACATTTCATATTATATATTTTACCATACACAACCCTTCAATGCACTATGGAGAACAGTATGGAGGTTCCTTAAAAAACTAAAAATAGAACTACCATATGATCCAGCAATCCCACTCTTGGGCATATATCCAGAGAAAACCATAATTCAAAAAGACACATGCACCCCAATGTTCACTGCAGCACTATTTACAATAGCCAGGACAGGGAAGCAACCTAAATGTCCATCAAGATGTAGTATATATATACAGTGGAATATTACTCAGCCACAAAAAAGAATGAAATAATGCCATCTGCAGCGACATGGATGGACCTAGAGATTGTCATACTGAGTGAAGTAAGTCAGACAGAGAAAAGACAAATATCATGTGGTATCGCCTCTATGTGGAATCTAAAAAAATGGTACAAGTGAATTTATTTACAGAACAGAAATAGAGTCACAGATGTAGGAAACAAACTTATGGTTACCAAGGGGGAAAGGAGGGGAGGGATAAATTGGGAGACTGGGATTGACATATACACACTACTCTGTATAAAATAGGTAACTAATAAGAACCTACTATATAGCACAGGGAACTCTACTCAATACTCTGTAATGATCTACATGGGAAAAGAATCTAAAAAAGAGTGGATATATATGTATAACTGATTCACTTTGCTGTACAGCAGAAACTAACACAACATTGTAAATCAACTACACTCCAATAAAAATTAATTAAAATAAAAAACTCTTCAAGAGTTTCCCACTGTACTTAGAATAAAATTAAAACTATTTACTGAAACCAAGCAGGACCCTGTGGGGTCCTCCTGGGTACAAATGTCTTTCCATGTCCCCCCACCCCATTTCTTATTTGTAGGGAAAAGGCTGCAGCCTCCTAGGCCTCCCCTGCATTCCAAACGGCAGATTCAGACAGATACACAAAAGGCAGGGAATGCAGAAACAAAGGAGGAGCAGTCAAGATACAATAGTGACGGGCTTCCCTGGTGGTGCAGTGATTAAGAATCCCCCCCCCCCCGCCAATGCAGGGGACACAGGTTCGAGCCCTGGTCTGGGAAAATCCCACATGCCACAAAGCAGCTAAGCCCATGCGCCACAACTACTGAGCCTTCACTCTAAGCCCGTGAGTCACAACTACAGAGCCCGCATGCCACAATTACTGAAACCCATGCATATAGAGCCAGTGCTCCGCAACAAGAAGCCACCACAATGAGAAGCCCATGCACCGCGACAAAGAGTAGCCCCCACTTGCCGCAACTAGAGAAAGCCACACACAGCAACGAAGAACCAAAGCAGCCAAAAATAAATAAATTTTTTAAAAAAGATACAATAGTGATAAGCACAAGATTCCAGAGTTCAGGGGTTTTGAGCAGGAGCTGCCCATTTTCCTTGCACGGTCCCTGCACGGTTCCTAGCTCTGAACTCACATTGGTTAGTTTGGCCTCACTGTTCATCAGGCATACAGACTTGTGTTCAGCAACAGGACCACAATCCCGAAGGTTCTGCACAGCTGACTTCTACCCTTATCTCTGTCTGTCCTAATCTCACACCACTTCCCCCTTGCTCACTGTGCTACAGTCCAGCTAGGTGAAACACACCAAATTCTTTCTGAACCCAGGGTCTATACAACTGCTGTTCCCCTGCTTGAAATGCTCTCCCCATGGCTTATTCCTTTTCATCCTTTAGTATTTAGCTCAAATGTCACCTCTTCGAAAAGTAGCACTCCCACTCCTACCCCACCTCTGGCCTCAAAGAACTCTCTATCAATCTCCATACGAAATTATGTACAGTACAATCCTCCCTCAGTATCTGCAGGGGACTGGTTCCAAGACCCCCAGTAGACACCAAAATCCACAGATGCTCAAGTCCCTCATATAAAGTGGCACAGTATTTGCATATAACATATGCACATCCTCCTATATACTTTAAATCATTTCTAGATTACTAATAATACCTAATACAATGTAAATGTTATATAAATAGTAGTAAATTCAAGTTTTGCCTTTTGGAACTTTCTGGCATTTTTTTAAAAATATTTTCAATCCACAGCTGAATCCACAGATGCAGAACCCACAGATACAAAGGGGTGACTATATTCTATCTTTAAAACCTTAACCAAGTTATTTTATCTCCCTATACCCTAATGTCCTCACTTATATCATGGAGACAACATACCTATGTAACACTGGTGAGGATAAATGACACCTCATGCTACTAATGTCAATAAATGTTAACATTTAGTATTAGTATCAGGTACTTACACAGCAATGCCAGTAATTCTTAACAATCTTAGTAACCTAAGTTAATACAGGGGATGTGTGGAGCAACTAAGCCCGTGTGCCACGGCTACTGAGCCCACATGCTGCAATTACTGAAGCCCGTGTGCTCTGGGGACGGCGTGCTGCAACTACTGAGCCTGTGTGCTTCAACTACTGAAGCCCTTGCACCTAGAGGCTGTGCTCCATAACAAGAGAAGCCACTGCAATGAGAAGGCTGCGCACTGCAACGAAGATCCAGCACAGCCAAAAAAAAAAAAAAAAAAAATCCTGTGATAAACCATGATGGTAAAGAATATAAAAAAAGAATGTGTATATGTAGGTATATATATATATATATATATATATATATATATGTATGTATGTATAACTGAATCACTTTGCTGTGTAGTGGCAATTAACACAACATTGTAAATCAATTATACTTCAATAAATAATCAATTAAGAAAAAAAAATACAGGGGATGTTTTACTAGACCCAAATAAAACTCCTGATTAGCTCTCATGTCCCTCCCAGAAACCAGTCCCCAAAGACAAAATTTATTTCCCACTAATCACAGAAATATCTCCCCCAATCAAGCCAGTCTCTGTCTCATTCAATAACAATAATAATGTTACTCGAAAACTGGGTTTGCCTTTTGATGGGTGTTGAGCCAAAAGACACAACCAAGCCGAAGATCAGAAGGAAGGATTTATTATTATTTGCAGCAAGTAAGGAGGGATCTTTCCCAAAGCAGTGTCTCTCGGAACAGTAAAATTGGGGAAGTTTTCAGCTAAGGGTATATGCATATTCAGGAAGGGGCTTGGGCAGCCCACGCTTTATTTGATTGAAGTCAGAAGGATCAGAAAAGGTCAAAGTCATCCCTTAGGTTACAGCTGATCTGGCAGTTGAGCACTTCAGGCTAATCTTCACTGAAACAGAACTTGGAGGCTTTACAACTGATATCATTATCTTTGCTTGAATGTTTCTGCATTCTTCTGTGCCCTTAAGATCATTAATTACTGAGACCTGTTCAAGGGCAAGCATTATGGCTAGGCTTAGATCACAAAATGTCTTAGGCCAAAAATGGCTTCTCTCATGTCAAGAAAGCCATGCCTGATTCTCTTCCTCCAGGGACCCCTTACCCGATCTACTTACAATAATACCTTACAGTTATATAATATTTTTATTTACCAGATACGTTTCCTTACATCCTCTCATTCAGTCGGTAGCAGTCAGGCTGCAGTCTTGAAAAAAATTTCTTCGCAGAATTTTTGTACAACATGAAATACCGCATTGGTAGTAGTCACTGAAGAATTACCCAGTCCTAAAAGATGACATAATAGCATGCTGTTGATGAGAACAGTTCCTCTTCCATATAACCTAAAGTGAGACTAGAGTATCTGCTTAAATGCTACCTGCGCCAGAAGGATTTCAAAACCTCATAACCTTACTCTAGCCCACTTTGGCCTTCTCTCACATCTCACAGCACATTACTTTATACCAACTGATTTTACACATCATATCACTCAGTCATGTGTGTAAGCCTTGTCTCTTTAAGTCCCAGGTCCTTTAAGGGCAAGAGTAACATGCCCTACACTGCAGCCACAACTCCCATACAGCCTGGAGAACAATCAGCAGAGATGCCTTATATTTAAGCACACCCCTGAGCCTAATCCCACCATCTCCTAAGTACCAATATGACCTCCCTGCAATGTTTCTGGGGGGTAGAGGGGCAGAGGAGATGGGAATTTCAAGATAAAATTACACTTGGTGGGTTGCATATCCACAGACTGAACCAACTGCAGATAGAAAATATTTAAGAAAAAGCAATTCCAGAAAGTTCAAAAAGCAAAACTTGAATTTGCCACGCACCGGCAACTATTTACAGAGCATTTACATTGTATTAGGTATTATAAGTAATCTAGAGATGGTTTAAAGTACACAGGAAGACGTGTGTAGGTTATATGCAAATAATATGCCATTTTATATAAGGCACTTGAGCATCCCATAGATTTTGGTATCCATGGCTGTGGGGTGGTAAAGGTGGAGGTGGACCTGGAACCAATGCACTGCTGATACCGAGGGACAACTGTATCTTCAAAATCCATTTCTAGGCTGGAAGGACCTGAGAAGAAATCTAATTCAATATTCTCACATTTCAGATGAAAGAACTAAAGCCCAGAGATGTTAACTGTCCTGCCTAAAATGAGGCAATGACTTAGTGGCAGAAAGTGCACTGGTCCTGAACACCTGTCCTGACTCAGTATCTAGGTTTTTCTCTATACTATACTACCTCCTGTACTCCATTAGAAGGATTGCGTTTGTAAGTACTGAATGAATTGTAATATTAAATGAACCTTGTTCTTTTTTGCTTTAAAGGGATGTAACAAGAAAACAGTAATGGCGGTTTAGGGCAATGATCCTAAAATTCTGAAGATGTGTAATTTGGACTGTTCTTTAAATTATCAAGTTCACATATTAAAGTTCAAATATGTTGATTCACATAAATCAAAATATTACAAAGTTGCTACAAGAAGAATTTAAGAAATCTTCCATCTCTGTCTTTTTTTTTAAACATAGGCAAAAAACTACAATAGAAAAAATATGAAGTAAAACAAAGATAAATACAAGGTCTTCTGGATGTAGATATCTTCACCATGATCAATAAATACAATGATAAGAAAGAACACATTTCCAGAAAAAAAGGAACAGAGTGGGGGGTATGTAGAAAGACCCATAATCAAACACAACCTTTACTAGGTGCAGTTTCATTTAAAGCATGAAAGAACTTGATTTATTCATTCATTTGCTCACTTATTCATTCACAATATTTATTAAAGCACCTACTATGTGCCAGAAACAGGAAATGTAAAAGATGAAACGAGACAGGATTCCTGCTCTTCTGGAGATCACGCTTTAGTAGGAGTGGGATGGTAACAAGCAAACACAGAAACAAGCCAATTGCAGCTTGTGATAAATTGCTATGGAAAAAATAAACAGGGTGATGTGAGAATGTGTGAGGAGTCTACATGAGGTATGAGGTCAAGGAAGGCCCTCTAAGGAGGTCTGATCTGAGAAAGAAGAGGAAGTACAAAGTCTGGTTCCAATTTCCTTCTAACTAAAACCTTTAGAATTCCAACCAGAATCTTGGGAGGAGGAGTAAATTCCTCATTCCTAGTCTCCTCAGTACAAACACAGGAGAATGAGAGTGATCCCAATCCCCACATGGAATGACCTGGTTTGGAGAAATCGTCCAAAGTGAACAAAAGGAAACTCACAAGCAAAGAAAGCTCTGTATTCCCCTTTCTTATGAAAATGACAGTTCCACTGTTTGGTAACATATGAACAGTAATGACTTGACACGGTGGACTTTACACAAAAAAACATACTCTTTTTGGTGTTTTCTACTATGAAAAGGGCAGTGGTAAGATGAGGCAGGAATAAAGTCTATATAGCAATCCACTGGCACGTTACTTTACAATTGTTATTAAGCATTTTAAATACAATTTTTCAAACTCTAAAATATCCCTTGTTAAAAAGCACAAAAGTAGAAAGACAAAGAACATGGGGAAATTTTTTTCTTAATTTGTATATTTACTGTGTTACAGGTCTTAATGTAGTCACTCCAATTTACAAGATTTACACATAAGCAAAAATCTGTTCAAAGCTCTATTATGCCACTTGCCAAACAACAACCATGCAAGCAACTATATGTCTGAGCAATTTTTCAGTGGTTTCTCCCTAGCCAAAGACCTAAAGACAAATATGTTAGTACAACATTATTACTAGGGAAAAGTAAAGATGGAGAATCAGTGAATATTTAAACTAGAACACACTCATTTTAAAGACAAGGAAAGTGAAGCACAAGGAGGGTAATGACTACCCAATGTCAAAAAAATGGGGGAAATTAGGCATTCAAACTCTCAGCCCAGGACTCCAGCGTTTTTTCAAAAGCAAGGAACAAGAATCTACTTTTCAACTGGCACGTTATAAACAAGATGAAACAGAAACCATCAGAGTAGGTTGTACACAATACAGATTTTGTTTTGGGAAACTTTTTTCATTTTTATATATATATTTTTTTCATACACAGATATGCACACACAGAGTTACATATCTATGGAGTCTTGAGGTAAAAAGATCTCTTGCTACGGGCTGCAGTCAAAAATATTAAAAACACTACACTGTACACTGTCTATCTTGAAATACTTCCTTGTATTGGTATTTTTATGCAAACGTTGAGATAGCAAGGCTGAACACATTAATGGATGGCCAATCCTACCTTGGAAATCTTTCCTTCAAATCCCATTTTTGCATTCATTCAGTACTCTACTTTTTGTGCCGTTGACTATAGCTGAAGTAACTACTGACAGCGACAGCAGCAACCAGCAAGCACAGAGGCTCTCATTCAGCCAAATTTGCTAGAAGAATCTCTGCCTATTGGTCTCCTAAGGAATTTATAGCTGGAAAAGCAGATATTTATTACAAAAAGACACAGTATGTTCACTAAAGCGCAGAGGTTCAGAGAGTTCTCTCCAAAAAAAGAAATAAGTACGCCACAGACTTGCCTTTGAATGTAATTTCAGGGGAGAGGCTCATTCCTAAAATATTTTCTATTTTCTCTCCATAATATTGCCTGAGGCTAATATCTAGGGGAAAAAATTTAACATAGGACACAGCATCCACTCCTAATTAGGTGTAAGATTTAAAATGTGAACTGCCTTGGGAGAAGCTACACTAAAATTCCAGCTAAGATACAGAAATATCACATCTCAAGATATAAGATCATTTTTCGATGGCATATTGGGGAGAGGCAAGAGAAGACAACAACATTGAAGAGTATAAAGACAGATAAAAGAAAATGGGTAAAATAAGTCAGGGTTAAGAAGAGAATGTTAGAGCAAAAGGTAAACTACCCAATCACTATGCCACAGTAAAAGTTTACTCCAAAATATATTACACACTACTAGATATTTCCGTCTTGGAACCTGACCTCCCCACTGCCTCAGCCAATCATGTTCTGTGCCGCATGACCCCATGTCCCCTTCCACAGCTAAGTAGACTAGCACTGGGCACCTTTGCCTGAAGCCTCCAGCAAAAATTGGCCCCTAATAAAACCAATATGTTGGGGGTAGGAGCAAAAAGTAAAAGAAATCACAGAAAGAAACAATGAAGTTGAATGAGGGATTGACAAAGTCAAGTCATATAAAAGCAGGCATAGGGCTTCCCTGGTGGCGCAGTGGTTGAGAGTCCGCCTCCCGAAGCAGGGGACACGGGTTCGTGCCCCGGTCCGGGAAGATCCCACATGCCGCGGAGCGGCTGGGCCCGTGGGCCATGGCCGCTGAGCCTGCGCGTCTGGAGCCTGTGCTCCGCAACGGGAGAGGCCACAACAGTGAGAGGCCCGTGTACCGCAAAAAAAAAAAAAAAAAAAAAGCAGGCATAATAAAGAGGCTATGAGTAAAAAAAAAAAAAGAGATACTTAGTAGGGAGGAAGAGAACTAAGCATGTGAAAAATGCAGAGAAAACTTGTGCAGCTCATGAAAGAGGGATGAAGTGGTCAGGAGAGATTCTTGTTTATGGCAGCTTTCTAGTTCTGTCGTGTATATCCCCTTCCTCACGGTGAGTGGAAAATAAAAAAACCTAAGACACAAGTAAATGACTAAAAGGGTTTACATCATTTTTTTTCCACATTAAAAAAACTTATCATTGCAAAGTCTGAGTTAGAAGAGTCCTTGGAATCAGATCAATTCACTATTTGAGAGAGAAGGAAATCGAGGACCGCAAAGGAAACGAAGGTTGTATAAATAGTGACAGAGCTAGGACAAGAATCAAGGTCTCCTATTTCCACAGCCATTACTGTCTGTCCTGAACAGCACTAAATATCACCAACAGAGAAAAATTGTTACTCAAAACGAGTATTTCTGCCACAGATTTTTTTTTTTTTTTTGCGGTACGCGGGCCTCTCACTGTTGTGGCCTCTCCCGTTGCAGAGCACAGGCTCTGGACGCGCAGGCTCAGCAGCCATGGCTCACGGGCTCAGCGCTCCAGGGCATATGGGATCTTCCCGGACTGGGGCACGAACCCGTGTCCCCCTGCATCGGCAGGCGGACTCTCAACCACTGCGCCACCAGGGAAGCCCTCTGCCACACATTTTTAAATGAATCAGAAATCTTTATGTGCATTATGCCATCTCCCACAGTTTAAATTTTTCACCTATTTACTCTGTGGTTCTCTGGTATTCTTATGAAATACATTCATTAGATTTCTCCTTTTCTCTGTAAAGGTATTTTTTTAATGCATGCGTCACTCAAGACAGTACACAAAATTCATCATGCTCCACTGGCTTTTCCTCACCATACCTTCAAAAACAGCATTACTCAGAACATGTTATTTCACAGACTGCACAACAGTGCTTGAACTCAAAGTAGTACAGGACAGACATTTTAACTGAAAACAATTTCAACTAAGGACCATAATGATTTCCCTGAAGAAAAACTCAAAACCTATGTCACTAAAGTTCAGAGAAAACAGTGCAAGAACAATCGAAACTGAAGAAGAACTAATGTGAAATGTTTCAAGTCATTCCTTATAAAATGTATTGCAATCATTCAGTTTATCCTGAGACCAAAAACTACAACTTGGAAACACAAATCCCAAAGATGGGAAATTACTAAACAGTGGGAAAGTGTAGAGAGAGGAACAAAAAAAGTTGACATAGGGTAAAGATGGTGAAGCCCCACGTCAGGACTGCAGCACACCTAAATGCTTATTCTGCCAGAACAAACACTTAAGCTCCTCTAAGGATCCCCTACAGGACACAGCTGGGAGTGGGGTGAATAAGTCCTTGAACCTAAAGCTGATCCACAGAAAAGCAAAGTCATCAATTTCCTAAGAACATTCTCAGCCATCTTAAAACAGCGGAAATTGAGAAGACAGCATATTTTAAAGAATTCTTTGCTTAGGTTTAAGGTGAGCAAGGTATATATAAAGTGAAGAACACACAACCTAGAGTGCTAACGATTAAACAAGGAAAAACACAAAACTCACCAATCTAGGGGCCACTTCAGTATAGCTAATATATCATACGCAAAATAATTTTTTCGTCAAGCGAAGAATTCATGGCGTTGTAAGCATATTACTTCTTATTCTAGCATCTTAAAGGTGTGTACTGTTACCGCCATTTGGTGAGAAAATTCAGGCTTAGAACCTTTAATTAACCAAGGTCACTAAAGCCAGGCAGTGCGTCGAGCGGGATTGGCACCCCGGCTGCCTTAATAAGGCTTGCGAGAGTATAAGCCGCAGTCGACACAGCTGTTTAAGTTCATCCTTACCAGTCACCCAGGAGCTGAGTTTTGAAGAGGAAATCTAAAAAGGGCATTTGACTTTCTCTCTCTCAAAGCAGAAGAGAACTGAGCTGTCAGAAACAGAAAGAGAAGTGAGTGCGGCTGCCGCGCGGGCTCTCCATACCCCCAGCTCAGGTCAGTCGCTCCCCAGCGCCAGCGGCCACGGGACCGAGCCCGCCCTGCTCGGATCACGCAGCCCGAGCCACGCTCGGTTCTCCGCCCGGGGCCAAGGGGGCGCGGCTGTCAGACCCGAAGGGGCAGGGACAAAGAGCCTCCCCGGCCGTGGCCGGGGGCTGCGGGCCAGTGGCCGAGCCGGGGCTCCGTGGACGCCCGGCGGCAGCGGCCCCAGTGGGGCGGGGTGCGGACCGGTGCGGACCGGTGCGGAGCGCGGCGGAGGAGGGGCGGCCGCCGGCCCGAGGGGCTCAGCCAGAGACGCGGACAGGGCAAGCGGAGACGCCTTCCCTCTCGCCCTCTCCCCATTACCTTGTTTGTGGGCTTCTCGTCACCGTCGCCGACGCCAGCGGGCTTCCAAGCCGGGGCGGCAGAGCGAAAGCCGATTAGCGGGCGTCAGCAGCCTCCTGCGCCTACGAAACAGCCTCCAGGTCGGGATGGAGAAAGGCCGGGGCTGGGAATCAGGGATAAGGTTGGTTCCCAGCTGGCGGAGATTGTACTCCTCTCGTCGCTCGCACTCCGCTTCCGCTCCGCCTCCTGGCCCGGCCCTTCCCCCACTACGGAGACCAGCCGCCCGCGACGCGCGGCGTTGTGGGGGATGTAGTCCCGGAATGCGGAAGAGGCGGCACGTGTTTCTAACCCGTCGGCACCTACTCCGGGTCAGGACGACGCCGTTGCACAGCAACCAGAGGCGGCTGCAGGCTCCTTTTTCGGATGAGCTTAGCTTGAGGGAGGAGTTCTCTCTGCCTTAATTCGCTGCGGGCGCGGAAAGGAGAGCGTAGGCGTCTCACTCATACCCTCCAGCTGGGAACTAACAGTTAACACGCTGTTGGCTTGAGGCAGAAGGGCTTAGTATGATTAAAAGTGTACTACTGACAAGAATGCCCGTTTTTGCCCCGAATGTCCGTAGCCAACGGAGTAAGGCAAAAATAACCGACTAAAGATTGAACAGGAAGAAACAAAATCGTTATTTTTCATAGATAATATCAATACTATGTATGTGGCAAATCCAAAAGAATTTGCAGATAAATTGTTACAATTAATAAGAGTTTAACAAGGTTAATAGACACAAAAATAGTATTCTTAAAAAATACTTATTTCTATATTCCAGGAAAAAAACAGAATTGAATTTTCTTTAAGTTAGAGGATTTGAAGCTTACAATACCCTCAAACCAATATCAGATATCTAGGAATAAATCAAAGAAGTGCAAGACCTATATGAAGGAAACATTTTAAAAACATTGAACAAGACCTAAACAAATAAGAGATAATAACACGTTCACAGATTGAAAGATTCCATACTGAAAGATGTCAAGCCTCCCCAAATTAATCTGTAGACCCAGTGCAATTCCAGATAAATTTCAGTAGATTTCTGTGTGTGCGTGTGTGTGTGTGAGAAAGAGAAACTTAACGAGCTAACTTAAGTTTATGGAAGAGTAAGAAAAAGAAATGAACAGGCAAATTACTGAGGAAGAAATCCAAATAACCAGTAAACCTGTGAAAAAGTGTCAATCTTATAAGAGAACAGGGAAATTTGAACCGCAGCAAGATAACACTACACCACCGACCAGAATGGCTAAAATGAAAGAGACTGACAGTTACAAGTGTTCTCACTAGGGGTAGAGCAACAGGAATTTTCACTTTACTACAGGGAGAGTAAATTAATAGAGCAGTTTGGAAACATTGTTTGGCCTTATCTACTAAAGTACAGAGGCCTGTGCATGACTAAGAACACAGGCCTGTACATGACCAAGCATGTCACTTCCTGGTATATACCCTAAGAAAGGCTCATGTGCACCAAGATGCATGTGCAAGAATGTTAACAGCAGTACCATTGTTATAGCTAAAAACTGCAAACAACCCAATGTCCTCTATCAACAACAAAATGGATAAATTGTCATATAATAATAGACATAGAATATAACAGAGAAATGAACAAACTACATGCAATAATATAGATGAATCTTAAAATATAACGTTAAGAAAAAGAAACCACTCTCGAAAGAATATATAATGTATTATTCCATTTTTATAAAGTTCAAAAACATGAATAAAGAATGCATACTTAGGTGGTGAAACAGTAAAGAAGAGGAAGGAAATAGTTACCATAAAAAGGAGGTTAACGGCTACCTCTTAAGACAGAAGGAACCCTATTGGGAGAGGATTGAGACTGGGAAGTCTCTTATGGTAAGGGGAGGGGGGAGAACACATCTATACAAAAAGCCACAGTAGAATGTGGTATCTGCTATATGTAGAGAAAAAACATTTCTATCTGAGTGGGAAAAGTCCACATGGTAGCCAGGCACAAAGGAGAAGAGGCAATACAGGTCATGTATACAAAACATGGGATAACCTGGATACAGATTACCTGACCTGTCCAGTACAGTAGCCACTAGCCGTATGTGGCCTTTTTCTTTTTCTTGCGGTACGCGGGCCTCTCACTGTTGTGGCCTCTCCCGTTGCGGAGCACAGGCTCTGGATGCGCAGGCTCAGCGGCCATGGCTCACAGGCCTAGCTACTCTGCAGCATGTGGGATCTTCCCGGACCGGGCACGAACCCATGTCCCCTGCATCGGCAAGCGGACTCTCAACCACTGCGCCACCAGGGAAGCCCCATATGTGGCTTTTGAGAGCTTGCAGTGTGGCTAGTCTGAATTGAGATGTGCCGTAATTGTAATATACCCACCAAATTTTGAAAATTTACTGCAAAAAACATAAAATAGCTCTGTAGTTTTAAAATACTGATTATATGTTAACACGATAATATTTTGGATATATTGCTTAAATAAAATACATTATTAAAATTAATCCACTTGTTTCTTTTTACTTTTCAAATATGACTACAAAGAAAAATAAAACTGCATATGTGGCTTGCATTATATTCCTATTGGACAATGCTTCTATAGAGATACATCAAACAAACAAACAGACAAACAGAAAGATAGGACAGAGCAAAAACTTAGAAGGCTCAAATGCCAAACTAAGAAACTTTTACTTAATTTGAGAAGCCACGCAAAGTTTTAAGATGGGGAGATAGTTATGTATTTGTCTGTGAGATTCTATTTTGTTGTCTAATATTTATGTATGTTAAAGCAATCTCCTCTATTAGATTACAAACACATTACTATCCACTGTTTCCAGACACTGGTAGAAGACACTCGGTAAATATACAATGAATAAATAAATCTTCCTACTGGCCTCATACACAATCTCTGGATACCATATATATTTAATAACTGCTGTTTGATAGACGTTTCCCTGGCCAAAAGATTCATCTATTGTTATTTTCAACATTTTTCATCACCTCCATTCTATCCCACATCTGGGTAGACAAAGAGTAAATTAATTTGGAATGTTGAAGGTAATAATTATTATTATATTTTATAGTACTTTACAACTTAGAAATCTTTTTCTTAGATGCAGTGGGATGTATTGCCAAACTCCGCCCACTCATCTGTCAAAGGGAGACCTAGAGTCAAAAGAATGTAATCAGCTAAACTCTGGGCTAAACCTGTGGGGAAATGGTGGCTCTTTCCTGAGAGTTTGAAATATGTAGAACAGGAGGAGGGAGAGACACAGGTCAGAAATGAAGGGAGCCTCCCTGAAGGACGCTATGGTTGGGAAAGCCTAAAACTGGAAGCACCTTCCACTGGGCTTTGAGGGGTACATTCAAGCTAACAGAATCTTTGCTCCTCCTACCTTGTGATTTGTTTCTGTGATATACCTGACCCTTCGTGGACAGTTCTATTTTTCCACATAGTGGTCCAAGGGTTTGGTCTGGGGGAGTCTGACAGGCTAGGAAAGGGAGGGCCTAACCTGCCCTTCTATGGGGCTGGGGAATGTGAGAGGAGCCTGCTAACCACAGGAAAAGCTCCTAATCAAAAGTGTAATAAGGAGTTTGGACCAAGACAGGTTTTTTGTTTTGTATACAATAGGATATGTTTTTATTTAAATATGTGTCTTTGTATATGTATATACACATATATATCATTTAACAGTATGTAGAAAAACCTATATCAAAATAAAAACAATGTTTAGTATTTTTTTATTGTATATGGGAGTATAGTTGATTAATAATGTTGTGTTAGTTTCAGGTGTAGAGCATAGTGATTCAGTTATACATATACACGTATCCATTCTTTTTCAAATTCTTTTCCCATTTAGGTTATTACAGAGTACTGAGCAGAGTCCCCTGTACTGTATAGTAGTTCCTAGTTGGTTATCTATTTTAAATATAGCAGAGTGTACATGCAAGACAGGTATTTTAATTCTCTGCCCCTAAGCTATGTCCTGTGACCATGAACTGATTGCACACGCAGGTTGCTCTTGCCAATGAGTAAATACATCCAAGTCCAGCAAGAACTCATCATATCTTGCCTAATTCAAATTTAGGCTTTCCTTTATAGAAAGCAGATCTTATTTATTTAAACTCCCAAATGTAAACTGGAAAAATGCAAAGATGAGCATTCAAATTATCAAGATCATAATGACCATTATATCCCCTAGCAGGTGCTCACATGCAGGGAGATAGATTTTAACCAACCAAAAGGTGCCAATATCTATCCTTTTTTTTTTTTTTTTGCTAACTTGCCTAATCACAAAAATTACCTATATTTTGTTCATTATTATAAAATTCAGAATAATTACCCCATTAAAGTAAATGAATTGATGAATGCTATTGCATTCAAAGCTCATTACTATACATTTTTTCCACATAAGCAGCTAGATTTAGAAATTAAAGCCTCCGAATATTCTAAATTAGATAAAATGGGTTCAATTTTTAATAACCATGTTTGATAAATCCCAAGGATTAAGCCACTTTCCTTGGCTATGACTTAGTTTACCCATTCATTAAAAAAATGTTTAGGTATCTCTCTACTTACTCTTCCTCAAATAGATTACGAGATCTTGTCAATCAAGATGTATGACATTGAGGGCTTCCCTGGTGGCGCAGTGGTTGAGAGTCCACCTGCCGATGCAGGGGACACGGGTTCGTGCCCCGGTCCGGGAAGATCCTACATGCCGCGGAGCAGCTGGGCCCGTGAGCGATGGCCGCTGGGCCTGCGTGTCCGGAGCCTGTGCTCCGCAACGGGAGAGGCCCGCGTACCCCGCAAAAAAAAAAAAAAAGTATGACGTTGCAAATTTAGAGAAAAGATGTGACATAGTGCAGAGTTGTATTAATATTTTGGTCTAAGCATTACCCAACTTTATTGTGTTTTAATTCTTACAATCCCAAGAGTTTTGTCTGTCATAAGTTCCACTTTAACATGTACTATAAAATTCACACGTTCCAATACCTTCCCCATTGTACACTACTCAGATCAATCCTTTAGCAGAACAGATAGATGCAGCCTTAAAACGCTAGTCCCTGTCAGATCCATCTATTCCCACCCACATCCTGTCAGCCATCTCTCTCAGATTCCATAAAAAGTGAGAGGGAGGAAACAAAGAAAAAGACTTTAATGCAGGCATTAACTACAGTCTCTCCTCATTTCCTGCCTCCCTACTCCTATGGCTGATGATAACAAACAGGGCACACACTCTGTTATCATAAAAATAACCTTATCCATTCAATTATTCCATCAACAGGAATTTATGGAGCACCAACTTCCCATCTTTATACCCGGTGCCTTGGAGAACACTTGACAAGCACAAAACAGGCCCGTGATTGATGATTTTATGAGGAGGTTGGAAAAACAAGTTAACAAGGAAAGTCATTAAAGAACAATATAGATATTACCAAATATGATACCAGTAATAAGTGTTATAGAAATTGAAGGTGATATAATGTTTATAATGTGCTTAACTCACACCAGGTGGTAGATAAGTCCAATCATAAAAGGACATTATTAACTTTGGAACACTATTCTTCTGTTACTGCGACTGTCGGGAACACACAACCAAAGTGTTCTAAACAATGTGTAGAAACTATACGATCTGTGGAAAAAACACAGTAGCTGACATTTGTGTAATTTTCAAAACATTTTTGCATTATTTCTTCTAATTGTTATAACTCTCTGAGAGGTACACAGAGAGGATAGTATCCCAATTTTTTGTTGAGGAAACTAAGGCTCAGAGTAGGGACATGACATGCCCAAGAAGACAAAGCCTGTAGGTGGCAGAGGCAAGATTAGAAATTAGGTCTTTTGATATCTCAACTAGGACCCTACCCTTACAATAATAGTATCAATCTGTTTTCAAGGTATTTGTGAAATGGAATGAATAAAGAAAGAAGGCATTTCCCTCGCTTTTCCTGTGTATGGGATTAACCACAAGAAAATCAGAGACTTTAGTTTTCTTTCCTACAGACTCTTAGCACCTACACCAATGCCTGGCTCCTATTAGGTATTCTCAGTAAACATTTGTTGGAGATGTCACTCTAAACATTTTGGGGAAAGCTTGATTTGTTTAAAGCAGAGGTTCTCAGAGACCCATCTATAATTCAGTGCCTAGCTGTCTAAATATGGATGTTAAAACTATAGATCTCAGAGCCCCATTTGTGGAAATTTTGATACAGGGGGTCTTGAGTGAGACCCAGGAATCAATGTATTTAAAATGATCCTGTAATGATTCTAATGAGCCACTAGGTTTAAAAACCTCTGGTCTAAACCATCTTGTTTCTCTGTTCCTGCCTCCCTCCATCTTAGTCTGTAGGGAGAAGCCAAAAAGCAGATGGGGAAGACAAAGGTAAAGATTAATAAACATGTGGCCCTACAGACTGACCCTTAGGAGAGAAACTGCCCCAGGTCCCGATGGTTTTCCAGTTTTCAATTGCAGTCCCTTATGAGCCTCGGTTCTCTTTCATTTATTTAAGTATTCATTCAGCAATGTGCCAGGTGCTGGGGAAATAGCAGGGAGCCATCAAAGTCCCTGCTCTCATGGACTGACAGTCCAGTGAAAGCAATGAACAAATGGATGCTATGTCTGGAGATGATAAATGCTATGAGGAAAAGTAAAGCAAAATAAGAAGATGGAGAGTGGCAAGGGGGATGGGAACTATTTTATACAGGGTGGTCAGGGAAGGCCTGTTTGAATTGTTTCATGAGACACCTCTGTATCCCTATAATAAATTTGCCTTGCCTGAAGCCATCTTGATTGAAGGGATCAGTAGCATTTCTTGACTGCAGACAACAGAAACTAATTCTAATTATCTTAAGGAAAAAAAAGAAATATGTCAGGGGTTCAATGAATAGAAAAGAGGCTATAGAACCAACTGAGAAGATGGATAGGGACTGAGGCATCGTTGGAATGTCCAGTGGCCCAACAATTGTCTTTTAACAAGGATAGTCTGGCCAGAACATCTTTACCACTGCTATGCAACACTGCTAGCCTCTGAAGGTACCCTTAATGAATCTTAATGACCTCTTACCTTTGCATCGTTTGCTCCAGACTTAAGGCTCCATGTAGGAGAAGCTGTAAGGTCAAGTCTAAGGCCACCTGCTCCAGCTGCGAAGTGTTAGGGAGGAAAGAACTCTCTTCTGGGGCAACCAAGGAGGGGAACACAGCATGGACTCCCCAAAAGCTGCCATCTCATGAGAGATTCCCCAGGTGAAGGCCTTGGATACTACAGTAACAAAAAAAGGACACAATTCCACTATAGTCTCTGTGTTTTGCAACTAAATTAGCCTTGACATAACCCCCCAGAGGAAGGCTGTAACCTAAGACCAAGTCTGAACACAGAGTGTAAAATTCTATCCTGTCCTTGGACATTTAATAAGCATTAACTAGACCCAGTGCCAGAATGTTAAAGACCCAAATGTGAGACAAAAAAGAAAAAAGATTCCTGACTTTACGATAAGGTCTAGGTGGGGAGACAAAACACATAAAAAAGAAATTTCAAAATCAGCATATGAAATGGGCCAAAAAGAAAAAAATGTTACTGCTAGTGCGAAGCAGTTCAATGTAGTGCTTTAAAACCCTTGCTCTAGGACTTCCCTGGTGGCACAGTGGTTAAGAATCTGCCTGCCAATGCAGGTGACACGGGTTCGACCCCTGGTCCAGTAAGATCCCACATGCCGCGGGGCAACTAAGCCCGTGCGCTACAACTACTGAGCCTGTGCTCTAGAGCCCGTGTGCTGCAACTACTGAGCCCACGTGCCACAACTACTGAAACCCGTGCACCTAGAGCCTGTGCTCCGCAACAAGAGAAGCCACTTCAGTGAGAAGCCTGCGCACCGCAACAAAGAGTAGCCCCAGTGAGCAGCAATGAAGACCTAGTGCAGCCAAAAATAATAAATAAATAGATTCGCCTTAAATAAATGAATAAATTAAATTAAATTAATAAATAAATAAAACCCTTGCTCTAAGGCTAGACTGCCTGTTTGAATCCTGCCTCCATCCCTTACTAAGGGCAAAACCCTGGGAACATTAGCTTCTCTGAGCCTCAATTTCCTCATTTGTAAAAATGTGGATAATAAACATACCTACCTGGTAGAGTTCTAGTGAAGATTAAACTGAGATAATCCATGTAAAACCCTTCATACCATGCCTAGTCAACACACAGTAAGCACCAATACAGGTTAGCTAAGTTAATAGCTATTGTATCTCATCAGTATCAATTGATGCCATCAATTGGCGTCATTATTTTATAAATTACAACGAAAGAAAATCATTTCCCCATTGCCTCTGTGATTCTCTACCATTCTGTCAGTCTATACATCAATTACATCAATTACATTCAACACATGTGGTACCAATAATGCTTTTAACTCAGTTGAAGTGATGACAATTTGAAAAGCTATGACCATAATTACTGATATTACATCTATGTCATAACTGCCACCTGGCTGGTGGTGAATGCAGACACATCCTGATTTCAGAGATGCTAATGTGTCAAAAAAAATGGGAGTCTTAGAATTTTTTTAATTATTCCAATTTATAAAATTCTAAGGGACTCAGAAGAAGCTAGGAGTTTGTTCAGGAGCTCAAACTCTGCAGTTTTATAAACCAAAAGGACAAAAAAGCAATAGCTTTGACAGATGTTTGCAATGAATCACCTTTGTTGCTGTAAACTTGTAGAAAACTGTTAAATTGTTACCATAGTGAATAGTAAAAGGAAAGCATTTTCAGAACTACCAGGCCAAACTGATATGCAGAGAAACTTTCTCAGAATCCAAGAACTAGAAAGGTGTAAGGGAATCATGCAAGACTTGACTCTATCCCTCCTACATCACCCTGACATCTAAAGGTCATCCAATCTTTTTAAAAAATTCCTCCAGTGATAGTAAACTCAAAACTTTCAAAGGAAGTTGATATCATGTTAGGGAAATTCTGCTCAAAGTTCTTCCGTATATTAAAAAAAAAAAAAAAATCTTACTTCTGTGCCATCTACCTCTTGGCCCAGTCCTACCCTTTAGGCCCATACCCTCAAACATAATCATTCTTCATTCCACCTCAAGTGCCCTCCCAACAGCCTTCACCTCACCTCCCCATCCCTCTTGGCCACATCTTCTCTTTTCCAAGGTCCATCAATTCTGAGGGTCAACAGTAAGAGCTGAGCTCAGCTGTGTGATTCTTCTTCTGGACATACGTGGAATCACACAGCTGTGATCATCTGGCAGCTCTACTGGGCTGGGTGGTCTAAGATGGCTTCACTCATGTGTCTAGTAGTTGTCCTGGCTGTCAGCTCCAGGTCTCTCCGCACAGTCTCTTGTCCCCAAGGGGTCTAGACTACTTTACCAATAGCGTCAGGACAGCAAGAAAGAGAGAGCAGAAACTGCAAGGCCTTTTAAAACCTAGGCTCAGAACTCGCACAATGATGGCTCTCCCACATTCTCTTGGCCAAAATGAGAAACAAGCCAGCTCAGACTAAAGGTGGTAGATAAACAGACTTCACTTCTTATTAGGAGAAGCAAAGTCACAATGCAAACAGGTGTGTATACCAGCAGGTGCTTATTGTTTTATTTGCATTCTCTCACTTTCCTCAACAATGTATGGAGTAGGCACTATTACTATTTCATGTTAGATATGAGTATGGCTGATACACTGGTAAGGTGGGACTTCATAAATCATAATTGGAAAAACTACTGTCTTTCTTTTCTCCACTTTCCATTCAAACCGGCTCTATAGGGGTGAAATCTAATGCAAATCCTGTGACTTTTGTGGTCACTCTTAGAAAATAAGAAATCTGCTTTTTAGCCCTCTGAAACAGTCTTAGTTCAGTAAATAAAATATCCAGTGCCACATAAAATTGACTTCCAACTTTTCACTTTGCAATCATTATAACACTAATTGATCCAGGCAAGAATCATCAGTGGATGCTAAATATAGTTAGTGAAAGTTTGATGAGAAGGAGATTTATAGTGTCTCAAAATAGCTCCCTTCAAAATAGTTATTCATTACAAGTGGGAAAATTGTCACTTTATAGTGGAGAAATCTGGCAGACACCACCTTATGCAAGCGATCAAAGTTAACATGAACAACAATGGGACAAACTGACACCACGTGCCTCTTGATGTGGTGTATGAAGAAGAGCACAGCATCAGTTGTGAAACATTCCTGCTAAGAATGCAAATTTTTCAACTAATTATGAGGAAACGTCCAATAAACTCAAATTGAGGGGTGTTATGCAAAATAAATAGCCTATAACCTTAAAAGTGTCAAGGTCATGAAAGACAAAAACTGCTGAAGAACTGGCCAGATTAAAGGAGAATAAAGACACATGAGGACTTCCCTGGTGGTGCAGTGGTTAAGAATCCGCCTGCCAATGCAGGGGACACGGGTTCGAGCCCTGGTCCGGGAAGATACCACATGCCGCGGAGCAACTAAGCCCGTGCGCCACAACTACCGAGCCTGCGCTCTAGAGCCCATGAGCCACAACTACTGAGCCTGCACCCTACAGCCCATGAGCCACAACTACTGAGCCCATGAGCCACAACTACTGAGCCCGTGAGCCACATCTACTGAAGACCACACACCTAGAGCCTATACTCTGCAATAAGAGAAGCCACCGCAATGAGAAGCCTGCTCACCGCACCTAAGAGTAGCTCCCGCTCCCTGCAACTAGAGAAAGCCTGTGCACAGCAACGAACACACAACACAGTGAAAAATAAATAAAATAAAATAAAAAGACACATAAAATGAAATGTAATGCCTGAGAGGGACCCACACTGGGGGTAAGACCTCACAGGATACTGACAATGACTGTTCTCTCCAAACATCCTCTTCTAATTACCAGCCTTCCCCTTGGGGTAGGGGTATGGTCAGCTAAGGCTGGGAAATCTGCTCAACCGCCTCCTCTTCAGCTCCTGACTTGGTGATCTTATCCATCACTTTGGAATTTGGGACAGTTGGTAGCATTTTGGGGGGACTCATTTAAAATGGAAACAAGAAGCCCTATTTTAAGATACCATTGTGTGAGGAAACTAAGACTTTAAAAGTTTAAGTAACTTGTCCTAGGCCACAGATAATAAAAAGGAGAGTTGGGATTCAAAAATTAGTATCAGGGCTTCCCTGGTGGCACAGTGGTTGAGAGTCCGCTTGCCGATGCAGGGGACACAGGTTCGTGCCCCGGTCTGGGAAGATCCCACATGCCGCGGAGCGGCTGGGCCTGTGAGCCATGGCCACTGAGCCTGCGCGTCCGAAGCCTGTGCTCCGCAACGGGAGAGGCCACAGCAGTGACAGGCCTGCGCACCGCAAAAAAACAAAAAAACAAAAAAAAACAAAGGTATACTACCTTTGAGCATGACTCTTTATATGACTCCTAAGAAAGTCAAAATATAATGTAAAATGAGAAAAAAGGTATGTATTTCTGACAGAACCCAGGGTAATACACTCCAAACATATTGCTTTATGATAATTTGATTGATATAGGGGTAAAACTTACGGAATTTATAGAAATGAATGTTTAACATTTCTCCCAGGTTATGCCACTTAAATACCTATTGTTTTAACAGGAAATATTTTTTGCAGATACAAAACAGCTAATAATTGAAAAACTAAGATGACTGTCCCAGTGCCCTCCAGCCAAAAGATCATCAGAAACCTATGGTCGAACAATATTAGATGACATCAGGAGACAGAAGCAATTATGATTATATTTTATTATATTATGATCTTAATAAGCCTTATCTAGATGTAGAGAAGACTAGAATGAGGCTAAAGCTATATTGGTAAAGAAGCAGCAAACACTCATATTTTACCAGGATAGGGAGATGTTTGGTCAATTTTGTGATTTGGACAATGTACCTGTTTTGTCTGTGTTCAGATATGATTAAGAAGTGGTCTTGTTTTAGTTGCCCTATGATCCAGCAATCCCACTCCTGGGCATATTTCCGGAGCAAACTCTGATTCGAAAATATACATGCACCTCAATGTTCATAGCAGCACTATTTACAATAGCCAAGACATGAAAACAACCTAAATATCCATCGACAGATGAATGGATAAAGAAAGTGTGGTAGATGTATACTATGGAATACTACTCAAGCATAAAAAAGAATGAAATAATGCCATTTGAAGCAACATGGATGAACCTAGAAATAGTCATATTGAGTGAAGTCAGACAGAAAAAGACAAATATCACATGATATTACTTATATGTGGAATGTAAAATATGATACAAATGAACTTACTTACAAAACAGAAACAGACTCACAGACATAGAAAACAAACTTATGGTTACCAAAGGGGAAAGGGGGAGAAGGAGGGATAAATTAGGATTTTGGGATTAGCAGGTACAAACTACTATATATAAAATAGATAAACAACTAGCTCCTACTGTATGGCATGGGGAACTACATTCAATATCCCATAATAAACCATAATGGAAAAGAATATATATATACATATTTATGTATAACTGAATCACTTTGATGTACAGAAGGAACTAACACAACATTGTAAATGAATAATTATTCAATAAAATAAATAAATAAAAACAATAATAAAACCTAAAAAAAGAAGTGGTCTTGTTTTGTTTTGATTTATCACAATCACATAGTAGTCTTTTTTTTTTTTTTGCGGTACGCGGGCCTCTCACTGTTGTGGCCTCTCCCGTTGTGGAGCACAGGCTCCAGAAGTGCAGGCTCATCGGCCACGGCTCATGGGCCTAGCCGCTCTGCCGCATGTGGGATCTTCCCAAACCGGGGCACGAACCCGTGTCCCCTGCATCGGCAGGAGGACTCTCAACCACTGCACCACCAGGGAAGCCCCACATAGTAGTCTTATCTGATGTGAGTGTTCTATGAAATTATTTATGTTCATCAGGAAAACACCAAGGCCAAGCTGTGCCAGGCCACCTTATAGCAACATCAGGTGCTGACAGTACTAACATCATAAGCTGATAGTACCAAACCAGGGCCTCTTTTCCTCTGTCTCAACTATAATAGCAAAAAAAAAACAAACAAAAACCTATTCTTTTTAATGTCTAATTACAAGGGACAGATAAAAGAAGTAAGTTATGAAACTGTGCATCCATATAATGGAATACAATGCAGCCATTTAAATGATGTAATGAAAGAATATTTAATGACATATAAAGATATTCTCAATACACTGTTAAATTCTCAATACACTAAGTGAGAAGACTGATTACAAACCAGTACTTACAGTGTAATGATAGTTTGATAATTATATACACATATGCATAGAAAAAAAGATTAAGAGAACATAAACAGCAGTATTAAAATTGGCATATCTGGGGCTTCCCTGGTGGCGCAGTGGTTGAGAGTCCGCCTGCTGATGCAGGGGACACGGGTTCGTGCCCCGGTCCGGGAGGATCCCACATGCCGCGGAGCAGCTAGGCCCGTGAGCCATGGCCGCTGAGCCTGTGCGTTCAGAGCCTGTGCTCCGCAAGGGGAGAGGCCACGACAGTGAGAGGCCCGCGTACCGTAAAAAAAAAAAAAAAAATTGGCATATCTGGCTGCTGAGATTATGGACAAATGTTATTTTCCAAAGTTTCTCAATGCAGATGTATTACTTTTGCAATGGGAAAGGGCAGTTTTGTCGCTATTGCTGTTGCTATTTTAACAAGGCTCACAACATGAGTGAAAAGTCAGAAGCAGGAGTCATGGTGAGACGGCAAGGACCTTGAAGAGCCTCAGGAATGAGCATTTAGGGAGCAAGATTTACATTCCAGTACGCAAATTAAGAATACTGACTTGGGGGCTTCCCTGGTGGCGCAGTGGTTGAGAGTCCGCCTGCCAATGCAGGGGGCGCGGGTTCGTGCCCCGGTCCGGGAGAATCCCACATGCCGTGGAGCGGCTGGGCCCGTGCACCATGGCCGCTGAGCCTGCGCGTCCGGAGCCTGTGCTCCGCAATGGGAGAGGCCACAACAGTGAGAGGCCCGCGTACCGCAAAAAAAAAAAAGAATACTGACTTGTATTTCACTCCAGGTGGGGGTAAAAAAATAGCTTTGGGGCTTCCCTGGTGGCGCAGTGGTTGAGAGTCCGCCTGCCGATGCAGGGGACACGGGTTCGTGCCCCGGTCTGGGAAGATCCCACATGCCGCGGAGCAGCTGGGCCCGTGAGCCATGGCTGTTGAGCCTGTGCGTCCGGAGCCTGTGCTCCGCAACGGGAGAGGCCACAACAGTGAGAGGCCCATGTAACGCAAAAAAAAAAAAAAAAAAAAAAAAAAAAAAAAAGCTTTGGATTTGCTCAAAAGGTTTGGCTCAAAGTCCTAGATTTCTGCATCATTAAGCAAAGAATAAGTGACCAATTACTTTCTGCCAGGCATTGTTCTAAGCACTCTGCATGTATTAAATCAACTAATCTTCAAAGTAACCCTAAGACATAAAGTTTATAATTATTCCCATTTTCCAGATGAGAAAACTCATAGAGATCAGTCAAATAACTTTCCCAGTGTCCTACAGCTAAAAAGTGGCAGATCAGCATTTGAATCCAGACCTTCTATTTCTAGAATCTGTGTTCTCAAGTTCTGCTTGAAAGATGATGATGGCAGAATTTAAACGTATTAGTCATAAATTCATATAAATATTCCTGTACTCTCCTTAGACTTTTAAAAATCTATATGGCATCCCAACGGGCCAGCCCTAAATTTCTTAAGCCAGGTAACTGACAAAAATGTTAGGCAGCCTCAAGGATAGAGCCTGGAAGATTTAGATGGAAACCTAAGTAGTATAGTTAATTGGCAATGTTGTTTTAGTCTCTGGTACACAGCAAAGTGATTCAGTTATACATAAACACATATATGTTCAGTTATATATATACATATTCTTTTTCATATTATTTTCCATTATGAGTAACCATTATTATCTCTATCCTCATATACCATTATAATGATATACCATCATGTTCAAAAATTATAATGCATATGATAAATTATTATAACAAAAAATATTACAAAATTTTTCATTTTACCATATAAATAGTTGTCAGTTATATTGCCATTTTCATTATCTACATTTCTAGAGAAACATAGGTCCCTAGAATATTCCTTAAGTTTTTCTTCCAAATTTTCAATGCTCAGATATTACAAAGAAAACCAAAACTGGAAGTATGCTAATCAATTTGTTCAGATCACTCTTCACTTGAACTATATCTTAATCTATCATGGCCAGAAAACATGTTTTATGGAAATTAGTTTGATGGTTATTTGTACAGGAATCTTTTTATTTATGAAATTTATGTAAAACCTTTGTTTCTTTGCTCTAATTTCTTTATATTTTATTGAATGACATCTTTGTTAAAAACCTTTTGATTTAGAAAATCTATTTTCTCTAAAATTAAAAAATTTATTATTTTCAAAAGTGCAACTTAGCTAAGTAAGGGGTTTTTTGTAAAGCTTTTACTAATATTAGTAATAACAATGAACAGTTTATACCAAATCACTGTGGCCAGTGCAACTTCAAAATAAATTTCATTTTCCTGCAAAGGCCACAAGTTGCTCTTTGCTCAAAATCTATTATTTTGTTTAACTTTTCTAATGCATCTTGTATCTTGTCTAAATTAAATGCAATTAGTTTGACAAAATTTAGGAAGCATTTTCCTCACGTGGTGAAGAGTGATTTTGTATATGCTTCATCAAGATGTTCAATGTTTGGGCAGATCCAGAATGTTGTAGGTGATCTTGATATGTTCCAAAGAATATGACTGCTGTTGACATGATTAAGTCTAACAGATTTGAACAAAGTTCAGAAGTGGTTTCATGAATGTTTCCAGATTGGGGCTAAATTATGGCATGTGCACTTTATTTTTACAGGACCTTTATCATAGGCTTTATCATGCATGGAGGGGATCACAGTCATAGACTTACACCACTAGTGCCATATGGTACATCTACTAACATAGGATTTACTGGTAGAGCATACACAGTCTCCTGAACTCTCACTACCCCACAGCACAGGCCTGGCATAGGTGTTCTCAACGCACCTTGGTCAAAGTCCCTGGCACCTGCCTGAGGCAAGGGGTTAGTCGGCACAAACGCCACAAATAGAACTCAAGGAGAAAGGACTCTGTCCCCTCTCTGTGTTACATATTTATCAAGTGGACTGAGAGTGTAGGGAATATCTAGTTTCTCCAAGAAACTAGAATATAACAAGGGATTTGGAGCCCAGGAAGAGTGTCAAGGAGTGTGTAAACCTAAGGCTGAGGTGTTATACTGACGGCCTTGAGAAGAGCCTTGAAGCTCTACCTGTAGGAACACCGGCAGCCTAACCGTCCCTCTGCAAACAGGCTCAGTGCCTCTGAGCCAACCCTCTGCTAACCTACCAAATGAGGGAAAGAAACATGCCTCCGGGACCATCCAGATTTGTTTCTTTTTTTTTTTTTTAACTTTTTTTAACATCTTTATTGTAGTATAATTGCTTTACATTGTTGTGTTAATTTCTGCCAGATTTGTTTCTTAGCAGACTTGCCTTCAGCAATCTTTTCAATCAGTGCTAAAAATTGAAAAATGTTTTTTTAGTTCTTTACTTAAGCCAAAAGCCTATACTTTTTTATATCAGGGGTAATACTAATGGAACATTCCTTAATTTTCCACTTTTTTTTTTGGTAGTTCAAATGTGCGTGCATATAAAATTATTCAACATGACTTTGTACAACCTAGTTGAAGTTGATAATACAAAGATTCCGGGTTTTTTACATATTTTTTCTTCGCTCGCTTTGCTAACCACCAAATTAATAATCTTATATTTAATTTTCCATCCTAGATAGTGATCATTATCTGTCTTAAATGTTGAGCCATTCTAGTTTTAACTTTCAAAACCATTTATTCTAAATCTAGAAATGTTCCACTATTCTCTGAAATGTTATGCTGTTAAAATAATGTTACTTTAAGAGTATTATAATAACGTCCTACATCAGTGTTTACTTCTGATGGTGAAGCTATCATCATTTGCTGTTTATTCAGCCTTTTTTTTTCCCAGTTCCAGTAATAGCATGTGTGCTTTTGTATGTGCCAGTGACATTTCTGTTCTTTTATTCAGGAACCTAAATATTTCCAGTCACAAATACCTTCATTAGTCAAAGCTGACCTTGAAAATTGGTTGTGAGACGCCTTACAGTATAAAAACATACATAGCCTTTAAATTTAAAATACAGGGACTTCCCTGGTGGTCCAGTGGGTAAGACTCCGTGCTCCCAATGCAGGCGGCCCAGGTTCGATCCTTGGTTGGGGAACTAGATCTCGTATACATGCCACAAGCCACAAAAAAGATCCTGCTTCCAACAACTAAGACCCGGTGCAGCCTAAATAAATTAAAAAAAAAAAAAAAAAAGCTTAACTCTTTAAACTTAAAATATAAAATACTATTTCTAGAATTTCTGAATTTCAATTGAAAGCATTTTGGTATAAAATGAATTACTAAATTTTCTGCTAAGTGAAAATAGAAATGAAAAATTATACATTCATTTCAAACAGAAGAGTGTGATTATCTAGGATCATTTTTCAGGATAATTGCTCAATAAACACTGAAAAGCCTCAGCTTTTTCCTGATCATTCAACCTGTTGATTTTTCTCTATTTGTTTGAATTGCTTTAGCTAGTCATTAAATCTTTATTAATAAAGAATGTGAAATTTCAGAGATTCATTTGGCCTGTTTAAGCTGTGAATCTGAAGAGAATAATTTTCTTCCTAGCTTCACTGCATGGATCAGTTATCAAATCTCCATTAAATAAAAAATTGTAATCTCCTATTCAAGAATCTCATGGGGGTCATTCTCAACAGAAGTCTTCCTGCTTTCATTGTTTCCAATTTTAAAAAATTTAAGCAGACTGCCTCTTTCAAAGACTTTCTTTTCTTTTCAGCTCTTCTTTTTGTTTTTGAACTCCACTTTTATATTTTCTATATTTATAATGACCTTGACTTATATTCATTCTCAATGATCCAGATTTTAAAATAATCTGGAGTATATTGACTTTACACAACTTAAATGTATTTTCTTTTTTAAAGTAAACTAAAATACATGTAAAAGTAAAAATTAAAATGAAATTTCACATATTTTTCAAAAAAGTATTTTTCTTCTAAAATATTCAGAAGTATTTAGTACATTAAAAGGCAATATATAAATTACAATTAATGGATATCAGAGTATTCAGTCAAAAAATGTTTAAATAAAGCTGAATTTTAAATTCAGTTTTCTAAAACTTTAAATCTTTTAACATATTTTTATAAAAATAAAACTATTCATAATTCTAATATTCGGTGTCCATTTAGTTGTCAATGTAAAGAATCAGTTTTCTATTTTACACATGTTATGTCTAAACCACACATTTAGTGATATGAATTGTTCGTTATTACAAATGTTCCTCAGCTGCTATATTTATCTGTTGCAAACACAGTGTTAATGCATGAGGAACTACAAATTGGAATACCAAGAGAGAAGCAAAGAGGGCTTCCCTGGTGGCGCAGTGGTTGAGAGTCCGCCTGCCGATGAAGGGGACACGGGTTCGTGCCCTGGTCCGGGAAGATCCCACATGCCACAGAGCGGCTGGGCCCGTGAGCCACGGCCGCTGAGCCTGCGCGTCCGGAACCTGTGCTCCGCAACAGGAGAGACCACAACAGTGAGAGGCCCGCGTACCGCAAAAAAAAAAAAAAAAAAAAAAAAAAAGAGAGAGAGAGAGAGAAGCAAAGAAAGGGATGCTCAGTGCTACTGGGAAAGGACACTGCATTATGCAAGAATCTATTGCATTGTAGCATCTGAGAGTAAGGATTTTTTAAGTAATTAATTTGTCTTCTCCCTTACCTAAGCATTTTTTGCCACTCAGGGGCTCCAAGTCCTCCAGGTCCATCTCCTAAGTTGGCCCAGTATACCCTACAGATCTTCACAATAGTCTAAATCAGTGCCACCTTTTAATCTTATTTTATTTATTTATTTTTTTGGCCATACCACACTTAGTTCCCCAACCAGGAATTGAACCTGGGCCCTCAGCAGTGAAAGCACCAAGTCCTAACCACCGGACCGCCAGGGAATTCCCTCAGTGCCACCTTTTTAAAGGACATAGGACAAGATATGTGGATGCATTTCCCTGGAGCATGAATATCATTAGTCACAAAAGAGGGTATGTAGGTTACAGGTCAGGCCCTGCCACCCTAAGCACCAAGTCAGAGACCAACATGCCCATATGTACTTTAAGAAATGTACTTTTTGTATCTATGTGATATTTGAAGACTTATAAAGTGCAGGGTCCAGAGCACAGGCCCCTCTTGCTCACATCTAAGGTCCTGCCCCTATGTTGCTTCGTATTCTTTGCTACAAACAAAACCATGATAAACTTTCTCATTTCCATCTCTTTGAGGATCTGTGAAGAGTTTCTCTGGAATATATACTCAGGAGTCAAATTGTTGGGTTATAAAATATACCACAATTTTGGGCTTCCCTGGTGGCACAGTGGTTAAGAATCCACCTGCCAATGCAGGGGACACGGGTTTGAGCCCTGGTTAGGGAAGATCCCACGTGCCACGGAGCAACTAAGTCCGTGCGCCACAACTACTGAGCCTGCGCTCTAGAGCCTGCGCACCGCAACTACTGAAGCCTGCGCGCCTAGAGCCCGTGCTCTGCAACAAGAGAAGCCACCGCAATAAGCCTGTGCACCGCAACAAAGAGTAGACCTCACTCGCCGCAACTAGAGAAAGCCCATGCACAGCAATGAAGACCCAATGCAGCCAAAACTAAAATAAATATATAGTTTTTTAAATTACATTTTTAATTTCACTAAGTACTGCTTTCTGGAACAGCTATACTAGTTAACACTCCTGCCTATAATATGTAAAGATTTTCCCTATTCTACTACGCAAATATATGATTTTTCAAAATTGAAATGGTATTGTCCTATACTTATTGGTTCACAATTTGAATTTTTCGCTTGTATAGTTTGATATTGATTTACTGGTTGGGTCCTTTAGGCAAGATTGTCTAGCCAGTAACCACTCAATTGTATTAGCATTAGAGTCATATTTACTGCATCCTTTATTCAATTAATATATTTGTTTATCCAGAGCACAAACTTCAGCAAACTACTAAAACTGTTCTTGGGACTTCCCTGGTGGTGCAGTAGTTAAGAATCCACCTGCCAATGCAGGGGATATGGGTTCGATCCCTGGTCCGGGAAGATCCCACATACCACAGAGCAACTAAGCCCACATGCCACAACTACTGAACCTGCGTGCCACAACTATTGAGCCCATGCGTGTCAACTACTAAAGCCCACGAGCTCTCGGACCCGCGAGCCACAAGTACTGAGCCTGCTTGCTGCAACTACTGAAGCCTGCGTCCCTAGAGCTCATGCTCTGCAACAAGAGAAGCCACTGCAATGAGAAGCCCGTGCACCGCAACAAAGAGTAGCCCCCACTCCCCGCAACTAGAGAAAGCCCACGCGCAGCAACGAAGACCCAACACAGCCAAATAAATAAATAAATAAAATTTTTAAAAATAAAACTGTTCTAGGCATTGGGGAACCCAAAGACAAATGGGGCATAATCCCCTACACTCAAAGACCTTGGAGTCTGGAAGACGTAATGAGATACCTATTTCAAAGCCTTGCAAAAGTCAAGATTACTCTCATTTTCATTTCTTCTTCTACAAATTCATTAATATTGTCAAAAGAAAGGAAGTTAACCTGAAAATACATGTCTCTAGCAAACTCTCACTTCTAATGATGTGTTTACTCTGTAAGAGCACATAAACAATACCTTAAATAATCCTTTCTAGTGTCTTGCCCAGGATCAAATGAGGTGTGGGTTCTCCACCTTCTCCTTTTGGAAAATTGCCTTTGTATTCACCAATATCCAATCCTGATTTCATTCCCCCTGATTTTCAAAATAACATTTGTTCAACCACTCATTCTGGGCTGTCTACGTATGCTGGACATAATTCACGTAGTCCAGATGATTGAAATTATTTAGATCTCTGCACAACTTAGATACTCTCATTCTTCTAACCCACTTTGGTTTAACCATTTTCAGTATGAAGAGCATTCTCCTTGACATAGAAGACAGACTCAGAGTTCTGCTCACTCTGTCACTTGTTCACATTACACAGTTGACACCAAGCATCACCTACAAACAATGATTTTCTTTTTTATGGGCAGCAGAGTGACTAACAGCCAGTGACAACTGTTTTGAGGAAAGACCTGTGCCCTTTCCAACTGGAGAAAGTGCTATTCCATATAAGAGAGAGAATTTGAAGCATCTTTGAATCCCCTGCTTACACATCCCCTTGGGTTAGAAATTCTAGTTGTTTTGTTCTTAATATAGTTGCCTGTGAAAAAACACATTGAGAGGATCTACTTTCTGTGTATCTCAAACAAGATTAAGAAAGTTATTGTGATTGAATGTTGCCATGAACTCACAATTTCTCCCCTTGGGAAACTTGTAAAAGGAGGACAAATCCTTCTCCCTGCTCCCTTCAACCTTTGCTAATAATAGCTCAGCTGTCCCCATGGATGTCCATGATGTGGGATGTGGGCTGTGGGCAAAACCCATCAGGGACCACTTGGAGCCAGTTCCAGGCCCAGAGCCATGAAGACTATGAAAGAATCCGGACTTTAGCAGGAATCTGAGTACTTGATGAGTGATGTCTAGATATCGCTTTGCTTTTTATTTGCTAAGGAATTAAGGGGACATGAACCCTGCTAATTAGTCTTTGTTGTTTCCATCCTTTAGTCTCTGTCTCACAGCAATCGAGGGAACACTCGATTCTGCCCAAGAGGGCACGCAAACCCAATTTGGGTAGTTCTTAAAACTCTGGTAGGAAATATTAAAGCAACTAATTGTTCCAAAACCGTATGTTTTTTCCATCCTGTATATAACTTTGATATTTTAGATGAAATATAGCCTTATTTTGACACCATAGATAAATCTTGCCATTAAAAATGTGTGCTACAGGACTTCCCTGGCGGTCCAGTGGTTAAGACTCCACATTTCCACTGCAGGGGGTGCGAGTTCAATCCCAGGGAAGTTCCGCATGCCGCGCAGTGCGGCCAAAAGAAAAAAAAAGGAAAGGAAAAAAAAAATTTGTGCTGTATATTGTATGATTCGATTTATATGAAATGCCCAGGATAGGCAAATCCATAGAGACAGAAAGTAGATTAATGGTTGTTAGAGAATGAAGGGAAGGGAAAATGGGACATGACTACTGAATGGGTATGGGGTGGCTTCTTTTTGGGGTGATACAAATATTCTGGAATTAGATAGTAATGATGGTTGCATAACTTTGTAAATATACTAAAACCCACTGAATTGTGCACATTAAAATAGTTTAAATGTTGATTTTTATGTTATGTGAATTTTATCTCAATGAAAAAAATTTTTAATCTGCTTTGTTCTGCTCCAATAAATTAGTATTGTCGAATATAAGGGAAAATATAAAGCAACAACTTATATAAAGCTGCAGAAGACTAATGTTAATAAAAGATGAATTGACCAAAAGAAAAAAATAGGGAAATGTGTGTATTTGGGGCACCCACCTGCATGCAGAGACCCCAGTATCCCGGATCCCTGACCTTGGTTTTCCAACACGCTCATACTGCCACCTGGTGGCTTTGAGTCTCCAAATCAGGTAGGGTCCAACATTTATGACTGACTGCCATCTCTTACCTATTCTTCTCTCCAAGCTTGCCCTCTTCTGGTGGTAAAGGATATGCAAAATGAATACCTTAAAAAGATATGAAAATCCAAGTGGGTCAGTATATTAAGATCTACTAAGCCCCCAAATAGCTGAGCAACATGTTAACTCAGAGAACAGCAGAGGTAGAACTTCAGGCACACCTCATTCATTCCATCAAATAAATATGTATTGAGCCTGCTTTGTACCAGGCACTGTTCGAAGCTCTAGGAATATAGCAGAGAATAAAACCAACGAAAATCTGTGCCTTTGTGGAGTTTATATTCTTGTGGAATGGGGCAGAACAATAAAAATTAATGAACTAGAGTTACACATATCAACCTGAATACATCTCAAAAACCTAATATTGTAGGGGAAACATTTTATCAGAAAACATACTATATTAAACCAGTTTTACAAAACTCTTTTTTTACCAATTTTTACAAATTTTATTTATTTATTTGTTTATATTTTGGCTGCATTGGGTCTTCGTTGCTGCATGCGGGCTTTCTCTAGTTGCGGCGAGCAGGGGCTACTCTTTGTTGCGGTGAGTGGGCTTCTCATTGTGGTGGCTTCTGTTGTTGGGGAGCCCGGGCTCTAGGCGCACGGGCTTCAGTAGTTGCAGCACGTGGGCTCGGCAGTTGTGGTTCGCGGGCTCAGTAGTTGTGGCTCACAGGCTCTAGAGTGCTGGCTCCGTAGTTATGGCGCACGAGCTTAGTTTCTCCACGGCATGTGGGATCTTCCCGGAGCAAGGATTGAACCTGTGTCCCCTGCACTGGCAGGCGGATTCTTAACCACTGGGCCACCAGAGAAGTCCCTTACAAAACTTTTAAATGTGCAAAACAACATAATATATATTGCTTAAGGTATATTGCATAAATAGGCAAGGAGTACTTGCTTCCACACCTGGAAAGAGGAAGAGCACCAATTTTTAGCATTTACTGATTTCCATAATATAACTAGCTCACAATATTCCTGAAATATTAACAATCAGCCCTTGTGAGCCTATAGGCGCAGCTCCAGCACACTGCTGCTGGATGAGTTGGCCCTGTCTAGGAGAATGGATGATTCATTCCTAGTAACAGAAGGGAAGAATCATGGCTGGTATGATGGGTGAGTAGATGGGGTAGTGGGAGCTTATGAAAAATTCTCATTTGCCTAGGATATAGGAAGCAAGTGAGTTTAAGAGGGAAAAGTTTTGAAATAAAAAGGGAAGAGGAAGGAGAGATCAAGATGGTGACATAAGAGGTTCCTGAACTTGCCTCCTCCCATGGATGCATCAGATATACAGTTACACACGGAACAACTCCCTCTGAGAGAAATCCAGAAATGAGCTGAGTGACTCCTGCACATCAGACAAATGAGAAAATACCCACATCAAAATGGGTAGGAAAGCCTAAGACACACTCTCACTATAAACCCTGACCCTGCTACAGCACCACACAATTGGGAGGGAATCCCCAGTTCCATTTCATTAAGGTCTGTTCTCCCTGAGGAGCAAAGGGTTTGGATCACACATCTAGTGTCCCAACTTTTAAGGCTTTTACAGGAGGGATAGGCCCCCAAATCACCTAGCTCTGATAGTCAATGGGGATTGCATTCACAAGAGCCACAGGACTACAGCAGACACAGAAGCAGTTTTTTTTTTTTTTGCGGTACACGGGCATCTCACTGTTGTGGCCTCTAGCACAGGCTCCGGACGCGCAGGGTCAGCGGCCATGGCTCATGGGCCCAGCCGCTCCGCGGCACGTGGGATCCTCCCAGACCGGGGCAAGAACCCGTGTCCCCTGCATCGGCAGGCGGACTCTCAACCACTGTGGCACCAGGGAAGCCCCAGAAGCAGTTTTTAAACGTGCAGGAGACTCCTCACCACTCCCCCTGCAGCTATATACCTGGGCTCAGTGCAGAGGGAACAGGCAAAAATGCCCATCTCCCAGTTTCTTCCTGGAAGGGGTTTCACTCCATCCTTTCACAGCTGCGGCCTGAGTGGTCCAGCTTCTAATTAGCCTGCATCTAGGCACTAACTGTGATCCTTCCCTTTGGGACTCTGTCAGGTCTTGACACACCCTCAACTATTGGGAGCCACTAAGAACAAAAATGGCAGACTGGACAACCACAGAGGTTTGAGAAGCAGCCAGGAGCTCGGGCCAGGCTGATTGGACACACACAGAATGAAAGTGAGAGGATGGAAATAGGTATTCCATGCAAATAGAAACCAAAAGCAAACAGGGGTGGCAGTACTTATATCAGACAAAGCAGACTTTAAGCCAAAAACTATAAAAAGAGCTGAAGAAGATCACTGTATAATAAAGAGGTCAATCCTTCAAAAAGATACAAAAATTGAAAATATTTATGCACCCAACATCAGAGCACCTCAATATATAAAGCAAACATTAACAGACCTGAAGGGAGAAATAGACATCAACACAATAATATTAGGAGACTTCAGCACTCCACCTTCAACAATGGATAGATCATTCAGACAGAAGACCAATAAGTAAACATTGGACTTAAACCACAAGTTTGTTTCTGCAAAGCAGCAGAAAATGAACACCAGCAGACGTGGACCCCTCCCGGATAGATTTACCCACCAGGGAGAGCCAGTCAGTCGGCACTGGAGGAAAAGACATTCCCTGTGGTCAGTTGCAAGCTGTGGATGGCGTAGTACTGTACTGACTGAAAAAAATCCATGCCTAAGTAGAGCCACACCGTTCAAACACGTGTTGTTCATCATCCCCCTCACCCCCAACTCTAGCTGAAGTGGTGATTAATAATTGCCTCCTTTGCTCCCAGTCAAAACTCTGAAAGGCTCTCACGTGGGGATATGAACCCCTGGACAACAGACCCTTCTCACAAAGGCAGATTGATTTTATCATGCTGCTGCTGCCCTCTGCTGGAATCATAAGCACAGGACCATCATCAGCCACACCTTCCTGGGACTCCTGCTGGCGGCTTCCTATCACGTAATCTTCTTAACCAGGTATCTGCTCGTCCCCTTTGGCCCACCAGACATCATAAATTCAGATCAAGGTACCCATTTCACCTCCCAAGCTGTTCAGCCCTGGGCTCTAGAACGAAACTTTGGGGGATCTCCACTTGCTTACCGGTCCCAAGAGGCTACACTGACGGCGCACATGACCTACTCAAAGACATGCTCCTCAAGCTTTTTAACAATAAGTGGTCCCCCAATTGGCCAGAAATTGTACCCCAGCTCTAATACCGCTTTATTCCTAGCCCCCAGGTCTCCAATCCCCGAACATCAACTACCAGTCTTCTCCAAAGACTCCCCTGCTAGTACTCACAGGGAACCCCCTCTCCTTTGACATCAGAGAGGATGTCGTTCACATGCATTCACCAGATGAATGCTCCCCTTACCTTTTTTTTTTTTTTTTTTTTTGCGGTACGTGGGCCTCTCACTGCTGTGGCCTCTCCCATTGCGGAGCACAGGCTCCGGACACGCAGGCTCAGCAGCCATGGCTCACGGGCCCAGCCGCTCCGCGGCATGTGGGATCTTCCCGGACCGGGGCACGAACCCGTGTCCCCTGCATCGGCAGACGGACTCTCAACCACTGCGCCACCAGGGAAGCCCCTCCCCTTACCATTTTAATGCTTCAAGCCTCTCACCATCTTTCACTTGCTGGTGACCCAACTGAGGGCAAATTGTGCAATATGACCCAAGAGGACAAACCCCCTACCCAATTGCATGGAGAGCATGATTATACAGATTTTACTGGCCGAGACAATGGTCCAGTACCAACCTGGAAGCTGAGGCTGTAGGCTTGGCCTCATTATTCGGGTTATAAAGGCTGATTAATTAAACCAAATTCATCAAAAATTTTGCAGAAGGTTGAAATGACAGCTCCAGGACCCACTAGCAGAACGTGTGGATCTCAGAGAAAGGAAAAGAGGGCCTCCACCTAGTGGATACCAGTCTTTTTTTTTTTTTTTTTTTTTGCGGTATGCGGGCCTCTCACTGCTGTGGCCTCTCCTGTCGCGGAGCACAGGCCCCGGACGTGCAGGCTCAGTGGCCGTGGCTCACGGGCCCAGCCGCTCCGCGGCATGTGGGATCTTCCCAGACCGGGGCATGAACCCGTGTCCCCTGCATCGGCAGGCAGACTCTCAACCACTGCGCCACCAGAGAAGCCCCCAGTCATTTTTGGAAATGAAATCCAAGCAGAGACACTGGCACCTACTGCGCTATCAGTACATTCAGGACAGGTCCCTACCCCACCTTAAAGGAAGAGGTAAACAACTCTTGTTCCAAAGCAAGTACATTCAGCCTTTGGTTAGTACCCAGAATGCTCACCGGAAGGAGGCCCTGCAAGCTAGTCAAAGGCAAATACTCTCCTTTGTTGTGACTATTACTCTTATTGCCTACAGCCTGGGTAATAGGTTGCTAGTAGACCCCTCGGTCCTCACTCTGTCTTGGGAGATGTGCAGAAGCCAAATCAGCCAGGTGCACAGCTGCATCACAGGAGAGCTGAGCACCAGATGCTGGCAGGCCCTGTTAAAAGGGCTACAGTGAGTGAGCCAGCAGGTGTTGATTCTGACCCAGAGCTCACCTTCCTCTACATTAAACAGTACCAACAGAAGCAACGCTTCAATGAGTCACTCCCTCATTATACCATGCTGAAAATTATATCCCAGGCAGAATGGCCCTCCCAGTGTAGCCAAATCAAACTCATTGGGCTGGCAGATTGGTACCCTAAGGAGCTTACTATAGTTTTAATGGGGTGATCTCTGGATTGTAAAGCTGCTGTCCACAAAATGTCCCTACAGTTAGCCTATCAATGTGCCCAGACTATATATAAATTGTGGATGGAGTTCCCACAAAGCTCAGTCATGGAGATCACATGCTGCTTTGCAAGGTGCACCCCTGATGGAGCTCATTGAGATCCTCTCAACCAGCAGTAGAGTCCACTCTTGCAGTTTCATCCTGAGGCAGGCCTCTAGCATATTTGCTCAGAATTTAACCCCAGCCAGCCATTCTTACCCTTCCTGGATCTCTACCTGGCAAGGCGATCTTTCCTTGAGCTGGCCTTCGCCAATCCCAAGCACACCAACCCCTCAGACAACGTGGCCCCAGTCCAAGACCTCACCGTTGGAGATGACGGCATCTCAGACTGTGACTCCACAACCCAAGAGAAAGTCGAGGAAGGTGATGTACTCCAACCCCGCTGGACACTAGGACTTTCCCCTCCCAGATCACCTCCACACCAGGAGGGAAATTACTATGGTGACTGTTAACTTCCAGGCTGAGTTGCAAAAATGTTTTCAGTTGATCAACACTGAGGACCCCATAGAATACTATTTCTCTGAAATAGCTAATTGCTGGCCTTGTGAACCTTGCGTCCGTATCAGAATGCTTGCAAGACTGTAATTCCCCGGCAGCGCTAGACATCATTTCACCCTTGTGGTAAGCCAAACCCTGTATATTCTAAACCACACTAGCCACAGTGAGGGACTTGGATGCAACACCCCTAGTTTGACCTACTTAGATCCCACGGTTAGGGACCTCTTGCGGCTGTGTTCATTGCTCAGCGTACTAGATTACAGCTTTTGCTTTCCACACAATGCATCCATGACAGACGTAATTTCTCTTGTTATTCCCACCATGACTACCAGCACCTCCTCCACACTCGAAATTGCAACCTCCACTCCTGTCCACATATTATCCATAAGCTCCTTACCATGGCATGCGACAACACTGTCCTGCACCACAACCAAGTGGGCCAGGTCTGACATGACTATATTCATACAAATCTCCAACATAGCAGTCCAGGCCCTGCAAGTAAAATGAAGCTGGACGTGTCACCACACAGGGTCACGCCTACAGCCCATTTAGAACTATCTATACTGCAGTTCTTCCTAGCGATCAGCCCTTGGGCTAATTCCCTTCAAAACACAGCAAACCTCATTTAGGCTAAACCAAACCTCTAATCTAGACCCCAAACAGGGTACCCTGTGGGTAAGCATCAAAATAATTAACCCTCCACGGCGATACTTTCTACCAGCTCTACTAGAATATACAAGGCTGGACTTCACCCTGTCCCTTAATGATAAATAACATCTCACTGAAGTTTTATTGTGGACCTAACTCAGGAGGCCAGTATCAAGTCCACATGACTCTGTCCCATCTGCAAGCAATCTGCAGAGATGACCTTTATTACTGCAACACTGTCACCTTTGATATTCTAGCCACCTTTTAACCTCTTGGCATTTCTCTGCTAGAGATGTGTCTGGCTCACATTCTTATCCCTATCCTGTTGGGACTGGCTATCACCAGGCATAGGAACAGGTGCTTCTACCCTAGCCCAACAAGATCAAATATTAAAAACCACCCAGCAGGGCTTCCCTGGTGGCGCAGTGGTTGAGAGTCTGCCTGCCGATGCAGGGGATGCGGGTTCGTACCCCGGTCCGGGAAGGTCCCACATGCTGTGGAGCGGCTGGGCCCGTGGGCCATGGCCGCTGAGCCTGCGCGTCCAGAGCCTGTGCTCCGCAACAGGAGAGGCCACAACAGTGAGAGGCCCGCGAACCGCAAAAAAACAAAACAAACAAACAAGCAAAAAACACCCAGCAATTATCAGCCACCCTAACCAACTACAGGCAGATGCTACACCATACTCTGAGTCTGATGCAGCAACAATATGACTCACAAGCACAAAAGATGATGGATAATTGACTGGTGTTAGATTTCCTCTTGGCAGAACAGGGTACAGTCTGTTCTTCACAAGGCACCTCTTATTGCAGGTACATTAACAACTCAGGACAAGTACAGCCCGACCTCCACAAGCTATGTCAAGGTTTACAGATCATGCATCAAATAATTAAAATATTTCAACAAATTCCCACACTCCTCAAGGTCCCTGATTTGTACTCATGGCTCTCTCCATCTACCTGGGCACAATGGCTAAACTGGATTTCAAACAGTGGCAAGTCTATTTACCATAGGCTTCATCATTATTGCCCTAGTTAAATGTGCTTTTTGACGGCTTCTGAAAACAATCCCTATGTCCTTTAACATATCAGCTACACAGGGGATTGTATTCCTAATGCTGAGGCATCACAGGATGGATTGTTGAGAGTTTAGCTGCTACATGGTATTGCTGCCTTGGCATCCATTTTGTTTGGCCAAATGACCTGCAGGTGCTTTAAAATGACACAAGCCCCTCGTTCAGGTGCATGTCCTAGATAACAACCCATGGAGTACAAACAAAAGTTCCAGATATGACTCCTCCAACAGCCCTGTGATAAAGTTTCCCCTGAGTCCCAGGGCCTTCTACCTTAGATAAGACCCCTGATAAAGTTTATCAAAATTCCACTCATTTTTGTTTTAATAGACCAATCCAGCCTTAACCCGCAACCCCCAAAGCATATCACCTTTGGACCCTAATAAAGGTATGTTCCCCAGGTCCTGTCATTCTCTCTGCCTACACCCTGCCTTGATCTCCCCATATAACCTTGTGAGGCGTCCTTTCTCCAGGACCTGAGAGTAATAAACTTCTCTGTTTCTTTTGTGGTCTCTTATTGAACTATATGTCACCCTGGGGCTCTACTTAACAAAAGTTGATTTAGCAAAATCATAACAAAGCTCCTGCACAGCAAAAGAAACCATCAACAGAAAGAAAAGACACCTATGGAATGGGAAAAAATATTTTCAAACCATATATCTGATAAGGGATTAATATCCACAATACACAAGGAATTCAGAAGAAAAAAAAACAAAACAAATAACCCAATTTAAAAATGGGCAGGGCTTCCCTGGTGGTGCAGTGGTTGAGAGTTCACCTGCCAATGCAGGGGACACAGGTTCATGCCCCGGTCTGGGAAGATCCCACATGCCGCGGAGCAGCTAGGCCCGTGAGCCATGGCCGCTGAGCCTGCGCGTCTGGAGCCTGTGCTCCGCAAAGGGAGAGGCCACAACAGTGAGAGGCCTGCGTATCGCAAAAAAATAAAATAAAATAAAAATGGGCAAAGGGGGCTTCCCTGGTGGTGCAGTGGTTGAGAATCCGCCTGCCAATGCACAGGACACGGGTTCGAGCCCTGGTCTGGGAAGGTCCCACATGCCATGGAGCAACTAAGCCCATGCGCCACAGCTACTGAGCCTGCGCTCTAGAGCCCATGAGCCACAACTACTGAGCCCACGTGCTGCATCTACTGAGCCTGTGTGTTGCAACTACTGAAGCCCGTGTGCCTAGAGCCCGTGCTCTGCAACAAGAGATGCCACTGCAATGAGAAGCCTGTGCACCACAACGAAGAGTAGCCCCTGATCACCGCAACTAGAGAAAGCCCATGTGCAGCAACAAAGACCCAACACAGCCAAAAATAAAACAAAATAATAAATAAGTTTATAAAATAAATAAATAAAATGGCCAACAGGTACATGAAGAGATGCTCAATATTACTAATCATCAGGGAAATGCAAATCAAAACTGGAATGAGATGTCATCTCACAGGTGTAAGGATGGCTATTATCAAAACGACAAGAGGGCTTCCCTGGTGGCGCAGTGGTTGAGAGTCCGCCTGCCAATGCAGGGGACACGAGTTTGATCCCTGGTCCGGAAGGATCCCACATGCCGCGGAGCAGCTAAGCCCGTGCACCACAACTACTGAGCCTGTGCTCTAGAGCCCGTGAGCCACAACTACTAAGCCCATGTGCCGTAACTGCTGAAGCCCGCGTGCCTAGAGTCCATGCTCCGCAACAGGAGAAGCCACCGCAGTGAGAAGCCCGTGCACTGCAGCAAGGAGTGGCCCCTGCTCGCCACAACTAGAGAAAGCCCGCACGCAGCAACAAACACCCAACACAGCCAAAAATAAATAAATAAATAAATAAAGACAAGAGATAACAAATGTCGGCAAGGATATGGAAAAAAGGAACCTTTATAAACTATTGGTGATGTAAACTGGTACAGCCACTATGGAAAACAGTATGGAGTTTCCTCAAAAAATTAAAAATAGAACTATCATATGATCTAGCAGTTCCACTTCTGGGTATATATCCCATGTTCATTACAGCATTAGTCACAATAGTCAAGGCATGAAAACAACCTAGGTATCCATTGACAAATGAGTGGATAAAGAAAATGTGGGGGGCTTCCCTGGTGGCGCAGTGGTTGAGAATCTGCCTGCTAATGCAGGGGACACGGGTTCAAGCCCTGGTCTGGGAGGATCCCACATGCCGCGGAGCAACTAGGCCCGTGAGCCATAACTACTGAGCCTGCGCGTCTGGAGCCTGTGCTCCGCAACAAGAGAGGCCGCGATAGTGAGAGGTCCGCACACCGCGATGAAGAGTGGCCCCCGCTTGCCACAACTAGAGAAAGCCCTCGCACAGAAACGAAGACCCAACACAGCAAAAATAAATAAATTAATTAATAAACTCCTACCCCCAACATCTTCTTTTTAAAATAAATAAATAAATAAAGATCTAATGCGTAAGATGCTGACTATAGTTGATAATACTATTGTATTTTATAGTTGAAATTTGCTAAGAGAGTAGAACTTAAGTGTTCTCACCAAGGGAAAAAAAAGTAAATATATGAGGTGACGGATGTGTTAATTAACTCGACGGTGGGAATCCTTTCACAACGTATACGGATACCAAATCATGTTGTAGGCTTTTAATATATTACAATTTTATTTGTCAATTATACCTCAATAAAGCCGTTAAAAAAAATCGAGGAAAGAAAATACTTGTCTAGAAAAAGAGTAAAGAGATTAGGGAAATATATTGTTGGGCAGCATTAAGGGCCCACTTGAGGTTAGTGGTCATAAACTTGAAGAGAGAACAGTTAGCATAATTGAATGCTTTGGTTCAGCCACATTCAGCTGCATGGTGTAGGCTCTGGGTAGATGGATAAATGGATTTTACCAGGGACAAGTAAAAGTTGTGAGGATCAGTAGATTGATTGTCCTCATCAGATCAAAAGTTTGTGGAAATCAGACTGCTAGAAGGAATGGGCTAAACTGACAGGAGGTAGCGGTCAGAAAATGGACCGCGTGAATTGAAATGATGGAGACATTGCAACTAAAGTCAATGAGAAACAATGATAAGTGAGCAAGTGACTGAGGTAGGGTGGAGAGTAAGATTCTTGAAGGAGAGGAATACAAGGAACTGAGAGTCTAGGATGTTGGATGGATAGAGAAATCACCAAGATTTAAGACAGTTGCAGTGTTGAAGAGAATGACAGTGAAAAAGGAGCTCAAATCAGTAAATGACTGCAGTAAAGAGAGGAAGTGAGTGTCAAGCCTGATAAGAAATTCACAACTAAACGTTTTCTTAAGGATTTAGGGGAAGGGGCAGAGTGGGGGGGTGTTTGAAAGCAGTGAGAAGATAAAATACTTCCCAGTCCTGTTACAAGAAAACACAGACACTAGTTGAGAAGGCTGCAGGTGAAGCAGTTCCTCCAAGACAGTCAGGGCATCTCAACCCGAACCCTGCTGATGTTTGAGGCCTGAAGATTCTTTGTTGTTGGGGGCTGTCCTGTGCACTGTAGGATCTTTAGAAGCATCCCTGGCTTCTAACCACTAGTTGCTAGTAGCATCACCTCTAGTGTGACAACCAAAAATATCTCCAGACATTGCAAAATGTCGCCAGGGAGTGGGGCAAAATTACCCCCACTGAGAACCACTGAACTAGAGCAAGAAGGTGCAGGAAATATTCAAAGAAGAGATTTAAAACATAAGGGCGGGACCTCCCTGGTGGTCCAGTGGTAAAGAATCTACCTTCCATTGCAGGGGACGCGGGTTCGATCCCTGATCGGGGAACTAAGATCCCACATGCCGAGGGGCAACTAAGCCTGTGTGCCGCAACTACTGAGCCCCGTACGCCTCAGCAAGAGAGCCTGTGTGCCACAAACTACAGAGCCCACACGCTTTAGAGCCTGCACACCACAACTAGAGAGAGAAAAACCCGCAAGCCACGACTAGAGAGAAACCCACGTGCCACAAGGAAGAGACTGCACGCCACAACAAAAGATCCCACATGCCTCAACGAAGATCCCACGTGCTGCAACTAAGACCCAATGCAACCAAAAAATAAATAAATAAAGGAAAAATAATAAAACATAGGGGAGTTTTGCAGATGATTAACCATGAGCCCCAGAAGGCAAAGAAGAAAAAGTGGGGATAAATTTAAGCTGAAAGTTCTTCTGTGCACCAGTCAAATCATACCACTGGCAGCTGACAGATCAAGGCTGGTCCTGTCAAGGTGTTTAAAGATGAAGTGAATTTTCTGTTTTCTGCAAAGGTGTGTCTCTGCTCCCGAAGTTGCTCTCTTTGATATCACCATTGCCTAATGAAGGTTGGATGAGTTAACAGACCGTGGTATTCCTGCAGCTCTTAAGACTTAAGCTCTACATCAATGCAGGTCCAACTGCCAGTGATAAAATTCCATGGTGCACTGAGGTTGAAATATCCAACCAAGAATGTCATCACAAAAAGTTCTGAAAACTGGAAAAGATGCTATAAATTGAAATTAAGTTTAATCTGATTATCCTGTAAAAATAATGTTGGTGGTTTAAAATATTTTTTGAGTAATCAATAGGTTCACATGGTTCAAAATTAAGAAGGTACTGAATGGTTTATAGTAAAAAGACTCCTTTCACCTAGGTCTTTCAGTTCCCCTCCCCCAGGGAAAGAATGATATCAGAGTTTTTTATATCCTTTCAGAGATACTCTCTGTATATACAAGCCAATATGGATAGTGAATAGATTTTTTTTTTAACAAACCTCTTATTTATTTATTTATTTATTTATTTATTTGGCTGCGTCAGGTCTTAATTGCAGCACTTGGGATCTTTGTTGTGGTGAGCAGGCTTCTTTCTAGTTGTGGTGCACAGGCTCTAGAGCACGTGGGCTCTATAGTTGTGGTGCATGGGCTCCAGAGGGCAAGGGATCAGTAGTTGCGGCATGCAGGCTCTCTAGGTGTGGCAGGCGGGCTCTAGAGTGTGCAGGCTTAGTTGCCCTGAAGCATGTGGGATCTGACCAGGGATCGAAACTGCATCTCCCGCAATCCACCCTGCAAGGTGGATTCTTAACCAGTGGATCACCAGGGAAATCCCATGAATAGATTTTTTTTTAATGTATTATATTCTTAGACATAATCACACCACTATCATCGTCAAACAATTATAAATTATATTGTTATATACAGCAAGTTTAAAACTCATAATTTATGTCTGTATTAACAGTGTGTATAATCGATTATATATCATTTGATAGATCACACAGCATAATAATTTTTTTAATTAATTAATTTATTTTTATTTTTGGCTGCATTGGGTCTTCTTTGCTGCTTGCAGGCTTTCTCTAGTTGCGGCAAGCGGGGGCTACTCTTCATTGTGGTGTGTTTGCTTTTCATTGTGGTGTCTTCTCTTGTTGTGGAGCACGGGCTCTAGGTGGGCAGGCTTCAGTAGTTGTGGCCCGCGGGCTCAGGAGTTGTGGCCCGCGGGCTCAGGAGTTGTGGCTTGCGGGCTCTAGAGTGCAGGCTCAGTAGTTGTGGCACGTGGGCTTAGTTGCTCCGTGGCATGTATGATTTTCCCAGACCAGGGCTCGAACCCTTGTACCCTGCATTGGCAGGTGGATTCTTAACCACTGCGCCACCAGGGAAGCCCTAATAATTTTTATATAGGGTCCTTCTATTACTTGTTTATGACACCTGATTCATTTCTACTGCCACAATAAATTGAAAAGGAAAAAAACCATCATCACAGGTTCATTGTTGCTTCATTGGGGCAATTTTGTCTGGCAGCATTTTGGAACCACTTAAAGTGATTAAGGGTCAACATAATGGTTTCACATTCCAGATAGACTGTTTAGCTTTCTCTCTCTTTGTTGATCTTTCTTTTCTTTTTTTTTTTACTTATGGCATTTTAAAATTTGAGATATACTTCATATAACATAAAATTCACTAGTTTATACAATTCAGTGTGTTTTGGTATATTCACTCTGTTCTGTAACAACCATAACCACTATCTAATTTAGAACATTTCCATCACCCCCCAAAAAAACCTTGTACCCATTAGCAGTTAGTCTCCAATTCCCCCTTCTCCTCATTCTCTGATAATCACTAATCTATCTTCTGTCTCTATGAATTTGCCTACACTGACATTTCACATTAATAGAATCATACAATATGTGGACTTTTATGTCTACCTTCTTTGAATTCGTGTAATATTTTCAAGGTTCATCCACATTGTAGCGTATAACATTACTTCATTTTTTTATGGCTAAATAATATTATATTGTAGGTATATACCACATTTTCTTTATCCACTCATCAGCTGACACACATTTGTTTTTTTTCACCTTTTGGCAGTTATGAACAATGCTTCTGTAACTATTTGTGTACAAATTTTTGTGTGAACACACGTTTTCAATTCTCTTGGGTATACACCTAGAAGTGGAATTGCTGACTCATATGGAAATTCTCTGTTTAACTTTTTGAGGAACTGCCAAACTGTTTTCCACATCAGCTGCACCATTTTACATTTCCACCAGAAATGTATGAGAGTCCCAATGTCCAATTTCTCTGCATCCCTGTCAACACTTGCTATTGTCTGGTTTTTATTTTTTTAATCTTTTTTAACTTTTATTTTATATTGGAGTATAGTTATGGTTTTGAAAAATTATTATTATAACCATCCGAGTATGTGTAAAGTGGTATCATTTGTGGTTTCCGTTTGCATTTCCCTAATGACCCATAATGTTGAGCATCTTTTCATGAACTCATTGGCCATGGGTATATTTTCTTTGGAGAAATGTATATTCAAGTCCTTTGCTCATGTTCAAACTGAACCATTTGGGGTTTTTTTCTTGAGTTGTAAGAGCGTTTTATATAATCTAGATACTAGACTCTTGCAAATATTTTCTCCTATTCTGTGATTTGTATTTTCGCTCTGTTGATAGTGTCTTAAAATTTTAAAATTTGGGGGGGCTTCGGGGAGGGGGGCTTCCCTGGTGGCGCAGTGGTTAAGAATCCGCCTGCCAATGCAGGAGACATGGGTTCAAGCCCTGGGTCCGGGAAGATCCCACATGTCACGGAGCAACTAAGCCCGTGCGCCACAACTACTGAGCCTGCACTCTAGAGCCCGCGAGCCACAACTACTGAAGCCCACGTGCCACAACTACTGAAGCCCGCCTGCCTAGAGCCCATGGTCCGCAACAAGAGAAGCCACCGCAATGAGAAGCCCGCGCACCGCAACGAAGAGTAGTCCCTGCTCTCTGCAACTAGACAAAGCCCACGCGCAGCAACGAAGACCCAACGCAGCCAAAAATACATAAATTTATTTTTTTAAAAAAAGAAAGAGTGGGCTTCCCTGGTGGCGCAGTGGTTGAGAGTCCGCCTGCCGATGCAGGGGACGCGGGTTCGTGCCCGGTCCGGGAAGATCCCACATGCCGCGGGGCGGCTGCGCCCGTGAGCCATGGCCGCTGAGCCTGCGCGTCTGGAGCCTGTGCTCCGCAACGGGACAGGCCACAACAGTGAGAGGCCCGCGTACCGCAAAAAAATAAAATAAAACAAAATAAATAAAAATAAAAATAAAAAAAGAAAGAGCTTTTTAAACACCATCTGCTCGCCACACCGCCTTCTGCTCCTCCCGTCGCCGTCCTGAGTCACTGCCTGCGCAGCTCCGGCCGCCTGGCTCCCCGTGCTAGCCACCGATATTTGGCGCTCATACAACATGGCAGACATCGACAACAAAGAAGAGTCTAAACTTGATCAAGATTTGGATGATGTTGAAGAAGTAGAAGAAGAAGAAACTGGTGAGGAAATAAGAATCAAAGCGCGTCAGCTGACTGTTCAGATGATGCAAAATCCTCAGATTCTTGCAGCCCTTCAAGAAAGACTTGATGGTCTGGTAGAAACATCAACAGGATACATTGAAAGCTTTCCTAGGGTAGTTAGAAGACGCGTGAATGCTCTCAAAGAACTTCAAGTTAAATGTGCACAGATAGGAGTCAAGTTCTATGAGGAGGTTCACGATGTTGAAAGAAAGTATGCTGTTCTCTATCAACCTCTATTTGATAAGCGATTTGAGATCATCAATGCCATTTATGAACCTACAGAAGAAGAATGTGAATGGAAACCAGATGAGGAAGATGAAATTTCATAGAAACTAAAAGAAAAGGCCAAGATTGAAGATGAGAAAAAGGATGAAGATAAAGAAGACCCCAAAGGAATTCCTGACTTTTGGTTGACCGTTTTTAAGAATGTTGACTTGCTCAGTGATATGGTTCAGGAACATGATGAACCTATTCTGAAGCACTTGAAAGATATTAAAGTGAAGTTCTCAGATGCTGGTCAGCCTATGAGTTTCGTCTTAGAATTTCACTTTGAACCCAACGAATATTTCACAAATGAAGTATTGACAAAGACATATAGGATGAGGTCAGAACCAGATGATTCTGATCCTTTTTCTTTTTTTTTTTTTCTTTTTGCGGTATGCGGGCCTCTCACTGTCGTGGCCTCTCCCGTTGCGGAGCACAGGCTCCGGACGCGCAGGCCCAGCGGCCATGGCTCACGGGCCCAGCCGCTCCGCGGCATATGGGATCCTCCCAGACCGGGGCACGAACCCGTATCCCCTGCATCCGCAGGCGGACTCTCAACCACTGCGCCACCAGGGAGGCCCTCCTTTTTCTTTTGATGGACCAGAAATTATGGGTTGTACAGGGTGCCAGATAGATTGGAAAAAAGGGAAGAATGTCACTTTGAAAACCATTAAGAAGAAGCAGAAACACAAGGGACGTGGGACAGTTCGTACTGTGACCAAAACAGTTTCTAATTACTCTTTCTTTAATTTTTTTGCCCCTCCTGAAGTTCCTGAGAGTGGAGATCTGGATGCTGCTGCTGAAGCTATCCTTGCTGAGGACTTTGAAATTGGTCACTTTTTATGTGAGCGCATAATCCCAAGATCAGAGCGCATAATCAAGATCAGTATACTTTACTGGAGAAGCTATTGAAGATGATGATGATGATTATGATGAAGAAGGTGAAGAAGTGGATGAGGAAGGGGAAGAGAAGGAGATGAGGAAAATGATCCAGACTATGACCCAAAGAAGGATCAAAACCCAGCAGAGTGCAAGCAGCAGTGAAGCACGATGGTCTACCTTCTGCTCCCTGGAAAGGATGAATTTACATCATTTGACAAGCCTATTTCAAGTTTTTTGTTGTTTGTTTGCTCGTTTTTGTTTTTGCAGCCTAAAATAAAAATGTCAAATATAATTTTAAAAAAAGAAAAAAGAAAGAGAGAGGGAGGGAGAAAGAAGGAGAGAGAGTGCTTGCTTCGGCAGCACATATACTAAAATTGGAACAATACAGAGAAGATTAGCATGGCCCCTGTGCAAGGATGACACACAAATTCATGAAGCGTTCCATATTTTTGAAAAGCAAATACTGGATGCTAACACATATATATGGAAACTAAAAAAAAAAAAGGTTATAAAGAACCTAGGGGCAGGAGAGGAATAAAGACACAGATGTAGAGAATGGACTTGATGACACAGGGAGGGGGAAGGGTAAGCTGGGACGAAGTGAAAGAGAGGCATGGACATATATACACTACCAAATGTAAAATAGATAGCTAGTGGGAAGCAGCTGCACAGCACAGGGAGATCAGCTCGGTGCTTTGTGACCACCTAGAGGGGTGGGATGGGGGGTGGGAGGGAGACGCAAGAGGGAGGGGATATGGGGATATATGTATACGTACAGCTGATTCACTTTGTTATACAGCAGAAACTAACACACCACTGTAAAGCAATTATACTCCAATAAAGATGTTAAAAAATAAAATAAAATAAAATAAAACCAAAAATACACCTTTAAAAAAAAAGAGAGGGAGGAAGGAAGGAGGGCGGAAGGGAGGAAGGGCAGAAGGGAGAAAGAGAAAGATAAAGAGAGGGTAGGAAAAATTGGATCATTGTAAATAAAAGAGATTAAAGAGATAAAATGAGAAAAAGCAATCTTGGTGCTTGATTAGATCCAGATTTTAACAAAAAAATTTAAACGACTTTTGGGACAATAGTGGAAATTCGATAATGAACTATTAGGTAGTATTAGGCAATTATTGTTAAAGTTTAGGTGTGATGATGGTATTGTAGGAAATAATATTGCAGTTATATAAGAAAAGTCATTTTTTAAGAGATGCATGTTAAAACAGTTATGCAATATCATAATATTTCAATTTAATTTAAAACACTTCAGCATTATACCAGACTCTCTTTTTTGTGTGCATGTTTAAAGCAAACACTAAAACTATATGTTGAAAAAAGCTATCACTGCAAATAATGACCTTTTTTGGACAGTCCTGCCGCACTGTCAAAACAGTATAAACTATTCTGTGTGTTTGCTTTTACTTTACTTTTATGAAAAGTTTGTGTGATCTCAACACTTTAGTTCTTAGTTAAAACAAGCAAGTTTTGAGTGACTGGACAGTAATCTGGGGTCTGCTCACTTGACCTCTGTATCTGCAATGCCAGAGGCTTGCTGGGGGCACTGGAGCCTAAGTGGTTAGAAGTGTTAATCCGCCCAACTTTAAATCCCAACTCCACCTTGTGCCAGCTGACTGGCTCACCTTGAACAAGTTACTCTACCACTCTCAGCCTCAGTTTTCTACAAAATGGAGGTAATAATATGAATTATTCTTCAGGTTGCTGTAATAAGTGAGATAAACTATGTTGATTTCTTAGTACAGTGCCTGATACATGGTGAGGACCCAAAGGTATTATTATTGCTACAAGACCTTGGGTGGGCCACACAACTTCTGCCTCTGTGAAACCAAGAAATTGGATTAGATTATTTCTAAACTTGTTTCCATCTCTCTGTTGGTGTACCTGACTTCCCCTCCCTGAGCCTTCATGTCTGCATTTAAAATGAGGAGACTAGGGACTTCCCTGGTAGCGCAGTGGTTAAGAATCCGCCTGCCAATGCAGGGGACACGGGTTCAAACTCTGGTCCGGGAAGATCCCACATGCCACAGAGCAACTAAGCCCATGTGCCACAACTACTGAGCCTGCACGCCACAACTACTGAGCCCATGCACCTAGAGCCCGTGCTCTGCAACAAGAGAAGCCACTGCAATGAGAAGCCTGCGCACCACAACGAAGAGGAGCCCCCGCTCACCACAAGTAGAGAAAGCCCACGTGCAGCAACGAAGATCCAAAGCAGCCAAAAATAAATAAATATATTAAAAAAATAAAAATAAAAGTAAAATAAATAAAATGAGGAGACTAGAGGAATTCCCTGGTGGTCCAGTGGTTAAGACTCAGGCTTTCACTGACAAGGGTCTGGGTCTGGTCCCTGGTAAGGGTACTAAGGTCCCTCAAAGCTGCTCCGCATGGCCAAAAAATAAATAAAACCTTTAAATAAAAATAAAATGAGGGGCTTCCCTGGTGGCGCAGTGGTTGAGAGCCTGCCTGCCAATGCAGGGGACACGGGTTCGTGCCCCGGACAGGGAGGATCCCACATGCCGCGGAGCGGCTCGGCCCGCGAGCCATGGCCTCTGAGCCTGCGTGTCCGGAGCCTGTGCTCCGCAACGGGAGAGGCCACAACTGTGAGAGGCCCACGTACCACACACAAAAAAAAATAAAAATAAAAAAAAATAAAATAAAATGAGGAGACTGGAGATACCATCTATTTCTAACATCTCTGACCATAAAGGATCCTCTTCTAAACTTCCATGAACACAGATCTGAAAAGGGGAGTTAGATTCAATTAAGCAAAACCTCCTCACCTGCTAAGACTGAGTAGGTAAGCTTGGGGAGAGGAAAGATACTTACATATTTTCAGCTCCTCCCAAAGTCTGCCTGAGTTTTGATGCTTTATTAAATGAGAAAATGTGCATAAAATGGTTAGTACATAGATGGTACAGCTGGTATGGATGACACCATGATGATAGTAGAGATGGTATGATGATGATAATGAGGAGGGAACTAGGAAGATTGCTCTTTTCCTTTGTCAGGAAGTCATTAATAAAAAGGTATCATTTCCCCATAAAATGGATAGCGATTATTGAGGCTAACTTAAAAAATATATAAAAATGTATAGGAAGGGGACTTGCCCTATCAGACATTAAAATTAAAAGTGTTTATAATTGGGCTTCCCTGGTGGCGCAGTGGTTGAGAGTCCGCCTGCCAATGCAAGGGACATGGGTTCATGCCCTGGTCCAGGAAGATCCCACATGCCCCAGAGCGGCTGGGCCTGTGAGCCATGGCCACAGTGCCTGTGCGTCCGGAGCCTGTGCTCCCCAACGGGAGAGGCCACAACAGTGAGAGGCCCACGTACCAGAAAAAAAAAAAAAAAGTAGATGTTATATATGTTTAGCTCTATCAATGGCAGACACAGTCAAATCTTGAAATCTTGCCCTGGGGTAGCAATCTTCATAAAAATGTTTTTCAATTACCTTTCCTAACATAAAACTGTGGTTGAAGGTTCACATCAACCTTTTCATCACAAAGTATTATGGGAAAAAAATTTTTATGAGGAAACTAAGTTTAAAATTGCAAAATACAATAAAGCTCATATTCACCTCAGAAATTACCACCATGATTGGGAACTAAGTAGATAGATTTGGGAGGTCTTGGCTATGAAGATATAAGGAAATATCTAAATCAATGGTGGCACAGTGGTTAAGAATCGGCCTGGCAATTCAGGGGACAAGGGTTCCAGCCCTGGTCCAGGAAGATCCCACATGCCGCGGAGCAACTAAACCCGTGCGCCACAACTACTGAGCCTGCACTCTAGAGCCTGCAAGCCACAACTACTGAGCCTGTGAGCCACAGCTACTGAAGCCCACGCGCCTAGAGCCCGTGCTCCGCCACAAGAGAAGCCACCGCAATGAGAAGCCCGTGCACCGCAACAAAGACTAGCCCCTCGCTCGCTGCAACTAGAGTAAGCCCGCGTGCAGCAACAAAGACCCAATGCAGCCCAAAATTAATTAATTAATTAATTTTTAAAAAAAGATTAGGGAACTAAGTCAAATAATGCTTAGTTCCCTAAGATTAGTAGGAAACTAAGCATTATTAAAAATAAAATTGACACAGTTGTCTCAGGGAGGAGTGAAGCAAGGAACTGTGACTTTTCATTATAACCCCATCTGTGCATATATTACTTCAATAGTAGTACATAGGGCAGAGAAAAGTAAGAGTGCGGAAAACATTCAAAATAAAAAGCCTACTAATTACGTAGACGATTCCAGTTTTTTCTGTTCCATCAGAATCCACTTGGAAAATATATAAAGGGACCAAGGTCAATAAAAGCTTATCTGGTGACTGAAAATCTTCAAAAGGACTGACGCGTTGGAAGGAGTCTGAAGTTCGGAGGTCTGGTGGGCATTCGGTTCGAAGATGCGGAGAGTCAGACTTCGGACTGCCCGCGTTGCTAGGCCGGGGCCACCACAAAACCTCGCTGGGGGCGGGGCCACTTGACGACACAGAGACGCTCCGCCTCCTTACGTCGCGCACTCGGGAGGCCAGAAGGTTTCTGGCGGCACCGGCGCCATTTTGCCGGAGCCTGCGACCGAGTGGGAGTGGAGTGGAGCGGCTGTTGTTGCCGTCTCTTTCCTCCTCCCCACGGTCCAGTCAGCTGGTTGATTAGGCCATCGGCCCTCAAGCCGAGACCTGTCTCTTATTTAGTTCTGGGGAGTGCCTGGCCGACATGAGTGATGTAGAGGAGAACAACTTCGAGGGCAGAGTGAGTACAAAGCCGCGGGAGCCGTCTTCGGCGGCGGCCCGATGCTCGGGGTTTCTTTGGGACGAGCGCGGTCGGGCGGGGAGTTCTGCGGGGGCCCGCGGGGAGCAGCCTCTGGAGCCATCGAGGTCGCTTCTTCACATCCCAAGATGGCTTCTGGGTTACACTCTTGCCCCAAACACCACGGATAACCTCCCCTTCCCCCTTTCTTTGGAGACTGATAGCTGGACCCCTGGGTCCGATTTCCCCCAGCGGTGCGCCCTGCCTTCTCCCCACCCCGAGGCTTCCTTATCTCTGTTCCGAAGTGTGGGTCCCGGTGGGGCGGGAGGAGACGGCAGGGAGTTCCCCCCGGCCGGATAGTGGTAGGTGCTTCCTGCGGTGGCGTTTCTGGCGACCCCGAGCATCGTAGAGGGTCTCGGGGTCGAAAGTGCGCGGGGCTGCTGTCCGGGCGGGGAGAAGCTGGCGTGGGACTAGCTGGGGCCTGTGTCTCCTTGGCTCTCTATTGCAGTGAGCGGCCGCGTCTCTGTTGGAACCGGCGGCGTTGCGTCTATAAAGGCGAAAGCCTTGAGGTTGAAGGTGGGACGAGCCTAATGAAGTGGTTAGTCAACGACCGCACCGACCCTTAAGCGTTCTTAAGACGAGAGCTGTGAGGGGAAAACTACGCGAGGAGCCCTTTTCCTTTAATGTCCCTTCTGCTTTCCTTTCACTTCAAAATGAATGTGGAAATGCTATAACGCCTTATTTTCGAATTCCTTGATGTTGGGCTTTTTTTTTTTCTTTCTCTTCTTTATATCTCACCTTCTAATGCTTTTCTTCCTATGACCTTTCACCTCAACACTGAACAATCCTTTACAGGTTTTTACGGTAAAAAAAAAAAAAAAAAGGGAATCTTCTGTCTTAATCTTACATAACTGAACAAATTTCATGGCTCAGTATTTTTACAGTAGTTAATACTATTCTCTTAACTCAAAACGTTACCTGAAAATTACAGGCCCTCTGTCTTCCATTTCTCTTCTCAACCCATCCCCCAGCAAAGAGGGCTCAAAGTTTTTCATTATTTTGGATGTGATGAATATAAACATCACAAAGATACGTTATCCTCAGCTTGAAGATACTAGAACGTTTAGCAATGATTGGGTTATAGTTCCACAGTCACCCTAGTAGTGAAAATTGATATGAGCTAGTGTAGAACCCTGAAAAGAAAACAGCCCCCAGGCAGCATTTTCTGGCTCTTGTGTTGGCATTCTGGTCACTAGGGGAAACTCATAAAAAACACTTCAGGTGTATGCTGGATGAATGAATTTTGTCTTTTTTTTTTAGAAGTTCATAAGATAAGCATCTGGAACCGTTAACAGTTAAATCAGAAGGTCAATTTAGGCTTTTCTTTTTGAGGTTAGAGACAAAGCTATCTTTAATGCCTTTAAGATTGGATTTCTCTAATAAAATCTGGAGCGTAGATATTAACGAATAGTTGAACCTGCTTATTTTTTAGGATGGGGTATTGATTGTCCCAACAGAAGTTTTTAAAATCATGTAATGGTATTTAGGTGGTCGTTAGTCATGAGCTGCTTCTTGTTTTGAAGAAGGTAGTTATGGGAAGAAATTTTGCTGTTAATCTTCAGTTAACTTCAGTACAATTTGGGGCAGTTAATGTTTATTTTGGTTTGTGGTGAAGTGAAGAGGACTACTGTTTTGGACCTTGTTTTCCTTTAAGTTCTTATTTTTTATGTAGTCATCAGGTTGAATTTGGCTAGTTCTAGATAATTGTTACCTTACCCATCTGAGAAAGAAATAAATATGATTCCCACCCAGTTTTAAGCTAAAATGCATGTAGGCATTAACAATTTATTTTAATAGAAAAAGGTTTTTACCTTTTCCTTGTCTTTTAGAGTGTTTGTGGTCATAGAAAATTTTTTTTCACATGTGTTACCCAAATGTGTTTTAGTATTAATGAACTCCGATTGTATAATAAATATATTCACCTGTTACCTTTTTTTTTTGGTAGGTTGAGGTATCTGTCTTTATTCATAATTGGGTGAAGAATTAAAATGCCAGAAACTTTTCTGAGGGTGTATGCTTTGTCGTTGTTGTTGTTGTTCTCTTAAAGCAGTTTCATATTCACCAGTGCTTTTGGTTTTTAAACTATAGTGATCTTTTATCAACTAACCACAAACCAGCAATTTAAAAAGGTTTTATAGAATACAGTTGTTGTGTTATCTTTGAATCTAAATGTAGTAACCTTTTAGAGAGCCTCAGAAAAACGATTTTCAAATGATGTTTCTGAGGTGTTTTAAGTAGTTATTATACTTCAAGCTTTTTGACTAAAACAAATTAGAGAAAACATTGATAGGTCAATATTCAGATTTCATTTGCTTTATGTACAGAATAAACAACACATTTTAACCCCATCTTATTGAAAAGATATTTAAAATTAGAGGGTAAGTTCCTAGAGACTGCGGAACATATTAAAGAAACAGGACTCGTACTAATAGTTCCTACTTCTATAGCATTTTAGGATCTCCTCCCCTCCCCGCCATCTTTGACATATTTTCTCATATACTGCTCATAATCTTGCAAGGGCTGGAGAACTCTTAGCATTTTAAGAAATTAAAAACTGAGGCCCAGAAGACCATGCAGCCAGAAATCTGAGATTTACAAGTCCCAGTCCATTGCTCATTGTATACTTAAACTATGCTGTGTATATATTTTGATTACTTTTTTTAAAGGAGCACACTGCACTTCAGTGTCTCAGAGCCATTAATGGAGTTTGCTGAAAACAATGACAGGAGCTTAATTTTCCATTATATATTAATATCTCTTGCATTTTCAAAGGACTGGAGTAAAACAGCTTTAGGAAAGAAAATGTAATTGCCGAATTTTGTTATAAGTAACCCTAAGAGTTAACCAACCAATTTCCCTTCCGCCTGGGGTGAAACTGTTGAGCATCCACTACCTTTTTAGTAAAGGCCAGGTGTTCTTAAGGGAAAGAGAGCTTGGAGTCTGATTTGAGATGACTGACAGCTCACATCTGGGTAAAAGTAAGTATATAATCAAGTGCTGTGTGATAGAATTAATAAGGAATTCAGAAAATAAAGCTGAGCAGTTTCGTGAGCTTAGAGGAAAGGGAAAGCTTTATCTAATATGTAAAACTTATGCTGGACATTACGATAAGGGAAATACGAATATTGATTATAAGGATGAGACAAGGAAGAGATTGCTGGACTAATGAGACATGATAGATTTGACTGTGTAGTCAGATAATGGAGGATTTTGAATTCTAGATTTAGGAATTTGGACTTAATCCAATATGCAGTAAGGAGCCATCTATGGATTTTTAATTCTGGGAGTGGCGAAATGAAAGGAATTTTAGCAAAGAACAGAGACCAATATAGGAAGAGCAGCAGGGCACACTTGAAATATTTAAGGAAGGAGCTTATGAAAAATCTGATCTAAACTGGACAGCAGTGGGATGTAAAGAATGAGCGAGACATTTTTAAGGGATCCAGGAGAATAGAGGTGCCATTAAAATATCAATAAGTAGGTCCATTAAAGCAGTTTGCTTGGGACATGTATATCAAGTTAACAGAATTTTAAGTGGAAATGTCTTTTGGAGCTGGGAGTGAGGTTGGCACTTGGTCTATGACTTTGAATGTCATCTTCAGAAAAAGAATACAACTTCAACTAAAATTCAATCTCAAAAAATTTTAGTGTCCTTGATAGAAATTAAGGGGAACGGAAATTAAGACTTTCTTGTTATTTTACTCTTTCCCCTCTACCCCTAATTTTTTTTTTGAACGAAACTTAGAAAAACGTTAAGTCCAATTTTTTTCTTTGACAGCGGCCCAGTGCTCTTAATAGAGGTTAAGTATTCTCTATCTTATAATTCAACAATTGTCTATGCTTTGTAGAATAGTTGAGAATAGTTGAAGAGGAAGGATACTACTTACTCTGGTGTCCTTTTTTCAGAGCTTATTCTGGCTTCTTGAGTAGCTGGAATATTTTAAAGAGACTCCTAGTGTTCCCCTTCTTAATATATGCGATGATTACCTGGATGATAAAAGTGAAGAGCAAAACAAATTCATCTGTAGCAGTTTGGAATTTAAATTTGTGTGTGTTAAGATATTTTGTTGAAGAATAGCAGAAATGGGGGAAGTTTTGTTTTTTGTTTTTTGGTGTTTTTTTGCTTCTTTGAACCCTGGTTTGTAATAATAATAAGGGTGATGACTATGCCATTAAAAACCCAGCTTGGTGACTGGCTCCTTTTTAAAAAAAAGCAGCAACAACAACAACCCTCTGCTTTCTTTTTTCTTTCTTTCTTTCTTTTTATTTTAAGAATACAAATAAGATTGAATCCCTGTTACAGATTAAGAATGTTAGCACTTTAGCTTAAAAAAAAAAAAAACTTGGTTCACCTTCTTCAGCAATTTAGTTTTATGTATCTCATCAACCTGTTGCAAAAGGGTAAGGCTTCCTTTAGTAGGAGTGGTATTAAACTTGAGGGATAGTCTTATGTGTCTTGGGTTTAATTTTTTTCCCCTAAAGTAGTATGGTTTATCCAATTTTAATGCTTTTTTATTTCCCCATCCATTTAAGCAGATAATTTGTAAAACTTAAGGTGACGTTTTAACACTCAAATTTTTGTATTTGAGATTCTTTCACTGAAGGGTGCTAATTTGCTCAATATAAGCAGAAGTTGGGATTTTTAAAAAGAGCAGTGCAACTAATCATACCCATGGTGCCTAACTAATTTTACAGATTTGTCGTAGATACTTTTTATGATTTGTACCATTCCTAAAACAAGTATAAAGAGTCTTGGGATCTGAAAGAATATCAAGAGATTTAAATATTTAAGAATGAGAGTCATTAAAAAAATACAGATAAACTTTGTTTATGGACTTAATTTTGTAAATGAACTGGGGTTACTTACTTATGGTGTAGTGTGTAATATAACAGGTGTGAAATAGCCATGAGTAATCAGCATAATAGATTTTAGAACTTGTGAACAGTGTGAAAACCTCTTTGATAGCATCAGTGGGTGCTCAAGCATCAAGTAACTAACCCTGGGAACTTTATAAAAGGTATATATCCACAAGCTGAGTGAATTAATACTGATTATTTGTTCGCATGTCATAACCAATTTAGTAGGACTGAAGTGGAGGTGAGAAAATGGTAGCGATCAGATGGGGAAAAGAATCAGTAAACACTAAAAAAAGAAAAGTTGAGAAGAGAGTAACAGAAGGAAGTGTGGTTTCCCCTCCCTCGTTTAAGTTACTGCTGTATGTAGTTCTGTATAATCCTTATTGTCTCATGATTTTCACCAAAGTGAGTGACTAGGCCTGACCAATCTGAGGTAGAAGAAAAGTTATGATTTTTCTCCTTGAAACTAAAGCCCTGTAGTCTTACTTATTCAAGATTTGTAAATACTCCATGACATTAGAAGTTGAGAACATAAGTGAATTCTGTAACAGGTTCTTAGTAGTTTGTTTGTTTGTTTTTTAGTAGTTTGTTTTAATATAGTTAAACCACTTTAGTCTTTTTACACTTGTTTCTGTACCTTTGAAGTTGCCACTAACACACTAGCTTTTTGGACATTACAATTGATCATGGCATATAAGCCGGCCGGTTTGTGAGCCACATTTAAAATTTGTACAGAAGGTAATTCTCTGACAGTCCAGTGGTTAGGACTCCGAGCTTTTACTGCCGAGGGCGAGGGTTTGATCCCTGGCCAGGAAATTAAGATCCCGCAAAGCCCTGTGGCAGCCAAACTAAATAAATGAATAAAAATTGTACAGAAGATTTGTAGATTTTACAGGTAATTTCACAGTGTGACATGAGTTTAAATTTGATTAACTGTCAATTCCTTAATAATTTGTCTAACACATTGCCAAAATTATTCCAAACTTTAGAGAATATAAAGACATACAGGTTGGAATATGTGTGAGCCTTTGTAGGTACAAAGACCACTTTAATCTTACTTAGAATGCAGCATACTGGTATGACTTTTAAAGGGGGGAAATTATCATTTAAAAATAGCTAATGTTGGGCTTCCCTGGTGGCGCAGTGGTTGAGAGTCCGCCTGCCGATGCAGGGGACACGGGTTCGTGCCCCGGTCTGGGAAGATCCCACATGCTGCGGAGCGGCTGGGCCCGTGAGCCATGGCCGCTGAGCCTGCGCGTCCGGAGCCTGTGCTCCACAACGGGAGAGGCCACAGCAGTGAGAGGCCCGCGTACGGCAAAAAAAAAAAAAAAAAAAAAATAGCTAATGTTACGAGCAATCGGTATTTTCTTTTTAAGAAATTGCTCTAATACCAGTTACGGATTAAAAAGAGAGTGAAAGTATTCCTTTTACAAGCCTAAGGATGAATCTGGAAAAGAAGCAGTCTATCATACTTGAAAGGAAGGAGGCAGAACTGCTATTTCTGTAGACTGAAATGAAAGAAGTGAGTAAACACAGGAGGTTTCCCACAAATCCTAAAGAATGAAGTTCTTAGAACAATAAATATAAGTTATTTGGGTAATTTAAAATCCTGCCCACCCCCACATACAGTTTACCTAAATGCACTAGTATGTTTCTGTGGAAATCTCCAATTTTACAAAGTAGTAGGGAAATACAATTTTGAGAATTTGTTTTAAAAGCTTATACTATATTCATGTAGACTTGAATTTCTGTAAACTTGGCACTGTTACTTGGCGTTTGCCTTGGAATTTGCCTTGCCATAATATTAGAATGGGTTACAGCATAGCATTTATATTGGTTTATTTTAATGGGCTTTAAGTATTAAGCATACATACGGTCCGAATTTTTTTCACATTTATAATATACTAGCTGTATTAAAAGACCCTGCAGTTATTGTTTGCTGTAGGAATCATCCATGTTCGACAACATGAACATATTTAATAACCTTTTTCCTGGTTTAAAAAATAATACATGGTTATACTATTTTTATAGATAGAAAGATAGTTCTTTGCTTGTATTGGATACACTATAGTACTTTCTTAGTAATTGTAGTTAGCGCCTTTTTATTTTTGGCTGTGTCCTTCACCTACCACCAGAGGCATCTTGTTAATAAAAAATAGTTCAAAATACAAACGGACACTACTTAAGCAGGTTGTACTGTGAGAACTTTCTGCCTAGCTCCTGGTTTATAGTAGGTAAGGTAGACTGGAAGCCTCCTTAAGATATATTCTGTTAAAATTCGTGGTATGATTTGGTTGAGTCATTAATCTGCCCATTTCAAGTAGGCACTATATTTTTAATGGTTGGTGGGTCTAGATGCAGGTTACTGAAGAATTTGCAGAACTTCTTGACTGGACAGCTTTAAGAGCAGGTTAAGTAGTCTCTAGTGAAACAGGACAGATAACACCCCTTCTCAATATTTAGTTTATTTTTCTCTTCGCAATTTCAATTCCATTTCCAAATTCTGAATAGTTGTATGAATTTCTTTGGAAAAAGTTGAAATTACCATTTCATAATGAAGACAAGTCAAAGGTAGAAAAGGAAATCTAGCATTTGTCCATAAAGGGCTTATGGTTGCCTGATTTCCAATGCAGTTTGGTGAAAGTGGCATTTATTTGGTTATCAGCCTTTGAGGAATGTTATTTTAAAACGGTGAATATTACTGTGTTTGAAGACTAAACTACCAGTTCTTTACAATGACAGGGTGTTTGTTTGGTATTATAGTAAAAATAATTATGAAGATTAAAAGTTTTTTATGCTTTGCAGTTTATTCTTTAAGTTTACTGACAGTTACTGATTTGCTTTTTAGATAGATAAGTCTCTAAATTGCTTTTGGAGGTTAAAATTATTGACATCTCTATAAGTTAAAGGGAAGTTACTCTTTCTTAATCTTGAATGATTCCGGGAAAAAAAAAATATGTAGGTTGAGGTTTCCCTGATATAAAAATTGAAGAGTAGGCAACAAAGGAGGTTACGTATTTGTGACACCTTGGATAATAAAAAGCAAGCCTTCTTTTAAATTTGCTGGTGTCTTTTGAAAAGATATTCTGTCATATCTTAATGCTTTTGTTAACAAACAAAAGGAAAATTGCATATTTTCCAGTGGGTTGCTATACCAGAAATGGGATTTAAAATTTAAATTTTAAGTTGTTACAGAGTTACCTTGTTAACATTAATACCTAAAAAGTGGTTATTTTCAGCACTACTGAATAATTTTCAACTATTGTTTTTATGGTGGAAGGCTTAAACCTAATATATAAAATTTTGATTTCTATCCTAAAAATTAAAGGCTCTAGAGTGTCACAGAACACAAAGCTTTCTATATATATAAAAAAGGCTGTGGTGATGTTTGTAGATTTATACCAGGGATCTGTTTTATATGAGGAAAAGCCAAAAGGGAGAGGGGAATGTATTTTTACCTAATGAATTATAGGTAATGAACTGGCCTGTGAGACTTCAATTACAAGTGAATTAGCCATACTTTAGTTTTGTTTTTGTTTTTAGTCCTGAATATGCTGCTTTTACAGTTTCAGTGAATGAAAAAGCCTAAGTTGCTGTGCCTGCTCCAGGCATCTGTCCAGAAATTTAGAAAGTATCTGAGATGTGGTGAAAGACTTATTGTAGGTAAATAAATGGGAAAAGCTGATATAGAACAGAAAGGTAGCTATATATTTTGATTTTGTTTTCATCTGAAAAAAATAAATAGGCCTAGCAGCATTAGTACTGTCCTCGATGAATAAGTCTTTTGACACGAAACCTGAAGGAAAACTTTAAGGAAGTTGCGTGATCGTCTTAATAGCCTAAATGAAAATTGGTGCGAAATTGGGATTATTTTCACTAATAATCAAGGCTTAAGTGGACAGAGAAACCAAACTGTTCATCCTACTTGTCATAAGTGCTTCATATGTCTATCAAATTTTTTTAAAAAACAGGCTTTTAATCAGTTTTTTTATATCCAACTTCTTCAGAAGCCAGTCAATTTTCTGATAAAGGATATAGTTACTGAAGGGAGTATAAGTATGCATAACTGCATAAAATATGCAAAAACTATGAACAAAAGAGGTAGGATAAACAATAAAGACAATGATACTAATTTTGTAATGTACATTATGTACTTCATTGGATAAAATAGAATTTTTAAAATGGCTCAGTTGCAAAAATACATCTACTACTAGGAATTTACAAGCCAAAGGGGAAATTTTTTAAATTTCATACTTTCTTTTCCCCTTGGTTTTTTTCAGTATGCTTGTTTTATTTCAGGTTGTATCTTTCTGGTTAAGTCAGAGTGAGCAAAGACAGTGGTCAAACAAAATCAGGAGATGGTAGTGATTTTACTAATTTTTTTTACTTCTTTGAACCTCAACATGTGTCCTATAATGTGTGAGTTTAGATAGGTGTGTACAAATATTTCAGCCTATGATGCTTTGCTTTAACTATATCTTGATACCTTAGCATGGCTTAGTGAAGGCTTATTTTAAGATCACTTGGAATCTTCAGGTTATAGATTAGTGAAAACTTAAGGCATAGGTTGGGGGATTACAGTTTGTTAGAGTTATGCTTGAATTAAGTATTTATATTAAAACTGTTCACGTTTTAGGAACTAGGATGAAACATGAAAGGGGAGGAGGGTGAAGAGTATGGTAAAAAAACATTTAGAGAAATTCAGTAAATTCTCTTTAATTGTTAGAAACTAGACTTTTGAACAACTTTAAAGATTATAAAATTGTTTTTTTAATAAACTAGTTATTTGCACTTTACCTGCTGGCTTTTCCATTTGGTAGATAACATTCTGAACTCCAGCAGAGTTTTATAATCCCCACGTGCTTAAATATACTAAATGTTCTTTTTCCATTAAGGTTAATGTTCGTGAAGAAATTGAAGAGTTTTTTCCAAGAATGTGGAAGATAAATCAAGATAAAAGAAGGCTAATGAAAAGTATTAAAGATCAGAAAATTAAAATTGAATGGGGGAAAAAATTGAACAGAAGATTGGTCAGATAGAAGCACTTGAATATTTTTTTTTAAGGCTATTTTGAATTGTTTGAATTGGGGAAGAATACACGAAGTATGAAAAATGAAAAACTCAATGAAGAATGAAGAGAAGTAGAAAGCAAGAGTGAAGTAGAATTAAAAGAATCTGGAAGAATGAATGGGTCCTAGGTTAAGTAAATGTATGGTTTATGTTCCAGTGTCTGTATGATCAAGTTGTAGATGAATTTGCATGATTACTTAGTTAATAGAGAATTGGTGATCTGGTTCAAGTAGGGAATTATTGAGGACAGTTAGCAATATTAACAATGGGTTATTAATGAGCTGAAATTTTTTCTGGAGGGTGTTGCCTAACCATTTGTTTTTCAGGAGCAATCAATATAAATAATTACGGTACTTTAAATGTTAGGTGTTAGGCATCTACGTGACCAGTGCCATTTGTAATACTGTCTTCTTTGTTAGGAGTCTCGCTCTCAGTCAAAATCTCCAACTGGAACTCCTGCTCGTGTAAAATCGGAGAGCAGGTCAGGATCTCGTAGTCCATCAAGAGTTTCCAAACACTCTGAATCCCATTCTCGATCAAGATCAAAATCTAGGTAAGTGTGTTTAAAATAATATGTAAGTATGTTTAAAATGCTTATCTTGGATTTTTCAGGGCAAAGTGGTTTTTACCAAATCCCTCATTTTTGTTGCATTTTTTGTGGAAATTTCACTGAAGACTCAAAATCATGAAGTTGTCTTTTTTTTTAAGCTATGGTTTAGAAATGAATGATACGTAATAGATACAAAGACTTAGATAAGGTAGAATCTTCCCGTAGTCCATTAATCTATCTGATGCTAGCTACTAATACAAATTAAATATGTGTTGTTTGATTTAAATGTGCTTGGCGTTTGAAGGTTAACGTTTGATTTTATTTCAGTAATATTTGCACAACAAAAAGGTAATTTTCTCCATCGGAAACTTGGCATGCAGTTTAGTGCAGAGATGGTTGATGTATGTATGTTGTACTGGTTATCAGAATGATTTGAGAAGATTTTTCAAGTTTCACCTTCCAGCTACATCCTTTACCTGAAGATTCTAACTAATTAGGTCCAGCATGGAAATCTGGTCAGATACAATTGGCAGGAAGTGGTCCTGGAGTGATTCAGAGCCCCAGCCACTACCACTTACACTGATTAAAACAAAGACTCTAGTGAGCCATCGCAGGGCTCACTGTATCAGATGTCCCAGGTGTACTGGTGTGCAGAAAAAACAGTGAAAAACAACCTGGGACTTCCCTGGTGGTGCAGTGGTTAAGAATCTGCCTGCCAATGCAGGGGACACGGGTTTGAGCCCTGGTCTGGGAATATCCCACATGCTGCGGAGCAGCTAAGCCCGTGCGCCACAACTACTGAGCTTGCGCTCTAGAGCTCACAGCCACAACTACTGAAGCCCATGCCCCTAGAGCCCGTGCTCTGCAACAAGAGAAGCCACCGCGATGAGAAGCCCGTTCACTGCAACGAAGAGTGGCCCCCGCTCGCCACAACTAGAGAAAGCCCGCATACAGCAATGAAGACCCAACACAGCCAAATAAATAAACAAGCAAACAAATAAATAAATAAATTTTAAAGTAAATAAATAAAAACAACCTGGACAGTCGGTTTGATAAGTCATTGTAATTTCTTCTTTAAAGAGGTAATTTATGTCTTTGTATAGAGTGTGATTGCAAGGGGGCATGAGACAGAAGAATTAATTAAAAGGCTGTACTTTTCGTGCAGTCCACAGCTATGTCTTTTTCTCTGTTGTATCCAGGATCCAGCCTAGTGCTTGATTTGCTAACCACTCTACATATTTAATTGAATCCACATGTGCAGAATAGTGCTAGATAGAATTCAGGTGTAGAAACAGAAGTGAGCACATTTTCATTTTAGGACTTTTGCACTTGCTGCCCTTAGCCTAGAATTCTCTTCCGTCAAGATGTTCTCATATCACTTGATGCTGTTCTCTGCTCTTGTATCACTGGCGAATATTAAATACCATGCACACTCTTTATTCCCTTATTCCTAATTTTTTTTGTAATATTTATCACTATCTGACTTAGAGAAAAGGTAAGCAGTCCTGAAAGGTTTTTAATTAATGTCATTTTTTGTTACTGTATTCCTCCCTCAGTATCTGTTGGGGGAGGATTGGTTCTTCTGCGGGTACCAAATCCTCAGATGGTCAAGTCCCTTATATAAAATGGCATGGTACAGCCAGCCCTCCACACGAAGGACCCACTGCATTTAAATATAACTATTGATATTTTATGTGACAACTTGTCTTACTAATGTTTTTTATTTTTTTAATTGAAGCTATAAATTGGTGCTAAGGAAAATAGGAAGTATCCTGTTTGGTATTCGTATAAAACACAAGTTATTTTCTTGTTTCTCCCCCACCACGGCCAGTGATTAATTTCTTGTAGATGGTAGGCCATTCATATTATTTTCATTCCCACTCAAGATTGTTTGCCTTCTTTCAATAAAGCTGTACTCTAAGCTTCATACACAAGATTTGTCCCAGTCCTTTTGTCATCTTCATTTTCTTTCCTTCCTTTATAAGTATCCTAATTCCTAGCAGATTATACTCTTTTGCAATTGTGTAATCACATTTCCATGTCTTCTTGCTAAGGAACCTTTGTTCTTGGTATTCCTAGAACACTTTTCCCCTGTCTGCCTAGTAGAATCTTATTAAGTCTCCTAGCTTTATTGTTTAAACTTTCTGGCCCTTAGCATTTATATCATTTATTGAATGCCTCATAGAAGCTATTTTGTATGACTTTCATGACTACTGGTCTGGGTGTTTAAGGATAGATCATATGAATAGTAATAAGAAATGGTATTTTCTTTGCATTAATAGGCAAAGAAAAAGGACTGTGAGTAATTGGAAATAATCAGATAGGAGATGAACTAGGAATCAGCAGTAGAGAGATTGGTGAGATGCTGTAGAAAGCTTGAAGAAATGAAGATCATTAGACATGAAGACTATTAGTTTAGTGGGGATTTAGGTTGTGACGAGTTAATTTAGCAGATGCTAGATTGCAGCAGGCTAAGGAAAGACTGGAAAGGAAATGATACTTAGCAGTGGAGGGAATATAGGACTATTTTGAAAATGTGATAATCAAGCGATTTTATTGTGATGGTAATGGTAGTTGATGTTTTGTCTTTTTTGTGTGGTGAAATACACAAAATTTATAGTCTTAACCATTTTTCCGTGTATGGTCACTGGTATTAAATGCATTCATATTGTTGTGCAACCGTCACAACCATCCGTCTCCATAATTCTTTTTGTCTTGTAAAACTGAAACTACCCATTAAGTAATTACTCTCATTCTCCTCCCAGCCGCTGACAACCACCATCTTATTTCTTTCTCTTAAGTACCTCATCTAAGTGGAATCACACAGTATTTGCCTTCTTATAACTGGCTTATTTCACTTCGCATAATGTCCTCAAGGTTTATCCATGTTGTAGAATATTAAAGAATTTTCTTGCTAGTGCTAGTTAATTTTTTTCTTTCTAAAGAAGGTAGAGCCTTAACATGTTTGTAAGGTAAGGTGGGAAGAGTGAATTTAGAAGGGATAGACTGGGAACAAGGAGGAGATGTAGTGAGGAAGAATACTTCTTCCTCTGAAAGGGGAAACGAGCTGAGAATAAGCAGGGATATATATACGTATAGGTCCTTGGCATTGTCAAAAAGTTCAGAAAGCGAAAGTAAAACCAATGAATCATGAACATAATTAGTAAAAATTTACTGTACACATACCAAAAAGACACTTTGCAAACTGGGATCAAACCAAACATGGAATGAGGCTCAGTGGTATGTTGTTACAAAGCAGCTTATATGGTGAGCAGGCAGTATCTTCACAGTATTTGGTGATTAAGGTAAATTAATGACTGACCTGGTTTTGTCTGCTCAGGGAGCCTTCATTTGGTGTCCGTTTGCTTTTGATTTTAACAGCGTTAGCCATTTTGTTCCAGTATTTTTACCTAAATTTATTTCTCTCAAAGGTCGAGGTCAAGGAGGCATTCTCATAGACGTTACACTCGATCCAGATCCCATTCTCACTCTCATAGGAGACGATCTCGAAGTAGGTCCTATACACCAGAATACCGCCGTCGCAGGAGCCGAAGTCATTCTCCAATGTCTAACCGGAGAAGACATACAGGCAGCAGGGTATGTGTTTTTTAAAAGTTAATGAGGGACTTCCCTGGTGGTCCAGTGGTTAAGAATCCACCTTCCAGTGCAGGGGATGCAGGTTCGATCCGTGGTCGGGGAACTAAGATCCCACATGCTGCAGGGCAACTAGGCCCGTGCTCTAGAGCCTGCACGCCACAACAAAGATTCCGAGTGCTGCAGCTAAGACCTGACGCAGCCAAATAAATAAATTTAAAAAAAAAAAGTTAATGAAAGCTTATTTTGTCTTTCTGTGTATTTAGTCATAGTATAACATCTTTTATGGGAGCTACAGCACTGTTTAAGAGTGGTACTTCAGGGGCTTCCCTCGTGGCACAGTGGTTGAGAATCCGCCTGCCGATGCAGGGGACATGGGTTTGTGCCCCAGTCCGGGAAGATCCCACATGCAGCGGAGCGGCTGGGCCCGTGAGCCATGGCCGCTGAGCCTGCACGTCCGGAGCCTGTTGCTCTGCAACGGGAGAGGCCACAACAGTGAGAGGCCCGCGCACCGCAAAAAAAAAAAAAAAAAAAAAAAAAATGGTACTTCAGAAACATCCTTGGCTATATGAATATTGTTATATGCATTCAAGTGTGTTCTCTTTTTTTGACTTTTGAGTTGTTAAAAGAAACGAAATTTGGGGACTTCCCTGGTGGTGCAGTGGTTAAGAATCCACCTGCCAATGCAGGGGACAAGGGTTTGAGCCCTGGTCCAGGAAGATCCCACGTGCCGCGGAGCAGCTAATCCTCGTGCCACAGCTACTGAAGCCCGCGTGCCTAGAGCCCATGTGCTTAGAGCCCATGCTCCACAACAAGAGAAGCCACTGCAGTGAGAAGCCCGTGCACCGCAATGAAGAGCAGCCCCCGCTCACTGCAACTAGAGAAAGCCCGTGCGCAGCAATGAAGACCCAACACAGCCTAAAATAAATAAATTTATTTTTAAAAAAGAAAGAAATTTGGGAAGAAGCAATATGTTCCAAGAATTGAATTGAAAAGCTGAGTTGAAAATACTGAGATTAAAAGTTTTACCATGGGAAGGGGGTAGCAAGGAAACAGCAAAAGCTCTGTAGTAATAGTAATAGCTAACACTTACATTGAGCAATGTGCAAAGTTCCTCAATGAAGTAATACTTTTAATCTCTCTTTGAATCAAGTTACCTTATTATTGATAAGGAAATTGAGTCTTGGATGTGTGACATTCAGGTTTGTTTGTATTTAACCATGGTGGAGTCTGCTATTATTTAATGATGTTTTGAAATTTGCACATTAATTTTTCAAATCTGGATTATGGGAACCTTGAAAGATTATCCTTGCTAAAGAATAAAAATTGAGGAGGAGAATCTAATCAGCAATTGCAGATGAATTCAAGGTTGAGTACAAATCTATAAGGGATATAAAACATTTGAATAAACTAAAAATATGGCATTAAACTAAGGATGAATTCTTAGGATACGTTCTGAAAATTGCTGGGCTAGAAAGTTAGGGACATTTTTATTCAGGATGCAGCCTGAAGTATATTCTAAAGAAGGCTTGAGTGTACTATGAACTGTAAAATATAGCTCCCCTGTTTTTTTTTCTTTTAAATTCTTGTTTCCAAGTGACTTGAAACAATATAGTCTTTGTGTATTGGGTGAAGTGTTCTAAGCAAAGTATTTCTGTGTGTTTTTATTTTAATTTGGAGCTTAAAATTAAATAACATCTTTATTCAACAGGCAAATCCAGATCCCAACACGTGTCTAGGAGTGTTTGGCCTCAGTTTGTACACAACAGAGAGAGATCTTCGCGAAGTATTTTCTCGATATGGACCATTGAGTGGTGTCAATGTGGTTTATGACCAGCGAACTGGACGGTCGCGAGGATTTGCTTTTGTTTATTTCGAGAGAATAGATGACTCAAAGGAGGTAATTTTGTTTTTGTAATTATTTGTTATTTTGAAAATTTTCTGATGTGTATTATTTAGTATAAAGTTACTGTTAAAAGCTGATTGATAAACTCCCAGTTCCATAAACACTATGTCCTTTTTCATTGTCTGACATGATTTAAACTCTACCTCTCAGTATTAGAATTGGAATGGCCAGTTTCACTTTCCAGCTAATACTCTCTGGTATAGGCATATCTTTATTGAAATCTGGCTTTGTAAAGTGAGGTTATGTGTTTGAGTTAATGGAAAAGGTGAAGTATATATAAGTGTTCTCTTTTGAATAACCCTTATTCATGCTCCAAGCAAATGATTACATTGACCTTTTAAAAGAATAGTGTTTAGGGCTTCCTTGCTTGCCCAGTGGTTAAGAATCTGCCTGCCAGTGCAGGGGACACGGGTTGGAGCCCTGGCCCAGGAAGATCCCCCATGCTGCAGAGCAACTAAGCCCATGCGCCACAACTACTGAGCCTGCACTCTAGAGCCCGTGAACAACTGCTGGGCCCGCATGTGACAACTACTGAAGCCCGCGTGCCTACAGCTCGTGGTCCGCAACAAGAGAAGCCATCGCAGTGAGAAGGTCACGCACCACAACTAAGACCCAATGCAACAACAACAACAAAAGAATTATGTTTAGGTTTAATCTGTTTAATTTTTGTAAGTGTCTATAATTAGCTCCCTGTCTATACAGAGCTTTATCTGTTCTCTTAAAATTCATCTACCATTCTGTTCTATAAATGAAAAATAATACATGGAAAGAATTGGTACTTTTTCATTTTTGTTTAGTGCCATTCTTAATTTGCCCAACAGAATGATCCTAATCAATGTCAGGGATTTGAAATAGTGCTATTCTAATGTTCTAGATAATGGATTATAGAGGAAGCAGTAGGCTTGCCTTCTCTATATTAAAAGTTCATGGTGACTGAATTAGAAAATTCCATTTTAAGGAATTTTTGAAGGTCATTTGTTAAAGAAGTGGAAGGTACTGGCATTTCTTTTTTGTACCATTTTACACGTGACAGTAGTTGGCTGTAGGTCATTATTGCTCTTTGCATCAACAGTGTTTGATTGCGGTATAAGCAGTCGTAATGAAAGAGTATCTTTCAGAAATAATAGATGCTATTGATATTTGGTGGTAGAGGCCAGGGATGATACTAAACATGCTACAGTGCACAGGATAGCCACCCGCAACACGGAATTAGCAGGCCCCAACTGTATCAGTAGTGGTGTGGTTGAAAAACGCTGGATAATTCTAACAAAATAATGCTCTGAGTTGAAGACATTTATGTTATAGACATTATGATAGACACAGTAATGGTGTTTTTTACTGTTACATGTTTGTGATTGGTTTATTCCTGTTCTCAATTAAGGGATAAAGGTGTAAATTTAGAAATACCAGGATATCTTACCTGGTGAAAGTTTGCAAAGTGCGAACAATATCATAATTAAACATTTTTTTAATATGAAACTTGTTTGTCCGGTATTTTCACACACCTCCTCCTCTTAGGTTTATTTCTGGATAAGATAAAATGAAAATAGCAACTTTACTTAGTTCCTGAGAACTTCTTAAAATGTGTTAAAGTGGTTGGATTCATTTTTGCATTTATTGGTATTCGTACCAAAGGGCAGTGTTTCGGAATGTGAGCACAGACATAAAGACAGCACTTGCTGGCCGATTAAGAAGTTCCTTTATATTTGGAGTTCACTAGGTGGCAGTGTGTTACTTAAGGAATGGCTCGACAAGTTTTTAAGGAATGGCTTGACAAGTTTAGACTTGTCCACTGAGTTGCAGTTTCTGCTTTGAGTTGCTCAGACTGAAGCTAGTTACTGAAACCTCAGAATTCTGCAGGCTTCCCCAGGTTATGTGGTTCCTTCTTTATGGCTGTAGCTGCCCCTAGTCTTTCAGCAGAGGCCTGCTTAAGTGTCCATGTGCACGTTGAAAACTCAGTACTATTGACATGCGTATAGCAGGGATTAATACATCAAATCCTAGCCCTTCTTACTTGAGAAAGAAGTGTTTAGAGAATTTTAATTTTTGAAATTTCAAATGAAAAATGTGTTAAATTTTTTGCAGTTTTGATAGTTTCTCCTTGGTGAATTATGCATGACTTTCTGTGCCTGTTCTCCTTTATAGGCTATGGAAAGGGCAAATGGAATGGAGCTGGATGGTAGAAGAATTCGTGTAGATTATTCTATCACCAAGAGAGCGCACACACCTACACCAGGCATATACATGGGCAGACCAACTCAGTAAGATTTCAAGTTTCCTAAGCTGAATTTTAGGGGCTAGAAATCCACCAGAAATGTGTGCAAAATTTTGATTAATCAAAAGATAAACTTCTTTTCTCTGTAATTTGAATTGAAAGTTATTTAATATGACTATATGTATTCTTTGAATCATTTTATTTCTTTGATTTTTTATATGTATATTTGAGCATGGGGAGAAACTAAAACTATTGAAGTGCATTCCTGGCTCTTTTCTTGTACTGCAGAAATAGAAAAAATATTAAATACTAGAAAATTGTTGTATGCTTTTAAATATTCTCTTAGTGTTTATGTGACCTTGGAAGCCTCTGTGTATATGGAATGGTTTTACTGATATTAATGTTTGTTTTTTAAAAAGCCAGTTTTGCATTGTGTATATAAATAGGGACTTTTTTATAAAAGTTTTTTAATATAATATAACCAAAGGCAGTATTTCTTAAGAGTGAAAGAAGAAATATAGGCTTTCATTTAATGTGAAGCCTCTTCGGAAAATATAGGATTTGACAAGGAGAGCCTACTGAAAATAGTAATAATAGTGAAAATAATGTCCCTATGATTAGGAGTTGGGAAAACAGCAGGAAAAAGAGGGCTTAGAGTTTAAATTCACTGCCAGAGGTTTGAACACCAGACCTTGAAATTTTTTTAGCGCTGGACCTCAGTTATCTTTGGTGTTCAGGGTTGGTTACTTTTAAATTCTTGATATTTATTAACTGCTTTTGAACTAGTCATAGGACATACATCTTAGCATTTTGGTACTTTTTCACCTTATGGAAAAAAAAAAGCGCAATGCTTTTTTCACCTTATGGAAAAGGTGTTGCTGATTTGGATAGTGCATTAATAGAAGAGCATTTTATAGTTTGGAGAGTTTTGTGAAATTATTCCTGGGTATTTATGTTATACATATGAAGCAAAAGCAGAATACCATGGGAGGCAGCAAAGTGAGACGTGGAAGTAATTGGCATGAAAGGGTTATCTCTTCTCTCTCGTCTATCTCCCTTCCTTCTTCCATTTTATTTAAGCATCCATTTATATTAAATGATGACAGAAGGTAATCATTCACACTGATGTAGAGTTTTCACATTTTTCTGTAGCAGTGGTGGTGGAGGCGGTGGTGGTGGAGGTGGAGGTGGAGGAGGTGGCAGACGTCGAGATTCTTACTATGATAGAGGATATGATCGTGGGTACGACAGGTACGAAGACTATGATTACCGATACAGGTAATGTTTTAACTTACGATTTCTGTTCTAAGTTAGATGATAGTAGTAGTGTTTGGCACTTTTAATTTATGTTTAATGTGTATTAATAAAAATATTTAAAATATGGGGCTTCCCTAGTGGTCCACAGGTTGAGGCTCCGCACCTTCAGTGCAGGGGACACAGGTTTGATCCCTGGTCGGGGAACTAAGATAAGATCCCACATGCTGCACAGCGTGGCCCAAAAAAAAAAAAAAAAAAAAATTAAATAGATTTTATATGATGCTTTCTTGAAAGTAGGAAAAGTGATTTTTCTCAAGACCAAGAAAAGAGGTTAATTATCTGTATTGGCCAATACTGTTCTAGTATTGTTGGCACATGGAAAACTTAATAGCTTTCATCTTAGGTCCATTATTATTTTGAATGATGGAATTTTTGGTTTTATCTGCCTTGGTGTAGTGATTATGTGATATGCTGAATAATCTTTTATTTCCTACAGAAGAAGATCGCCTTCTCCTTACTATAGTCGATACAGATCACGATCAAGATCTCGTTCCTACAGCCCAAGTACGTACACTTTTGCTTTTGTTGCATTAAGAACCTCATTTCTAATTAGTGGTTTATTTTAGAAAATTAAGGTATATAGTGACTGTTAATAGTTGGGAAAATATTAGGCAAGTCAAACTATAATTCTCATTTGACTAAAAAAAATTTTTTTTACTCTTTTCCAGGACGCTATTGATAAACAGAGTGGTTGCAGTTGAGAACATCTTTTTTCTTTCTTTTTTTCCCTTTCTCTTTTTTTGTTTAATTCTGGTTTTCCCCAAGCTTCTAATCCTTCCTACTCCTTAAAAAGAACCCTTAAAAACATCTTTGGTTTATTTAGCATCTACACTTTGTCGATTGTATTGCTGTTTTCACCCCTTTTATTATATTCTTAAAGATGTAATTGTTGTCATTTTGAGTAGTTAAACATCTTGAGTAAAAAAGGAACCCCCAGTGTTATGCTTTTGTAAATGGTTTTTTGTTTGTTTGTTGCTTTTACAGAAAATTGACTCCTGCCTAATCGAATGAGGAAAGAAATGATCTTTTTAAAGCTTCTTTTGTGTTAGATATTGTATTAGACATGGTATTAGAGAGCTGCATTTACTACAAACTCCTTTTTTAACTTTCTTTTGGGGAAGTTAGTAACATAAAGTAGTTCAGTCATGTCAGGTTTGTCTGGGGTGGCATGGAGCAATCGAATAATTGAGTGTAGAAAGTTTGAAGCTATAGAAGGAAACACTCGGTCACTTCTTTTGAAGAACAGAATTTTTGAACCCTTAAAATTGTCATTTCTTTAGAGATGAAAAGCTTGTGGACTCCTACAAAACATGTTGTATTTAAAATGCATTTGTTAAAACTTAAAAACGTAAAGTTTGATTTTTGTGTTGAAATTTTTGAAGTTTAATCAGTGAAGGACAAGCCTTATTATTTATTATTTAGAGCAGTTGTATGCTTTGCTGTTAGAAATTTTGGTATTGGGGAAATGGTTTAAGTAGGCTATTGTATAGAGTCCTTAAAAATAGTGAGGGGAAGGATAGTCTCCTTTCAAATAAAAGTTAATTTCTTTGAAAATGGGACTGTCTCTTTATTGTGGTACAATGGGAAAATATAACTGGATTAATTTGGATTTCCTTTTTCCTAACATTTTTGCTTACACCTGAATGTATAATCTGTGTCTCTTCTTCAGTCTTGAAGAACCATTTTCTTTCCTCCCTTTTTTGGTCAACGAACTTGGAAATATTGAGAGTATTCTGAATCAAACAGTATGCTGAAGGAAAGATAATATGGTTCATTTCTTCAAGAAGCCCACGTTCTAATAGGAAACACACTTAAATGACTGTAATGTAATGAAAGGGGAGGCTGTTAGGCTGAAGAGGTGGATGATTTTTCAGGTGACCTTTATAAAAAGGTAAAGGAGCATGAGCCTCCTTTGTTTTCTCCCTCAAAGCAATGAGAATAAAATTAGATAATTATGATCTATATAATAGATCAGTGGGATCTATGGAACTGAAGTACTTCAGACATCTTTATTAAAAAGCTAACTCTTCAGGGCTTCCTTGGTGGCGCAGTGGTTGAGAATCTGCCTGCTAATGCAGGGGACAAGGGTTTGAGCCCTGGTCTGGGAGGATCCCACACACCGCGGAGCAACTAGGCCTATGAGCCACAACTACTGAGCCTGCGCGTCTGGAGCCTGTGCTCGGCAACTAGAGGCTGCGATAGTGAGAGGCCCGCGCCCCGCGATGAAGAGTGGCCCCCACTTGCCACAACTAGAGAAAGCCCTCGCACAGAAACGAAGACCCAACACAGCATAAATTAATTAATAAACTCCTACCCACCCAACACAGCATAAATTAATTAATTAATAAACTCCTACCCCCAACATCATCTTTTAAAAAAAAAAAAGCTAACTCTTCAAAATGTCTTTAAATTTTTTTTTGCCAATAAGGGCTATCCAGAGAATGAAGCCATCTCTTGTTGCTCCCTAGAGGGTTTTTGTTCTTAAAACCAGGTTATTTAAAGACTGGAAATCATTGCCGTAAAGGGAACATTAATTTGTTGACCATAGGAGTACTTTAAAGATTTAAGCTGTATATCATCAACAAAAGTCAAAACGTTGGCTACAATCTGGAGAATTAAAACCCATATGAAGAGATGGTGAACATAATTAAAGACGATATGTAGGGAATTCCAGTGGTTAGGACTCCACACTTTCAGTGCCAAGGGTGCAGTTTTGATCCCTGGTCAGGGAACTAAGATTCCATGAGCCCTGCGGCATGGCCAAAAATTAAAAAAAAAAAAAAAAAATGTAGATGTTACATATGCATTAATGGAAAGAAAGCAGGGAAGGAGAAAAGGGGAGTAAGGGGATAGGAGTTTTAAATAGGCCAGTCTTTGAAGGCTTCCCTAAGAAGGTAGAATTTCAGTAAAATTTTAAGGTGAGGAAGGAGGGAGCCTTGTAGATACGTGGGGGAAGAATGTATTAGGGATAGAGTACAGCATGCGTAATGGCCTTAAGGCAGTTACATACCTGGAAGTGTTGGAGAAGAAAAGAGGTCAGAGAGGACAAAGATAATAACCAAGGGCTCAGCACTGCTGGGGAGAATGGGTTCACCTATAGTATTAAAATTCCAAGACAATTTTTTCTTTTCTTTTTATATTGAAGTACAGTTGATTTACAATATTGTCTTAAGTTTCAGGTGTACAGCATAGTGACTTTTATATATGTGTGTGTGTATATAAAGCATATATATTCTTTTTCAGATTCTTTTCACTTACAGGTTATTACAAAATATTGAGTATAGTTCCCTGTGCTATATAGAATCTATTTTATATATAGTAGTGTGTATATGTTCACCCCAACCTGCTAACTTATCCCTCCCCCCACCGCCCTTTCCCCTTTGGCAACCATAAGTTTGGTTTCGGTCTGTGAGCCTCTGTTTTGTAAATAAGTTCATTTGTATCATTTTTTTAGATTCCACATACGAGTGATATTAAATGATACCTGTCTTCGATTTTGTATGGTAATCTCTAGGTCCATGTTGCTGCAAATGGCATTATTTCATTCTTTTTTATGGCTGAGTAATATTCCATTTGTGTGTGTGTATATATATATATATATATACACACACACACACATACACCACATCTTTATCCATTCATGTGTCGATGGATGTTTAGGTTGTTTCCATGTCTTGGCTACTGTAAATAGTGCTGCAATGAACTTTGGGGCACATGTATCTTTTCGAATTATGGTTTTCTCTGGATATATGACCAGGAGTAGTATTGCAGGATCATATATGGTAGCTTTATATTTAGTTTATTCAGGAACTCTTCGTCATAGTGGCTGTACCAGTTTACATTCCTATCAACAGTGTAGGAGAGTTCCTACAGTATTTTTCTTTTAATTTTGGCTGCACTGGGTCTTCATTACTGCGTGCAAGCTTTCTCTAGTTGCAGTGAACAGGGGCTACTCTTTTTTTTTAACATCTTTATTGGAGTATAATTGCTTTACAATGGTGTGTTAGTTTCTGCTTTATAACAAAGTGAATCAGCTATACATATACTCTTTTTTTTTTTTTTTTTTTTTTTGCACGGTACGCGGGCCTCTCACTGTTGGGGCCTCTCCTGTTGCGGAGCACAGGCTCCGGACGCACAGGCCCAGCGGCCATGGCTTACGGGCCCAGCTGCTCCGTGGCATGTGGGATCTTCCCAGACCAGGGCACAAACCTGTGTCCCCTGCATCGGCAGGCGGACTCTAAACCACTGCGCCACCAGGGAAGCCCTGTACATATACTCTTCATTGTGGTGCACAGGTTTCTCATTGCAGTGGCTTCTCATTGCAGGGCACAGGCTCTAGGGGCATGGGATTCAGTAGTTGTGGCTCTTGAGCTCTAGAGCACAGGCTCAGTAGTTGTGGCACACAGGCTTAGTTGCTCCATGGCATGTGGGATCTTCCCAGATCAGGGATTGAACCTGTTTCTCCTGCATTGTGGATTCTTAACCACTGCACCACGAGGGAAGTCCCCTACAGTATTAAAGTAAAAATCTACGATGGTGTTTTTAACTCACTGAAAGGTAGAAATAACTTTGGGAGCGGAGGGGTGGTAGTGGTGGTGGTTTTGTTGTTAACTCCTTACAACAGTGGTTCCTGCTTAATCTTACTTGGGTCGTGGAGCCCTTAAAGATCTGAATAAATGGAGACTTACCATTTATCAGTGTCTAAGACTCCACACTTCCAAATGCGGGGGCCTGGGTTCAATCCCTGGTCTGGGAACTAGATCCCATGTGTGTGCCGTAACTAAAAAGTTTGCATGCCACAACTAAGGACCCACATGCCACAACTAAGACCTGACACAACTAAATAACTAACAAATAAATACTAAGAAAAAAAAGAGGCAGCCATGTTCCTGACTCTTTAAAAAATATAAAAAATCTGAAAAATACTTGCAAACTGTCTTCCTAGGTAAAGTGCACATATAAAACAATATAAGTTCACAGACATTGTGCATACATCTCTTTTAAGGTAAAAGCACGTAACATACAGACATTGCCCATGGATTCAAGAAGAATAATGGTCTTTCCTCGGCTGCTTTTTTTTTAGGATATTACTGCTTAGAACATTTGAATTTAATAGCACCTTGAGAACTGTGAAGCACACATGTATATTGCTTCATTATGGCAATTAAGAGACTATTATTTATAATGTAAGATGGTTTATTTGTTCTAAATAGGTCTACCCCAATGTCATATTTAATGTTTTGAGTGTATGGATTTTCTTCTTCCCACTAAACTGAATTTGAAATTAAGTGGATTCAATGATTTAAATCAGTGCATTTTTTTATTATACAAAAGACACATTAAAAGGTAAGATGAGAGAGATACCACTAAGGAGTAATGAGTATAGGAAATGAGAAAGATTTAAGTAACTTCCAAGAAAGCAAATATACAAGTAAATGGAATAACAGGCTTTGCCAGTTTATACTCCCACCAAGAGTATGTGAAAGGGAGGTCTTCTCTTGAAACAAAAGGTATTGAGATATTACTGAAGGAAAATAAGCTTCTATACTCTGGAATTATTTACACCACAAAATTATTTCAAAATGAAATTAAGGTAACAATTTTCAAAAACAATATGGCGGGACTTCGCTTGTGGCACAATGGTTAAGAATCTGCCTGCCAGTGCAGGGGACACAGTTTGAGCCCTGGTCTGGGAGGATCCCACATGCTGCGGAGCAACTAAGCCCGTGTGGCCTAGAGCCCGCATGCTGCAACTACTGGGCCTGCATGCTGCAACTACTGAAGCCCGCATGCCTAGACCCCATGCTCTGCAACAAGAGATCCCACCGCAATGAGAAGCCCACGCACTGCAACGAAGAGTAACCCCCACTCGCCACAACTAGAGAAAGCTCGTGCGCAGCAACGAAGACCCAATGCAGCCAAAAATAAATAAATAATAATGGCGAGGACAACATAATAGTGGTACAAAATATGCATACTATGGAATCCTGTATGCTTAAAGTGATTTCACTAATTCTGCCCTACACGTGCTTACAAGTGACCCTAAAAAGGCTATCCAGTCAGGAAACTTCAGCACGATGTTCACAAGGTTAAAAATAAAGTTATGAGTCCTCAGGGGACTCTATGTGCAATCTAGGTATGTACGGTTCCCCATTTATCCCGGGGTATGCATTCCAAGACCCCCAGTGCATGCCTGAAACCACGGGTAGTACCAAACCCTGTACTACACTTCCTTTTTTCTTTATGTACATACCTATGATAAAGTTTAACTTATAAATTAGGCACAGTAAGAGATTAACAGTAATAAAGTAGAACAGTTAAAAGAATATACTGGGACTTCCCTGGTGGTCCAGTGGTAAAGAATCCTTCCAATACAGGCAACGCGGGTTTGATCCCCGGTCAGGGAACTTAAGATCCCACATGCCACAACTACTGAGCCCACGTGCCTCAACTAGAGAGAGAAAACCCACACACCACAACTAGAGAGAAGCTCGCACGCCACAACAAAAGATCCCACCCACGTGCTGCAACTAAGACCCAACGTGGCCAAAACAGCAAAAGCAAAACCAAAAAACAATATGCTGTAAGAAATTCCATGGCAGTCCAGTGTTTAGGACTCCACGCTTTCACTGCTGAGTGCCCGGGTTCAATCCCTGGTTGGGGACTAAGGTCCCACAAGCAGTGCAGCATGGCCAAACAAAACCACAATATGAAATAAACTGAAAGTTACATGAATGTGTTCTCCAAATACTATACTGTAATTACACTTGTGATAATATGAGATGATAAAAATGCCTATGTGACGAGATTGAGGTGAATGACAGACATTGTTAGGCTACTGTTGACCTGACAATAGGTCAGAAGGAAGATCATCTGCTTCAGGTGATGCTGGATCTTGGATCTATGATGACGTTGATGGTTGGAGATTCTAGGTGGGACGGAGCAGGATGGTGTGAGAGTTCATCACACTACTCACAGTGGCGTACAATTTAAAACTTAAGAATTGTTTGTTTCTGGAATTTTTAGTATTTTTGCATCATGGTTGACCTCAGGTAATTGAAACTACAGAAAGTGTGAAAGGAGGGACTACTGTATCTCTCTGATGATAATTTAATCCAGGCATACATTTTAATGGCATAATTTTCAGACTACTACACATATTGCTTCTTTGTAAATTTGAGAGGATACTCCCTTGATACAGGGAATGTAACTGGCAACATACTTTAACGATGAGTTGGGGATAAAATTGACAAACTTGGAAAAATTGACTCTTCAAAGAGAGGGCCTAAATGGACTATCCTACTTTCCCCTCAAAGGTGAACATGGACACATGAGTAACTGAAGCATGACAATTTTAGAACACAGAATGTGGCTCTGATCACTTTAATTTGGAAAAATTAAAAGGACAAAAGGGAGAATAGAAAGTTTAATTTGAATAGAGTTTCAGTTGGAGAAGATGAAAAAGTTGGAGATGGATGGTGGTGATGGTTATACATAACAACGAATGTATTCATGCCACAAATCTGTGCACTTACAAATGGTAAATTTTATGTATAGTTTACCACGCAAAAAAAAGGCACATAGCAAAAACCCCCAAAGCCTAAAAGATCCACACATATCTAGCTTGGTACTATTTCTCTCTGGTGTATCCTGCAATTTGAAAATAGCCAAAATGATGAGGTAACCAACGAGGTAATAGTTATAGTACCTATAAGTCCTCATGGAGTAAGTGTCCAATAAATGTATGAATGTATAAATGAGTGAATTAACATGGGGAAATAATTGGTGAGGCCTATTAACTTATGAAATTCCCAGTCCAAAATTTCCATCAAATTAAACTGAAAAGCTGAAGTATAAAAGGGGTATGACAGAAGGGGTCTAGGCTGAAACTACATTCAATGATGATGACCCTAAAAAGGGATTAAGAATCACATTTAATATAAATCTGTTTAATGAAGAGAAGAGGCAATTTAATAATTATGGAACTCCCTGGCAGTCCAGTAGTTAGGACTCAGTGCTTTCACTGCAGGGGCCCAGGTTCAAACCCTGGTTAGGGAACTAAGATCCTGCAAAATGCACGGCGCCGCCAAAAAAAAGGAAAAAAAAATTATAAAAGTATTGGAGCTTAAGTCACCTTGAAAATTAATTTACCTGAAACACTGGGATCCCTGGTGTCAGATAAGTGAAGCATTGTATTTGATATTTACAAAATCAAGTGCAGAGACATTACAATGGCAAATGTTTTTTGAAATGTAAAAAGGGACATGAGTTTCATTTTCAAGTACTGTTACATTAAAAATATTTGTGAAGGCATACACATATCTAATTGAACTTGTAATACAATTTTAAATTTTAAATTTGGTTTGTGTGATCTGGTTTCTCAGAATTATTTAGGGTTTACACTTGTTAATATAAATTTAGTAGATGCAAAACTCAAGAAGAAATGAGGAAAACTAAAAATATTTGTTGTCTTGTATACGTGGATCCTGAATCCATTTACACATAACTGAATGGGAAGACCTAGTAGTACTAGTATAAACATTCCAATCCTTACCCAAAATATATATATGTATAAACATGCAAAAGGGGGAAGGGTTTTGTTAATTGCTTATAATAACCCCTACGAGATGGGCAGTTTGGGAGGAGTGGATGAAATTATTCCAAGGACCACATAGAAGAATGTACATAGGAATGAATAAACAGAGGAATAGAATCCTGAATAGATCCAAGTACATATGAGAATTTATAAAGATGACATTTCATTTTGGTAGAAAAAGGACAAATCAAGATGGTACAATTGACTATTTGGAAGAAAATAAATTTAGACCCTTGCCTCATACTACATTACCATGAATTACAGGTGGGTTAAATATCTAAATGTGAAAAATGAAGCTGTAAATTACCATCTGGGAACCACGATAGTATTAACTAAGACAAGCAAGGCTCTTTGGGTGCCAAAACTAGGGTAAAAGTGTGAGAAATAATGAAAAAAAACGTAGTATGAAAATCTCTCCCCAGAAGACACCTGTTAATTACAAAGGGAAAAATCTGTACAGTTGACCCTTGAACAACATGGGGGTTAATCTGTGTATAATTCACAGCTGACCCTCTGTATCTGTGCTTCCTCTGTATCCTTGGGTTCAACCAACCAGGACCATGTAGTGCTGTAGTATTTATTACTGAAAATTATCCATGTATAAGTGTACCTGTACAATTCAAATTCACGTTGTTCAAGGGTCAACTGTAATTGTACACTGGAGAAATCTGGCAGACACCCCTTAAACCAAGTGATCAAAATTAACATCACAGTAATGGGACTGATGAACTTCACGTGCTTCCTGATATGAAACACTAAGGACAATATCACTTTTGTGACATTCCACAGAAAATACATAACTTGACTCTAATCGGGAGAAACGAGATCACCCCCAGTGGAGAGGCATTCTATAAGTAACTGATCTGTTTGCTTCAAAAATGCCAATGTCATGAAAGATAAGATTGAGGAATAAAAGAGACTAAAAAGCCATAACAATGCAAGCCACGATCTGGGATTGTGTTTTATTCTTTTTACAATATGATTTTTAGAGAAAAACAAATATATATTAATGCATATATGTGAAATCTAGAAAAAACGGTACAGATGAACCGGTTTGCAAGGCAGAAGTAAAGACACAGGGCTTCCCTGGTGGCACAGTGGTTGGGAATCCGCCTGCCAATGAAGGGGACACGGATTCGAGCCCTGGTCGGGGAAGATCTCACATGCCGCGGAGCAACTAAGCCCGAGTGCCACTTCTACAGAGCCTGTGCTCTAGAGCCGGCGAGGCACAACTACTGAAGCCCGCGTGCCTAGAGCCCGTGCTCCGCAACAGGAGAAGCCACCGCAATGAGAAGCCCGCGCACCGCAAGGAAGAGTAGCCCCCGCTCGCCGCAACTAGAGAAAGCCCGTGCGCAGCAACGAAGACCCAGTGCAGCCAGAAATGAATAAATTAAACAATATAATTTTTTAAAAAACTATTAAAAAAAAGAGAGACACAGATGTAGAGAACAAACATGGACACCACGGGGGGAAAGCAGGGAGGGTGGTGGTGGTGGTGGTGGGATGAACTGGGAGATTGGGATTGACATATACACACTAATATGTATAAAATAGATAACTAATAAGAACGTGCTGTATAAAAAAGTAAATTTTTTAAAAATAAGTTAATAAAATACGATTTTTAAATGGTTTCAGGGACTTCCCTGGTGGCACAGTAGTTAAGACTCTGTGCTCCCAATGCAGGAGGCCCACGTTTGATCCCTAGTTAGGTAACTAGATCCCACATGCATGCCACAACTGAAGAGCCCAGGAGCTGCAACTAAGGCCCGGTGCAAACAAATAAATATAAATATTTTTTTAAAATAATAAAAAAATAAATGGTTTCATTGTTTTCAGTCATGGGGATTCATACCACTGATTAATCAATCCTCTAGTTCTTCTTAAAATCAGCTTTATTGTACAGTTTACATAAAATTATATTCATCACTTTTAAGTGTACAATATGATTTTTGACTAAATATGTACAGTCAGGGTTTATATTAATTTTTAAATCTACTTCAGCAGTTACAAAGCACAGAAACCTTTTCATACCAACAATTATTCTTAGTACTTCTTTAGTACTTATCGTATTAGAGAGTTAATTCTGTAAACTGACTTTCCAGACAGACTGAATTGGTGTGAAAAAGAATGTTATATTTGATTTTAAATAAAAGTTAATTGAGTTCTCACTAAGCTAAGGGTTACTCTACTTTTAGGTGCCAGAGATGTGTCATGAAAAAGCAAAGTGCTAACCAAAATCGTATTTAGTGAAACAATTTTCATCCCATGACCTTTAGACTGTTTAGTAAAGGTCCTATAATTTCCACAATAAAATACAATTAGACTTAATTTTAAGGTGCGTGAAGATTGCTAAAAAGTTATTTATTGGATTAAAAGCAGGAAGCTAAGACATTTAAAAAGCTTACTTCAAGAGTTGAAATAAAGGACTTTCTGACTAAAAGTCAATTAATGAGAAAATTCAATTAACTAGATCACTCCAACAGCTGATCAAAACTTTACTAAATCTTGGGACTTCCCTGGTAATCCAGTGGTTAAGACTCCACACTTCCATTGCAGGGGGCACGGGTTCGATCCCTGGTCAGGGTTAGATCCTGCATGCCACGAGGCGAGGCCAAAAAATAAAAGATAAATAAATAAAACTTCACTAAATCTTAACACGGATCTTCATAGAAATGGGCCAAAGTTTGAGTTAAATGTGTTCATAATATATGGTACTCCAAATCTGAATTGGACCATTAGATGTAGAATTGTAAGTCATCTATGGAGAACAGGTCACTAATACATTTTAAAAACTAACTGACATTTTAAGTTGAGTTTATATCTTAAGATATACCCAAATATATACACTTATTTTACCTAATAATTGCCAAACTAGTATGAAAAATTTGCTTTTAAATTTAAAGAGCAGGAATTCCCTGACAGTCCAGTGGTAAGGACCCTGCACTTTCATTGCTGAAGGCCCGGGTTTAATTCCTGGTCAGGGAACTAAAATTCTGCAAGCCCCACAGCAAGGCCAAAAAAAAAAAAAAAATTGCTACTTCTAGAAATATACCTTAGATATACATGAGCCTGGGCACAAATATTCACATATGAAACTCCTTACTGATGCAACTTAAACGTCCATCAACAGAAAACTAGTAAAAGTGTATTATGGGGCTTCCCTGGTGGCGCAGTGGTTAAGAATCCGCCTGCCAATGCAGGAGACACGGGTTTGAGCCCTGGTCTGGGAAGATCCCACATGCGGAGCAGCTAAGCCCATGCACCACAACTACCGAGCCTGCACTCTAGAGCCTGCGAGCCACAACTACTGAAGCCCGCGCGCCTAGACCCCGTGCTCTGCAACAAGAGAAGCCACAGCAATAAGCCCATGCACCACAATGAAGAGTAGCCCCCCCTCACTGAAACTAGGGAAAAGCCTGTGTGCAGCAATGAAGAATAGCCAAAAATAAATAAAATTAAATGAATAAATTAATTAAAAAGTGTATTATGGCAACCCATTCAATAGTTTAGCTATTCAAAAAATGAAGAAAAACATTAACAAAATGATACAGTCTGTATGTACTGACATAAAAAACCATCCAAAATATATAGGTAAAGTGAAAAACAAGGTGTAGAATAGTATGTATTCCATGCTGCCATTTGTGTATCTGTATTAATGCAGTGCATGTGTTCATGTATGAAATGGAAATATGTACATATCTGCTGTTAAGTACTTTGGAAATATATATGACATGGACATGGTAGTTTCCAGAAATTAGTTGACTGCAGTTCACATATTGAAAGGAGGCTTAAATTTCACAGTACATTTTTTAGTACTGTTTGAATTTTTTAAAACATACATGTTTTTATCTATTTAAAATAATGTAATCAAATTGTGACTATTTTTTATCTCCAAAGATAGAATGTATAATTTAAAAATACGGAGTGATATGTATACTTCATCCAATTCAGTGAAAAATAATTCTCAATATATGGGAAAAAAACTAATTTTTGTAGAAAATTATTCAAAAGAAAAAAAGAGAGGGAGAGAGAGAACCTCTTAACTTGGAAGAATCTCTTAGTTACCATTCTTAAATTCATATAGTCCTTTAAAATCGGTCATTTGTATAAGTAGTCCATAAATGCTTGATCAGTCTTTCATGCTGTATTGTTTTGTTTTACCATTCAGTTAAACATTCTGGACTGGAACCTCAGGGTTGAATAATGTCTTAAAATGATCTAATCCAACTCTCCATCTAATAATTGAATCCTTTCTAGAACATGATACTCCTTACAGTAGGTAATTTAAGGAAATGAATCTTAACCTAGGGTCCTTGGCTAGGGGGTAGTGAATGAACTTTAGAGAGACCCTGAACCTTTGAATATGTATTCAGAACTAGATGTGTTTGTGTTTATTTTTCTAAAGAAAGAGTTTAGTGCTCCCATCAGATTCTAAAAGGTGTTCATAACCCTCCCCAGGTAAAAAACCATGGTCTTTTAGGCTAATAGAATTGAAGCTGTGTATGATTTGAAAATAATGAGTGGAAATATGGATGTTGTTGGGAGCCCATATTTTTCATTTTGTGAGAGAAGGAAGATAGAAATATGGAGTAAGGGAAGGTGAGGAAGATCTGTTGTGTTGGATTTGAATTGGAGGTATCATCATGAACTTACTCATACTGAAATATATTTCCTTTATCAGTGTTGCCATCCATAGAGACAGAAAGCTTAAACAGACCAATTTCTAGAAGAAATAGATACATTTATTAAAGAACTAATTCAAGAAAAAGCACCAGACCCACATGATTTCCAAGGGTAATTCTGACAAGACTCCAAAAACCAGATAATACCAAGGTTATCCAGATTGTTTCAGGGAATTTTTTTTAAACTCCAAATTGTTTTGTGAAGCAAGTTTAACATTGATATCTAAACTTAAAGGTGGCACAAAATAGAAAAGTACAGACAAATTTCATTTAAGAATAACAAAGCAAATATTCCGAATGAGATAACTAGCAAGTAGACTCCAAGAGCACATTTCAAACAAATACACCATAGGGGATTTATTCTATATATATAAGAATGTTTACTAGTAAGTAATACATTAATATAATTCACCATATTAATAGTCTAAGGAGAAAAATCATATGATTATTTCCAGTTGTCTAACGGCTCTTGACAAAATTCAATAACTATTCTTTTTTTTTCCCCCCTTGGCCACACCGCACAACTTGTAGGCTCTTAGTTCCCAGATCAGGGATTGAACCCATGCCCTCAGCAGTGAGAGGACAGAATCCTAACCACTGGAAAGCAGGGGAATTCCCTCAATACCTATTCTTGATCTTTCCAAGAAAAACTTAGGAAAACATAAACATAAGTTGATACTTAGTGGAGACATTCCCATTAAGATCAGAATCCAGGCAAAAATGTCTACTATCTCCATTACTATATAACTTTGTATTGGAGGTAGTAAATGCAGTTAGGCAAGAGAAAATTAGAAGCATAAAGACTGGAAAGATGAAGTTAAAAAAATCTCTATTTGGAGGTGATATGAAGGTGTACTGAACATAGAAAACCAAAAAGGATCAATGATAAAACTAACATAAACAATAAGAGAATTCATATATAAGGTAGCAACATATAAAATCAAAAATGCAAAAACCAGGGGTCTTCAAATGTATAAACACATTCAGTCAGAAAATATAATGGAAAAGAAAATCCATGTACAACAGCAACAGTAAAGATTAAATATGTAGGAATACTTAGGAGAACTTTACAACCCTCCTGAAAGACATCAAAGTAGGAAAAGAAATGCTTTATTCTTGGATATAACATCTTATAGATGAAAATTCTTCCCAAATTCATATATAAATTCAACACAACTCATCCATTCTAACAATTTTTTTAAATTAATAAACTATTTTTTAGAGGTTTTTTTTTTTTTTTTTTTTGGCTGCGCAGTGCGGCATGCAGGATCTGACCAGGGAAGAAACCCATGCCCCCCCTGCTCAGGGAGCACAGAGACTCAACCACTGGACAGCCAGGGAAGTCCCTAGAGGAGTTTTAGGTTCATAGCAAAATTGAGTGGAAAATACAGAGAGTTCTCATATACCCCAGTCCAAGTTTTTTTTTTCCCCTTAGAGATAGATAATATGATTCTAAAGTTTATTTGCAAAACTAAACCTGCTGAAATAGCTATGAAAACCCTGGGCATGGAGGCAGCAAATCGAGACTATCCTTACCAGATATTAAAACATACTATAAAATCTCCATAATTAAAACAGTGTGGTACTAGTCCATGAAAATAGACACACAGATAAGTGAGTGGAACAGAAAGTCTAGAAATAGACCAATTTACATAGGGAAAATTGGTATATTAAAGAGGCAGCCTTCTGAAATCACTGAGGCAATGATGGACTTTTTAAGAAATGGTGTTGGGACACCTATGAGTATACAGTGAAACACAGAATTAATCAATGATTTATTTTCTTTTTTTTTTTTTTTGCCTTGCCACAGGCTTGCAGGATCTTAGTTCCCCGAGCAGGGATGGAGCCCAGGCCACGGCAGTGAAAGCGCCAAGTCCTAACCACTGGACTGCCAGGGAATTCCCAGAATGAAGCAATGATTTAAATGAAACGAATGAAACCATGCCAGTTTGAAAAGAAAACATAAGTGAATTTCTTTATCATCTGGGTGTGAGAGAATCCTTGCTAATTATCACTCAAAATCCATTTGCAGTAAAAGAAATTGATAAATTCAATTACATAGAAACAAAAAATGTATGACAAATACTATAAACAAAGTTGAAGAGAAATGATAAACTGCAGAAAACATTTGTAAATATATTACAAAGGGTGAAACTCCATATATATGTGATACAGACACATACCCCCCACAAACTCTTAAAAATGAAGTCAAACACAGACACGCACGCACACACACACACACACACACAGAAGGAGTGGGAAAGTTCTTTACAGGTGAATGACAGTTAGTGAATGTATAACTGATAGAATTAAGAAATCATTCTGCAGCCTTCAATATAATAACAAATTTAGACAGAAATTATCAATGGATTCTAAAACCTTTGGGTGAATGTTTGTTGGAAAAAAGGATATTTGAAGGGACTCAAAGTATCATGCTACAGATTACTTATTAATCATAAAAGAAAGGAATATTCCTTTACAATGGAGAGATCTGGCAGTCATCATATTAACAAGGTAACAAATTTCACATCATCAATAGTGGAACAACACACGTGCCTCCATGAACCTGTATTGTAATACAGTGTAAGGTTTACAACTTTGCTTTAAAGTATTCTTGCCAAAAGTGTTTAATCCGAATCTAATCTGGAGAAAATAATCTGACAAATTCAGAATGTGAGAAATTCTACACATAACCAGCCTGAAAGGCTGGGGTGGGCGTGTAGTGGTCTAGATTAAAAGACACTGAAAAGATATGATTTCGGTATGCTGTACTTAAACCTTGATTGCACGCAGGATCTAACAAATAAATATCCACAAAAGGTATTTGGGTCACTTTGGGAACCTGAATTTGAACTATGTATATTAGCTAATGTGACTGAATGAATGTTAATTTTTTTAGCTATGAAAATAGCATAATGATTCTATGGGAGAATATCATTATTCTTAGAAGATGCAGACTGAAAGGGTGAAGCGTCAAGATGACTGCAACCTTTTTCAAACAGTTCAAACAAAAAAACAGTGTATATACAGATACAGAGTTAAGTCAAAAAGCTGTGTGGATTCACTGCACTATTCTTTCAGAGTTTCTATAAGTATAAATTTATTTAAATAAAAATTGAAATGTTTCCAACCTATAATTTGAAGAGGAGACAACTGTAGCTAAAGCGTATTTAATTATAATTTTTTAAAAACTGGGAAAAGGGACTTCCCTGGTGGCGCAGTGGTTAAGAATCCGCCTGCCAATGCAGGGGACACGGGTTCGAGCCCTGGTCCGTGAAGATCCCACGTGCCACGGAGCAACTAAGCCCGTGCGCCACAACTACTGAGCCTGCGCTCTAGAGCCGGCGAGCCACAAGTACTGAGCCCGTGAGCCACAACTACTGAAGCCGGAGCGCCTAGAGCCCGTGCTCTGCAACAAGAGAAGCCATCGCAGTGAAAAGCCCATGCACCGCAGTGAAGAGTAGCCCCCGCTAGCCACAACTAGAGAAAGCTTGCGCACAGCAACAAAGACCCAACGCAGCCAAGAATAAATAAATAAATAAATAAATAAATAAATTCATATTTTTTAAAAACTGGGAAAAACCTTAGCTTTGAAAGTAAAAATGATCCCAGTTTTCAGCACCAAAAAAGAAAAAAAAAAAAAAGTAAAACGAAAGGGAGATGACTGACCCAATTCCTCAAAGAACATTTCTGCACTGTATACAGTATGAATTACTACTCCTAGGCTTGCGAGCACAAGGAATTTCACTTAGCTAACTACAATGCAAGTAGGTTTAGAATCTTTTTCAGCAGATTAATCCTTTGGAAAACAAACTATGGTCTCATAGGGTGAGAAAAGTGCAACTAGTAGCAAACTGTGTACTACATAAACAGAAAAGTTAAAAAAATTTAAAAGATCACCCGTTAGATAAAACCATAATAGACAAGAATATATTGACTTCAGATTGAATTGTATCTCATTATTTAATATTCTATGTATATTTAAGTTATGAATTTAATTAGTTTTTATTTCTTGAATCTTAATAGTTTCAGCCTACAGAAGGTGAAAGTGAGTACTAAAGTTTGGCGAGAATTTATGTTTAGTTTTATAAGTACTAGAACCAAAAGAACAAATGATGCCAAGTGTCCATGAAATGTTTGCTCCCTCTGTCCTTAAAAGTGTGATAGGTAGAGTTTCCCCTTGGGATGACAAAAATGTTCTGGAACTAGGTAGTGAGGATGGTCATACAACATGGGGAATGTACTAAATGTCACTGAATTGTACATTTTAATATGGCCAAAAGGGTGAATTTTTGAAAAAGTGATGCTAAAATTTCTAAAGGCTGGTGCATGGGGGATGAAAGTCCACTCACTCTTCCTCTCACCCGTATGTATAAGTGAGATTTTTCAAAAAATGAATTCTGCTACGATTACAACTCTCTAGATGGAAATTTATTATCCTTTAGCGTATTCTGCATTTCTTCCCAGAAAATTCAACTTATAAGTCTCCATGTTGGCTGTGATAAAATTTTCTCTAGACACTATTTAAATACTAACTGGCAACAAATAAGCTATAAGAAAAGTGAACCTTGGGTAGAAATTTCCTGTTTCAGGAGAATCAGTAAAATATTAGAGCTCAAAAGGGCTTTAAAGATCACTAAGTCCAGGCCAGTCATTTTCAAATTAGGGAATAGCCAGACAAAATTATAAGGCTAAACTTTTGTGTGATATCATTGAGATGAACCTGATCTGTTTAATCACTGGTGGGTAAGAGTATCCTATCTGTGGGATATGGCAGCGCTGATGATTTCTACTCGCCACTTTAACACACTGGTTAACAGTCATCTATTCTTTTCCTCCATCCATTCGCCCAAGAACATAGAGTCCAAAATAAGCTTCAGTCTAGGTAAGAGAGAAAGCAAGGGGCTCTGCTCTAAACAATAACCAATACCTCGGGAAGAGACTGAGGAGTTAGTGTGCATAGTTGCATTTAAACAGCAGCCTGAGATACAGGTCCAAAAAGCCTGAAATCTCCCCACCCTGGGTGATACTCACACATCACTGAAACAAGATGGAAAACAGAACTTCTCCTTTCATAAAATCATAGTGAACCCCTGCCTGGATGTTGAATATTGCTCCAAAAACAGTGAAAGGAAGACAGACGTCTGGAAAAAGGCAACAAATGATCAAAGACATCCATCAATGAGTATCTTAAGAGACCAGGCTGAGAGAACCAGGACACTATAAACTAGAACCTTAAAATAAGAGGATATATGATTGAGGTTCAAAAATTCCTGAAAGGAACTGGTGGGATGTGTGTGAACTTGTTTGGTATTTAGAATTAGAAAGCATACTTTCAACCTTGAGAGATCTTTGGAAAAAAGAAAGTTCTTTAGAGGGTAGGTAGTGAGTTTCTTGTGGCCCTTTACTGTCAATCTGTTAGGACATGATGAACCAAGAAACCTCTGATTGAGGAAAAAAACCTAAATAGTTTATTTGATAGAGTCATTATTTTTTGAAGGTACTTTGATATTTTTACATCATTTAGATATGTTCAAGAAGGGTTTGGATGGAGTTCTAAATAAAATCTTTAAAATGGGCCATTAAAGAAAGTTAAGGGCTTTTGGGGTGCATCACTGACATTTTTAAGGGCTGCATAAATGGCATTTATATGCTGCCTTTTACGGGGTGGTGAGCAAGGACCACACCTTATGCATCAATTTCTGCCCTCCACAGTGCCCTACACCTTTGGGGGCTCAAATATTTGTTGAATAAATAAGAAAACATTATTTCACCAAATGTTTTTTGATGACATTTATTAGAGAGAGAATTGTAGACATGAACAAATCCAGTTCAAAGTATACCCAATACACTAAAGTTTTTACAGAAAAATGTATCTGCTATATTCATTATTTTCAGAAGCTAGTGATTCTATAAATCATTTTTGTTAGCTAGCTACATAATTAAAACTTATGACATTATATTACTACATTTTGGATAATGCTAACTATTTGATATTGGACATTGTGAAATGAGAAATGTAGAAATTAAAGATTCCATAAAAATCAAAGCATAGATTTCACTATCTGAAAATCATAGCTATTTCAAAGTAGAAGGTGAAATGAGTTTATTGTAACTTCCCAGAATCCCACTTGATAATTTGTATGAGGTTCTCAGCCACTTTACTTTTAGCTTGAAAATTATTGTTTAAGGAGTTTTAGGTCATAGACTTGCGCTTTTTCTGGACAATTTTACCATTTCTTCTCTTAAAATAGGACTGTATCATAGGGCTACTTAATAAAAACCTCATGTTTACTCAATATACATTGCCAAATGTGACAAAAATCATTCATACATAGTAAGTCTCAAAAAAGTTTCCTTTAAATTCAATTATACTCTCTATTATTTTTTAGAAGTTAGTCTGTGTATGAAGTGATTAAAGTTTATGATGCTCTATCTGACATGATTATACTGATAAGAAATTATGATCAAAGACTTTTCAGCACCTTCACAAAACTGGAAACGATAGAACTTTGATGTATTTTGTTGCAGAATTAGTCTATATTCTCAATCCCAAAGTAGCTAGTTTTTTTTTCTTTGAAACAGGGTCACCACATGCCTTTTAGAGGGTGGGATAAAGTATGCATTTGCACCCCAAAAGCCCCAGCATTTGTATGTTCAACAACTTTAATTGAGGGCTTGCTTCATAAAAGGCTGGATGTTAGATAGTATCATGCATTCATTCAACAAATATTTATTGAGTATATACTATGTGTCAAGCACAATTTTAGGTATTGGAAAATTAGCAATAAGCAACATAGACTAAACCAAACCAAACAAAAAACCCCTGCACTCATGGAGTTTACTTATATACAAAGATAAATCAGGCTTTCTAATCAGTTTACACTCTAACAGAGGAGATAAGTGTAAAAAAACTTTTTTTAATGATAAATGACTTGCAATATATGAAGTGCTATGTCAAATTCATGCTTCAGAATTCTAACATCGGAGGAGTGAGACGTAATTTCTAGTGTCGAGGATCAGGGAAGGCTCCATGGAAAATAATGACTTAGTTGAGACCAGCCTACATGTGTAGTCTAAGTTATGAATATGTCATACATAATTACTTTAAATTAAGTTCATTATATTACAAAATAAAAGAACAAAGAAAAGTGAGGTAAGTTTAAAATATACAGCGCACAATATGTCTACCTTTGAATGTGTCATGGGCATGAAAGATTTTCAATATGAAAAACACAATAGCACAAAAAGTAAAAGGAAAAATCAACCCAAATTTGATTGGCTTCCTTGTTTTCAAACATTATTAGTTCTGATTTTAGACTATAAGGACTTTTCTTGTTAAAAATATATTTAAATTGTTGCAGTGGAATAGAAGTTTTATAAAAATCCCTTCTATATTTACATTATTAATAACTTCAAAGTAGCAGGACAAGATTAAAAGGCTTTTATTTTTATAAACACTTGGAGGTATAAACTAAATGGGCTAAATAATCTTTTCTGCTGTTATCACTGAGAGTCTTCATTTACTTTCACATTTTGAAATTTTTGTTAACAAAATAGTTTTCAATTTGCCTAGACTCTAAAAATTTTAGTCTCTACAAAAATTTGAAATATTGTACGTGAAAAGCACGATAAATTCCAATAAGCTGCTTTTTTTTCTTTACAATTTATTATTTTAAATAAGTGAGAAATAAGAAATGGCTCCTAAATCACTCAGTTTGTTCCATCAAGCTTCTCTGTCGTTCGTTTTATGAGAATGAATTAAGCAGATAGAATGCACAGGGATACTCATAATCACAGAGTATTAAAGTTGCATTATAGGGACTTCCCTGGTGGCGCAGTGGTTAGGAATCCGCCTGCCAATGCAGGGGAAACGGGTTTGAGCCCTGGTCCGGGAAGGTCCCACATGCCGCAGAGCAACTAAGCCCGTGCGCCACAACTACTGAGCCTGCGCTCTAGAGCCTGAGTGTCACAACTACTGAGCCTGAGTGCCACAACTACTGAGCCCGCACTCCTAGAGCTGGTGCTCCACAGTAAGAGAGGCCACTGCAATGAGAAGTCTGCAAAACGCAACGAAGAGCAGCTCCTGCTCACCGCAACTAGAAGAAGCCCACGTGCAGCAACGAAGACCCAACGCAGTCAAAAAATAAATAAATAAATTTATTTTTTTTTAAAAAGCTGCATTATATAACTGTGCTTATTTCAAATACTGAAAATAAAGATTCATCTGCAGGATCTTTTTTTCTCTTAGAGCCCTGCTATTCCCATTATTTTTGGAGTTTTTCAAGTGCACCACTGCTAAAGCTATTTAGCATGAAAGAGCAACTATGCTGAACTTCTTTAATTCTATGGAAAAGTTTCTCTTGAAAATGTTGCTCAAATGAACATTTCCACTCTAGAGGGGGGAAAGCCAAGCCAGGGATAGTCACTGCAGCACAAACAGAAATGTTATGTCTTTTTTCTAAGTAATTCTTGCAGAATAGTTCAAGAAACCACCAGGAATAGAAGTAAACGTAGATATTTTAACTGAGCACTTTAAATTCTTTAAATCTAATATACATGGTCTTAATCTAATGATATTTTGTTTACCTTTAGTTTGGTCTAGTATATTTTCAATATAATTGGGCTCAAGAGGCTCAAGTTTTTGTTCTAATCATCTTAAGTTTGTTTCTATAAAATTAAAATATCCAAATTGATTCATTCTTCAGAAATCTAAGGGAAGAACTTCCCTGGTGGTCCAGTGGTTAAGTCTCCATGCTTCCAATGCAGGGGGCATGGGTTTGATCCCTGGTCAGGGAAGTTTCCCACATGACTCGCCCCCCCCCAAAAAAAATCTAAGGGAAGCAGTTAGAAAATTAATTTAAAGGCCAAATGTAGTTATCAGTAAACATTCACACTGACTGATCATCTAGTAATTTGACATTTGACTCATCAGTTTCAAAATTTTGACATTTTTGGTTTTCTGTGTTAATTCTCTTTTACGTGTAAATTCTGTATTATGGTAATAATTTCTTATCTAAGTTCATCTGAAGCACGAGGTTCTGATTCTAACAGAAGGAAACCGTTTATGGAAATAAATTGTTTTACTCGGAGAGCTGAGACAAATTTTTTACAACCTCTGGTCGGGACATTGGCTTGTTTTGGTGGTTGGCATCAGTAAGGGATTCCTTTACAGGGGATTGTTTTTCATTTTTGTTCTGCTTTCCCTACCAACTCTTCTTACTTAGCTGTGGTATTTAAATGAGCTTTCTTTTCTCTGATACTGGTTCTATATACACAAAATATCCTACCTGCATTATTTTCCAGTGTCAAGCAATAATCCCTTCCCCTCTTGCATTTGATAGAACTTTCTGAAGTGGTCCAATAATTTCATTGCTATTTCCAGTCTTAGTCCTCTTTCTGAAAACTAAATTCCACAAATATTTGTAGAAAGTCTACTCAGTGCCGGTTGTTGTGGAAAAGGTAAAGGATGGTATAAATAGTTTAATTCTTTTTACAACTGCGGAAACCAGACCAAGGAGGTGAAAAAAAACTGACCCAGGGTCACAGCAGGGTCAGTGACACACAGAGAAAACAGGCGCCTTTGTGGCATCCACAGTTTATGAAGATCAACAGATTTACAGGTAAATGATGTTATTTAAGTGCAGCTTTTAATTCAAAGGCACAGCCAGGGACTTTGAGCTCTGCGAACAGGCCATGGTTCATGTCTCTAGTTAGGGGTGGGAAGCCAGAAGGGTTTATGGCCTGTGACCACCGCTCTGTCCCGGTGTGAGCAAATAAGAGAAGGGCTAGTGGCAGGGGGCGCTTCTGCCAGCTGTTCTTCACAATGCAGGAGATAGCAGAGGAGGCAAGAGTTTGAACTACACCACAGGGAGATAGATATGCAAATATATGTACGTGTATATGTATATACACATCTCCCCCTCCAGAAATTTCACTAAAGCAAAAAGAAAATAAAATTCAAACCCAGTGATAAACTATTGTTAATTTGGACTAAATCTGAACATATCATTTTTAAAGTTTGATATGAGAAGGAATTTCTTAGCTCACTGCTAAGAGTGTGTGAAGCGGTTGTTAATACAGATTCCTTGGCTTCTGGAGGTTCTGATGTGGCTGGGCCTTGAATCAAGCTTTTGAGAGAAGAAAAGTCATAGGATCTTCTTCCAATATCAGCCTTTCACATTAAGCTGAGTTTACATGTTTGGGGTAGTTTAAATGAGATCCTGGGTAAAGTGACTGAGATGAACCAGGTAATGTTTTTTTCAAGGTCTCTTCTACTTTCAAGTCTTTATTTTAGCCTTTAGCTTTCAATGACATGTAGAACTTTTGGTCTGGATAAATACAGGTGTTTGTTTGTTTTTTAGAAAGCAATGCTATTGGGTCTGGGCAAACCTCACCCTGGGTCAGTTTTCTTACCACCCAAAATAGGAAAAAGTATTTTTACTACCTTCCACTCAGGATTACTATGTGGTATCATTCTATGATAAACACAGTCTCAGTCCTGCCACCGAACTAGCTGTGTGTCTACCTGCTTTGACCTTCCCTGGCGACAATTTCCTCAAATGTAAAAGGAGACTCTAGCAGATCCCTAGAAATCCTCCTCGTCCCCAAATTTTAGAATTGTTTTAGAATGAAAGAGATTCAAATGAAAGACATGTAAAAGAGATGATACTCTGCACAATCCCCTAATTAAACACACAAACGAAAAGCCCAAACTTCTTTATACAAAGTATCCAAGAATTTGGAATATATAAAGGGCTATTTTCCCACTTTGAGTTTTTAGGACTAAGTTCTAATATGAACTGCTGCAATCTCTTTCTCTTTCCATTAGATAAAAAAGTGCTAACAGTTTACATTTCCAAAAACCAAATCTTAACTACCCAAATTACATTTTAGAGAAATCATAACTTACTATTTACTATAGCGAATCTGGATATCTTCCAGTTCACACAGCCTTTTCCTGTTACAAGTGCTTCAAACACTTGGACTTCCCTTTACACCACAGAGTCTGCTTTTTTGACTTTACATCCACTCCAGCCTGGGCTTTTGAAAACAATAATTTATTTGCATATTTATATTGGTATATCCATAGTAGAATTTAAAATCCAGAGTCTATACCTCATTTTATATAGCATAATCACTTTGGTAGTGCCACTTGGTGGCAATTTGCTTAAATTGTATTACTTTCAAAATGAATTTCTGTTTAAATGTCCAACTTCTAATTAGTTACATATACATAAATCAAATTCTCTAATATCCTTAAATTACCTGTAAGACTATTTTTTTAAAAATCATCACAACTTGTTTTATGACTTTGTAAATGCCATTGCATCTCTTGGTTTTTAATAGGTTATTATTTCAAGCTTTCATGGAAAAATTAGATGGAAAAGACCATATTTTAACCCACAGATAATAGATTTTAACAAAATAACTAGTAGTCTTCAGCTTTACTTTCATGTTTTCAAACTTATTGCAAAAATATATGAAAAAATGTTTAAAAAACAAAGTAATCGGTTTTTATATTACATACAAAGTTACATTAAATGAAACCACAAGCTATTAAAGAGATTCTACCTATGATAATTAGTAGTAACTGCAAACCAACAATACATTCAAATTTTAACTATTATAGACTTTAAACAATAAAAACTATAAGCCAGATCACTGGATTTGGTTGTGGGAAGATACTTTAATTTTTAGCTTAATCAAGACATGCTGATTTTTCTCTTTTTCTTGCTTATACAACTTCTTTGCACTTTGGTTGTAATATATTTATTTCCATTAACTACCACATCTGAGAGTAATTCAGCTTATTACTATATTAGCAGAACATTGGTAGAGAATAGGAAAGAAAATAAATGCATCACTTATTACAACAAAAAGACACTTTTTTGTTTATTTAAAAAGCAGTGGTCCTTCTTCATCTGTCAAAACTCAAAGTGTTAAAAATATTTGGTTATCCTAATGTAACATGACTTTCCTCCAACTCTGTAATGAAATAATTTAGGGATATTTAATAATCAAGGAAAGAGAATCTCTTCTGAGAATAGTAATAGGAAGGGGCTATCATTGATTGAAACAACATCCTTTATTTATAGCCACTAAAAACTTTATTGGGGGTCAGCCCTGAAGCAACATTACAGTTTAATCCGTTCCCCTATCCCTCAATAAACAGAAAATGCAGTAAATAATAGGACCCAGCTTTCACTTAAAATCTGAGTTTCCTCTCTATATTTAGGTTTCAAAACACATTGTTGTTTTCACAATAACAGCACACCATATCTTTGGCTTTTTTTTTTTTTTTAAATTAGGGACATTTTCTCAAATAATGTTATTTACTTTGATTAAAAGAAACCATCCATATATGGATCATATGCAAAAATAGAAGTGGTAGAACAATCCAACAGAAATGGTTTGTGATAATAACTTCATATTTTTTGAGTAAATTTAACACCTATCATTTTCAAAATATGTGATATTATTCTAAGTTTTAAAATTCATTACATGTATGTTTTAATATCGTTATTGGATATTTTTAACCTATGTGTAATAGTTTTTTAAAAATAGAAAACAAGACAAAGAAAAATAGAAAATTCCAAACATATTTGTATTATTTAAATTCTAATGTTGATGTACTAATAGCATCCTAATTCCACTTCAGTCTATATTATTACTCTTCTCTCCCCACCTTTAAAAGCATCATATTGAAGTATTCTGACAGTTAAGGAAAAAACTTAATAAAATAATGCTTACCTTGCTTGTTTTAACCTGCAGCCTCAGAACTGAACACAAGTTCTATCTTGCTTTACTCCACAAATCTCCACAAAGGGCTTCTCAGCAGGAATATGTACATATGTTCTCCTGTCCAATTGCACACACTGACTGCATTCCATACCTTCCATACCTGACAAAACTGCCCTCAACTGGAAGATTTGTTGATATTGAGGGAAAAGAGTAATGTCACCTTTAACCCTATTGTCTATTTCACTGGATTAAAACATTTTCTCAACTTTTTTTGCTGTTGTTTATTAATATTTAAAACAAAATTCAATTTAATCTGTTTTTAAAGGCTATGATATTGGTTGTGGATTAAAATACAATTTGAATATATCTCTATGGTTGCCAGAGATAAGCATCTATAGTGTACTACACCAAAATTAAAAAAAAATTTAGTTTATTTTCTATTTGGCTTTTTATAGATGGCCATTCATTTAAATCAAAACCAAAAAAGGCATTTGAATCTTGGTAGTAAAGAAATATAAGAGCAGATAAATTACCATAAGAGATATGGTAATATTAAAATGAAGGAGCAAAATTCTAGGCAATTTTCAACAAACGAAAGCAAAGGATGGTGACATCATTCAGTATTTAATTGTCCCAGAACAAACTGTTAACAATATAACAGAAATCATACCTTTTCTTGATGTAACAAAATTGATTATTTTTTGGTATTTATGACCTTTGTTAGTGTCCTTTTTATGAATTAAATTTTTAGTAGCTGGATTTGAATTAGAATGGGTTAGAATTAAAAAGAGGGGCCATACAGTTATGTTAGCTTAGTGGAAAATATTCAATAGTAATATGTTTCATACTTCTTTTTATCAAATTATACACATTTTTAAAAGTTTTAATAATATTTACAGAGTAAGATTTAGTTACATTTAAATTTTTCTCCAAGTCTTGGAAAAGTGCTAGGAAAAACACTTTTAGATTACAAATAAGATATTAAGAGTTTACAAAGAAAAATAACTTAAAAAATAGAAAAATTACTTCAATGACTGGCACAAGACTCCCCTCCCCCAAACCAAAATTAAATGAGGGGGAATTATCAGTTTCAATTATTGATATTAAATTTAAATCCCAGTTCAAGCAAAATTTTGCCTTTGAGAAGGCACTAGCACTGTCAATTTAAAAATAATTGATCAGTAAATTTAAGTCATTTGAGAAAAGCAACAAAAAATATTACCAACTTTTATATTTTTAAGCAACCCACTACAAAAAAGAAGTAAATGTTTCAATGGAAGTGTGTTAGGCATGAATTTTAGCACAAATCTTTATAGGGTCTATTTTGATAAAGATTTCAGACTAGGTTTTGTTTTTTTCCTGCTGTATCTTATATTCTCAGATTCTTATGAATTTTAGCTGAGATGTTTTGAAATAACAATAAAATCCTCACCTAGCCAGTTGTTTCCATCTTTAAAGCTGGGATCATCATGCTAGAGAAGTTCAGAACCAAAATGTAAACAGAACTCAGAAGGAATGAATTTTAAAGAGTCAAAGTGTAAATGATAATGATCTACCATTATTCCTGTATAATTTATAAATATACTTTGCCTTATTATATCTAAAAACTGTATTTTCATATATAGACAGCATGAAGGATTCATCAGTTTATCTCTAAAGGAGCTGATTTGTATATCCATGTCATGAAATCTGCATAGTTCCTTTTTTTTTTTTTTTTTTTTGAATGGGATTCTGGAAAAGAAATGGCCAGGAAAACAAAAGGTCCCAATATGAAAATAGTAACCTAAGATGTGTCCTTTAATTGTATGTGTTATAAAATGCTGAGAACTAGTTATAACCTCAGCATGTGCTTTGCTTTCGGATTCTTTTAGTGGGGAGAGGAGGTTCTTATTGTTCTCTCCAGTGGGATTTCATGCTTGGATTACTGTCCCATTTTACTTCATCAGTCAGTACATTCTCTCTCTACCACCATCCTTACACCCTTAGCAGGAAAACCTGCAGGATAAATTAGTTGCAACCAAGAAACAAATTTAAATATCCAAGTCTTCTCAGCCTCCCCATACCCCTCCCCCCACAAACAAATGTCTATCTTCTTTGTTTCCTGTGGCTGGTCTGCAAATACTTATGTACACATCAATTACCAAAGAGTCTTTTCACTAAAGGTCTCAATCCCCCCACCCCCAGAGTAGCAATAATAAATGAAAAAATTTTTAAAGTTTCACTCATGTGAAGCAGTAAAACAAAGAATATAATAGCAATAAAAGGAATCATGTTTATCTACTACTTTAACAATTATGTTTTAAGTTACCAGATAGATGAAAATTCTGATTCCTGACTTAGTAGTTGAAAATTTAAAAAAAAAAAATAAATTTCTCCAACCAGAACAAAGTTTTCTTAAATAAAAATATTGGTTATATAAATCTTTGAATTCGAGAAAACATTTGAAAATAGCTCAGGTTTTAGAGTTTTGGTTTGTCCAGATTATTTTGGAACTTTTTTTTACAATTGAAATTTACTCTAAAAAATTATTTTTTCTACTGTATCATTTTCAAAATATAAAAGTTACACAATATATAAAACCCAATCTAGGGTCATTTTACAAATAATCATGTCTTTAGATTTTAAATTTCTTAGGTGTTTAAGGTTTATATAAATTATTAACTCTGTAATCTTCAGTATTTACACTATAAACTTAGTCTCTAAGCTCTCACTAATTTGTTCAAGTCAAAATAAACCATTTGTAAGTTACTCTGGTTTCTGAGAAATAATTTTACATGAAAACTTAAAAAATACATTATCTATTAACCATATTAGTGAAATGTAGTTGAATTATACAAAATGTAAACAAAATATATTTTAGAACAGTTTTTCTTTACTAATTAAGCCAGTTTTTAAAATTTGTTTTAAAGAGCTGCTCAAATAACTTTGTTTTAGTATCATGGTACATGGCATTTATATTCCTTCAATTAGTTGGTTTTCAGAGACTAAAAAGAAAAAGTACAGAACTAAATAAATAGTTTTTCCAAATGAACTTAAGAGGATGATAGGATGATGTAACTTGACTACTTTAAAATATTTACTAGGGAACTATTGTTTTACTAGTTTTAAACCAAATCAAGTATTTTGTCAAGACTTCAGAAAAACAACTAAATTATCTGTGAACAAATTGTTATATTTCTAACTGGTACATTTCCTTTTCTTTAGATAATCAAAGAATTGGAAAGTCTGTCATGAAATTAGATATACCAAACAAATTTATACTTCCCTCTTTTCTGTAATGGTCAGAGTTCTGATTTTTAATTTATTTTTGAGACCAGTAGCAACTTACGTATAAAATTACAAATGCATCCAAGATACCACTACCTAGAATACACCACTGTAGCTGTTAGCTTTTTATTTAATCACATTAAATACGATCATTCGTTTGTTTTGTGCTTTTCCAAGCCAAATTCATATTTATTTTTTCTCACCGTCTCCACCAAACGTCAGTAAAATTAGAACATTTCAGCTACAGAAATCGCTAATCCTTCAAGGTCGGTCTCAGCTCCTAGGTCTTAGGGAAGCTTCAACGAAAACGTGGTCTCGGCATAGTTGATTTTACCCGGAATTTTTCGTTTGCTTTTTTTGGAGGGATTGTTTGGTTTTGCTTAAAACAACCCTGTGGACCACAAAGGGGGTTAGGAAAGGAGGGGCCGGAATGAGTCAGTTTCTCTATAAGCCCCGGAAAAATCAGGCACCTGGAAACGTATTTTGTTGTTTTAACTAAAAAAGACGTATACATTCTAAGGTGCTGGAATCGAGCAGGGAAACGATGTGACTCCAGCAGCTGAGCATGGAGCAAACCTACGACCTCTGGGCGCTGGACGTTGGGGGAAGGGAAGGGACTCTGCGGGCACCACGCGGTCAGCCCAAGGGGCGGAATTCACACGCACACGCACAACTATTTTCCACTCTTCCTCAGTTATCTCCCTCTTTCCTCCTTGGGGGTTGAGGTTGGGGGTCTCACAGTTAAAGGGCATGAGAAATGAGAGCAAGAAGAGAGGAACCCAATCTCACCCCTCAACAAGAACAAAACCAATGAGAGGGAGCAAAGGGTTATTTTCGCGCCACAAAAGATGGAAATCCAAGGGCTGCTCGATGGCCAATGAATGGAAACTAGCAAACGGCTCCGGCGGAGGCAGCCGACGGTGATAGGTTCCCTCCGTCCACCAATCGGGTGAGAGAAGCCCTCCCGCCCCCTCCCCAGCCAGGGGCGGTGTCTCTCTCCAAGCTGGTTGCTCAGACTCGGGCTCAGCGAGTCGGCCCCACAGAGCGCGAAGCCCCGCCCCGGAGCCGCGTTTGCGCGCCCAGTGCACCCGTCTCACCGCCCCGCCCCGCCCCGGGCATAGGCGGAGGGTTCAGCGAGCTCTCTTTGCGGTCTTTCTCCGTGGGTACCGAGCATCCCCCAGCTCCAAGGAGCCCCTGGCACACTCAAAATAGGCCGGAAGTGCGGCAGGGTCGCCAGACTCGCTGCCTGGTCCGCCCCGGCAGGCAGGGGAAGGACGAGCTCAGGTGGGGTAGTGCCGCGAGGGGGACGAGAGAGGCTCCCCTGCCCGGGCCCCCACGTCTAACCCTCCACGCGGCTCCGCGCGGAGGGACAGACCCCGAGGCGGAGCCAGAAGGCGCCTGTCCCGCGGCAGGGCTAGGGCGGACGGGTGGTCTAGGGCCTCTGAGGCGAGCAGCGGCCGACGAAGGATCCCGCCCTCTTTCTCCCGGCAGAGCCAGGGGAAAAAGGAAACATCTCCTAGGGCACCATTTTTTATTTTAAACAAAAATAACTGAAGGCATATTCTGAAGAGAGGGCAGAGCCAGTTTACCACTTATCACACATCTGGTTCTAACAGATCAGAGTCCAGGAGAGCTGTTCGAAGGAGCAAGAGAATGTTAAAAAATACCTCCTATGAGGCCCAGGCGACGCGGCGGGCATTGCGTGCCCACCCGCGTTAAGGACTTCGGCTCTGGGCTGGTCTCAGAGGAAGCCAGGAGTTAGGGGTAGCAACAAGAATGCCCCTTCTCCCTCCTCTACCTGATAAGCCGTCGCTCATAACCTGTGGATACAGGAGGGGTAACCGACCTTCTAAACATGGTTTTTCTCCTTTAATATTACACTGACCCTTAAGAAACATTTTTATTGCCTTCAGGTCAGGAGATCAGGAGGAGGTGCAGCTGTCCAAAGAGTAAACAGGCTGCAGTTGGAAAGACTCAACCGCATCAGAGCACATACAATGGGTGGGAGTCCTTCGTGGAGTTAACGTTAATTAGCTGCAGTTGCTTCAGGAAGAGCTTGGAGTAGCCCATACACACGGTTAATTTCTTGTGTCAGACTCATTCAGACTGGAGGTTACATTAACCTTATATTCATTCTTGAAAATCCACCGAAGATATTTTTACACTTGAAATGCCAGTAAAAAAAAACCAATTACCCATGCTCTTTCTACTCAGCCATTGATTATATACTTATCCCTCAAATGCTTGGAAAATTCGAAGTGGAATGGACTGTATTTACCTCCCTTTTTGATGTCTGAGCTTATATAACTCGTGTATGTTTTTAAGGTCCTAGACGGAGTATCCAGTTTGTTATAATAATACACAGATTAAATTCACAAGAGCCCCAGGAACATATTTCATCAAAACAGCACACACTTGTTTTAAATTCCAGCTGTTAGATTTGTTTGATAGTGACAGACAGGCATGGACTAGTATTTATGGAAAATAAACATTTTACCCCCTGCTTTAGAAGCAGGTATTTTCTTAGGTCTCAGTTTTAATAAGAGCAAGTACAGTCAAGAATCCAGAAGGCACCATTCAATTGATTTTTGAAAGCAAGTTGAACATACAAAATTGTTCTTATGAAAAATTACTAAAACTTAAATGGTCAACAGACTATAAAATTTAGAGAAAAGCAAATATTACTAAGTGAATGAAAAACATATTTCTCCAAATAGCTTTTGATCACATGCAACAGGTAAATGAAAAATAAATTCATAATTTGATATTTACATTTTGAATACCACAGAAGTCATAAAGAATACATATATTTTTTTCCTTTTTTTAGAACGAAGGTTCTCTTTTCAAAAACATGAAAAGGAAAAATAAGTAAGCTCTTTTTAAAAGTTAAATCTAACCAGAAACTTAAAATTTCACCACCAAAACGTTCTTTGAAGACATAGCTCATAACGCAGTTCTAAACATGATTACACAAGAACATGTTTGCCCCCTCCGTATCGTAAAATAAAAACATTTCACTAAATTAAATGTGAATGAAAATATTGTGAAAGTGAGTTTACGTTTAAAAAGTTGGATTTGCTTGGCAGGAAAAGAAAAACCTGTTAGAAAGAAACAGTTGCATTTAAAATGGATGATCTGACACCTTCCGGTTTCTTAACACAAAATTATGTTCCTTTTAAAAGGAAAAATGTAAATGCTCTTTATACCATGCAATAATTCCCACATATTTAAAAAATAATCCGCCATTCATCTTTCAATTGGAAATCATACACCTTTAAATGCCATATACGGATTGGACCAAAAGAAATGAACTATATCAACTGTCATAATTACTGAAGATGATTCAGTGTAAACAGTATTTTCTCTACTACTCAATACATTTTTCTAATAATAAGAGTATTAAGTCATTAAAGATTCTTGCTTATATTTCCATCCTATATATAATTGCAATCACTTTTTAAAAATAAGCATTCTTTTCCATGGAATACCTGTTAAAAATAAACCTCAAGTATCCTGGTGCACATGAAGCCTTTGAGTGGAGTACACAATCATGAAACACTTGGAGATTTCCAGAAGAACCCCAGCACTCATTTCCGTATTCCTCGTCTCCAGTCCTCATTTTGTCGGCCCAGTAAGGCTCCACCGGGCCCAGACCCTCCCCCCCACACCCACCATTGTACTCGTTACACACAGGGGAAATTATGAATGGTTCTCATGGCCAAATGCAGGCAGAAAAGAAGCAGAAAGAGACTCGAGCAATTTTTCGAGTGCAAATACCACCTAGGGGTAACGCAGAGCGGTCTTCCTGTTTTAAGAGTCCCAAGTTCTCCAACTAAAATTCTTTAAATAAAAGTACCAGCCTACCCCACTCCTCCTCCTCCTCTGGAAACTACAGGAAGAAATGGTTTCCGTTTAAATACCGACTTTTCCCACTCTGAATTCTCGGCTCCGGCCTCCGAGGCCCGGGACGCCCCCATCCCCACGCCAGAAACCTCTGCCCCTGCGCTCCCCTCCCCCACCGGTGGCCAAGCCCGCCCCCGGCCTCATTGATCCCGGAGCCTTTTCTGAATCGCGCAACCAATGGCAAACGCGAAGCCCAAAGCCACCGCGAGCGCAGGCGGAGGCGGAGGAGGTGTCGCCCAGACACCCGCCCAGGACGCCGCGGGCTCCCATCCCCCATCCCCCTGGCTCGGGGCCGCCCCACTTCCCCGGTGCCCGCGACTGTAAAGGGTGCACAGGGTGGGGCGCGTCTGCCCGCCTCTCCCGCCCGCACCCACCCACCCAGACACCCCCTCATTGCGTTTCCGTCCCTGCCAGCCCTGGGAAGGTGCTCGCGGCTTTGCCGAGGTTACACTTGTGTCATCAAAGCCACAAGGCGAGTTCGGAATGGGGACTCTTTGGCTTTGTTAATTACCTCTTTTAAAAAATCGAACATTGAAAACTCCGGTAAATAGAGCTGAGGAATTGCCTAGTTAGCACCCCGACTCCTATCTTATTAAAAAAAAAATCAATATTTCTCCCCTCCCCCTCCCCTCCCCCTCCGGATCCGCCCCGACCAGATAACCCTTTCTAAACTCCGTGGTGACAATCTGCTCCCCCGGCCGCGCTCCCCTCCGTGCCTCGGCTGCGGCTCCTTTAGCATTTTCCGCCCCTCTTCCTCCTCGCCTTCTCACGGTCCCTCGCCCAATCTCGTTTCCCCTCCCCCTCTTCCTCCTCCTGCTAGCTCTTTTTTTCCTGCGAAGCCCACTCTAATTGAGGCGCTGGGATTCCTCACGTGAGACGTTGATTTGTAGTTTGAACACGTGGCTCATTCAAAAAGCCGGACACTCGGAGCGGATTTTTTCCGCCTCCTGCGCCTTCCTCCCTCCACCCCTTCTCCCCTCCCCCCTGCCAGTCACCCTTCTGGGTTTTTTATGGGGAGGCGGCGCCTGCCCTCACGTAGTGTGATATTTTCACAGTCCGCTGGCCGATGCCAGAGGGGTTGGGGAGTAAGAGACAAAAAGTAGTTTCCCCCCCTCCCTCCTCTCCTCCTTTTTCTCGCTAATCCCGCCTCCTCCTCCGAGTTAGGAAGACTCGTTGATGCGTTTGGGTTGTAGCAAGGCTTTTTCTTTTCTTCTTTTTTTTTAATACCTAGAAAAGGAAAAACAGAAACCCTCGGATCTTATTTTTCGCTCCTCGTTCTTGTCCTTGGTTCTTAGTGTGTCTGTGTATTTTAACGGCGAGAAGAGGAGGGGAACAAAACCCGCCGGATCCATCCATCGCTGTGGGTGGTTTTAATTTTTCGTTTTTCTCTTATTTTTTTTAAACAACCGCTCTTCACAATGAACAAACTGTATATCGGAAACCTCAGCGAGAACGCCGTCCCCTTGGACCTGGAAAGTATCTTCAAGGACGCCAAGATCCCGGTGTCGGGACCCTTCCTGGTGAAGACTGGCTACGCGTTTGTGGACTGTCCGGACGAGAGCTGGGCCCTCAAGGCCATCGAAGCGCTTTCAGGTGGGCCCCGGCCGGGCTCCGCCGGGACGCCTGCCCAGCCCCGCGCCGCTTGCCCGGGCCTGCCGGGGTCGGGCCGCGGCTGACACGGGGTTGTCCACACAGGGCCCCGGCCTGGGCGGGCGGGGGAGAGGGGACGAGGCCCGGGCGCCTGCACGCGTGGGTCGGGGCCCTTCTCCCAGCCCGGGCGCCTACCCGGCCCCCGCGGCTCCCCTCCCCCGCCGGGCTTTGAGGGCTGAGAGCGAACGCGCTGTCAAGAAAGCCCCGGCGCGGGCTCGGAGGGGAGGCGGGGGGGACTGTGTGGCGCCTGGGAGCGGGGCTGGAGGGGGTGGGGTGCTCGCCCCGCGCCCCGCCCGGGCCCAGGCGCGTGCTCCAGGCTCCGGCCCGCCGGGCCTTGCTTGGGGACCGAGAGCGAACGCCTGTTTCTCGCTCCTTCCTTCCTCTCCCTGCCGGTTATTTGTGGTGTTGGATTCGCTGCCTCCCCTCCCGCCCCAGACCCCGGCCGCGGGAGAACTCAAAGTGGCCTTGACCCGGCTGCCGAACGAGGCCGCGGGTGGTGCCTAGCACGGGCGGCCCCGCGCTTCCCCTCAACCTTGCGGGAGGCGGGCGAGGGCGACCCGGGTTATTTGCTCGACCTTCCCGCGTACGACGAGCTAGAGGGGCAGGTGGGCGCGGGCGACCAGGGGTCGCCTCGGAGCGAGTCCCGCCGTGGCGCCGGGCTGCCAGGCTTCGGGCCGCGGCCTCCGGGACTGGTGGGGAGCGCTCGGCGAGGGCGGGGGACCGTGCGTGGCGGGGAGGCGCGCGGGGGTGGGACGCCCGGGGGAGGGCTGTGTTCAGGTTCCACTCCGAGCCACATGCCTTTGGCGGTGGCGGGTGCCGCGCCGTCCCTCGCGCGCTGTGCAGTCCGTGCTGAGCTGCGCCTCTGGACGTTCGCTCTTACCGCGCCTGCCCTGCGGTCCTCGAGCCTTTCCCGCCGCTCACTGCCAGTTCCCGGCGGGCCTGGGCTTGAACCCGGGAGAAGGGCCTGGGCGCCCCCTCCTAAAGAAAGCCCACGTAGCCCCTTCCCCCGAGCTTGTCTTCTGGAGTCTCTGGGGAAGCGGACGGGGTGGGGGGGGCGGGCAGAGTGTTCCCGAAGTAGTGGGTCAGCCAATTGATCCCCCTTCCCACCCATCTGTAAGTTACACACACGCAGCCTCCAGGGGCTCAGCTTCCCACTCGCGCGGGGCCGGTTTCTCTCTCGGCTTTGAGCCACGTCCGGGTGTCTTTCGGGGTCTCAGGAGGCCACTCGTGTCGCTGCTTAGGCTGTGCGGGTCCTTGGGGCCCAGAGAGCCGCTAAACCGGGCCAACTGCCCCTCCACCTCTTGTGTGTCCGCAGGTAAAGTGGAACTGCACGGGAAACTCATAGAAGTTGAGCACTCGGTCCCCAAAAGGCAAAGGTGAGCTTACTTATTATTTTCTCATTGATTCTGTTTTTCTCAACCATTGGGAGGAGAGACTCAACACAGCTGAAAACAACTTTTCCTCTTACTGTTACTGGGTTGCTGTATGACTTGGCGTTTCTCGTCTTTTGCCTTTAAGTTTCTGGCAGGTGTGTGTGTGTGTGTGTTGGTACTGCTGTGAAGGAATAGACGACTTGTCTGTGGCCCCTGACACTGGATTATTGTTACTGGTATAAAGTCGCTTAAGGAAGCTCTCACAGCTACATGTTCTCCGGCAGAGTAGGTCAAGTTGCTGCAACAGGAAATCAAAGTCTCAAAGGGCAGTTTCTGGGCATCTGTGGGAATTAGGAAGCAAAGAGTGACCGCTCCAGCCCGCCGCCCCCCACCTGAAAGTGCAGGATAGGCGGAAGCAGCTGCAGACACGCGCGGGTGTGGCGTGCCTTTCCTTCTCTGTCCTGAGTTGGCGGCGACGAGTCTGAGAGGCCTGGGAGGCCGTCCGCACATCTGAGAGGAGAAGAATTTGCCTTTACTCTGGTAGCTCGCCCGCCGGGATTGGAACACGTGAGTGAACGCCTGGGCTTCTCCTGCCCAGAAGCGCCTTTCAGTCACTGCAGAGTAAGACAGCTTTCTGCAAACCCGCCTTTGTCTCCAGGCCTTCCCCCCACTCCCCCCCCCACGCCCCCATTTAAAAAATACTTTTGCTTACAGATAACCACCAAGAGATGGAGAAGGCTGAAGATTTTTGCTACTTAAACAAGGGGGATTGCACTTTTCGGAGAGCATGTGTAGTGTGTCAGTTTACAGAATGTTTGGAGACTGTGTTTTAATCTCTCAAGTATTTTGGAGAAATGGCTCCCTTCTCCAGAGCAGGCCAGATCCCGGCTCTGTAGCTCTGACTTGAAAGGCTCTGCTTCCTCCCGGTGGTGCTGGTGTTGGTTTATGCGTTGCTGGGCTTTGCAAGGTGGGGTTAGGGTTTCTTCCTTTACCCCCTCCCATCCCCCACTCCCAACCTGGACCAAGTAGTAAGCTGGAAGTTAATTTAAACTAGGGCAGCCAGAGCGTCTGGTTAGATATTGGTGAGGGTGTGTATGCTGGAGGGCGGAAAGGGTTTGCTGTGCATTTCCCTGGTGCTTGGCTGGGAGAGATGGCTATCTAACAGGTAATCCTATGCCTATTTTTATTTTTTTAATCTATTTTTAAATTATTTTACTTTATTTTAAAGGGTGGTTTTTTTTTAGTTTCTTTTTAAAATTAATTAATTAGTTAATTATTTTTTGGCTGTGTTGGGTCTTCGCTGCTGCACGCAGGCTTTCTCTGGTTGTGGCTCGCGGGCTTCTCATTGCGGTGGCTTCTCTTGTTGCGGGGCACAGGCTCTAGGCGCAGAGGCTTCAGTATTTGTGGCACGTGGGCTTCGGTAGTTGTGGCTCGCGGGCTCTAGAGCGCAGGCTCAGTAGTTGTGGCGTACGAGCTTAGTTGCTCCGCAGCATGTGGGTTCTTCCCGGACCAGGGATCGAACCCGTGTCCCCTGCATTGGCAGGCGGATTCCTAATCACTGTGCCACCAGGGAAGTCCCTATGCCTTTTTAAAAAAATTTTATTTTATTATTTTTAGCTATTTGTTGCTGCGCGCGGGCTTTCTGTACTTGCAGCGAGCTGGGGCTACTCTTCGTTGTGGTGCGCGGGCTTCTGGGCTTCTCATTTCGGTGGCTTCTTTTGTTGCGGAGCATGAGCTCTAGGTGTGCGGGCTTCAGTAGTTGCAATGCGCAGGCTCAGTAGTTGTGGCGCATGGGCTTAGTTGCTCCGCGGCATGTAGGATCTTCCTGGACCAGGGCTCGAACCTGTGTCCCCTGCCTTGGCAGGCAGATTCTTAACCGCTGCACCACCAGGGAAACCCCCTATGCCTATTTTTAGATTGAGCTCTCTTCCAGGTAAAGCACTTTCACAAATTGTGTTTTTGTTTGCCAGCCTGTTTGGATTTTTGTGGATTTCTCTTCTCCATGTACTTAATTTTCATCGGGATAGTTGGAAAGAGATTTGGCGTGGCCAGATTTAGTTCTAGTTGGGAATTTTGGTAGGGGTCAAGTTATTTTATATAGCAGAATGGAATTCTCTTTTAAAAGCTTCTAAAACAATAGAACGTGTGCTGAAAACTATCTAAATTGATCTCAGTTTAATAAACAATTGAAAAATTGGGGGAGAAGTCATAGCTCCTTAAAAAAGGTTAAAGGCATAGTCTGAATTGTTTACCTACTGGAAAAAAATGTAAGCACATTCTTCAAATTCTAATTGGTTTCATGTTTAGCCACTGTATCTTAATTTTCTTCAGATGTTGAATAAGAAATAGGCAGATGGTTGTGTTGAAGGACAGGCATTTTAACATTTGAGAGTTTCTAAATTTAAACATTAAATGTCTTGACCTGTGTGTAAATGCAATAACTTTGCCTTACTCTCCTGATTTTCCTTCTCCAGGCTGGTGTGAATTTGTCCCCCATGTGTAGGGAATTAAAAACATTGTCTGGTTAATAGACTGCCTGTTTTATTCTTAAAGGCTTTTGCCCAACCTAAAAACATACTTAGTTTACTTGTTACTTTATGACAAACAGGAGTTGCTGCTTAGGAAATCACATAAAGTAAAATGTTAGCAGTGGCAGAAAGTATTTATCAATGGAAACTTCTTCAGTTTATTAACAATGTAGATTAAATTTTGTAGCTGATTTTCCTTAGCATTAAAATGCTGAGGGTTTTGAATGGTATTGTCTTACTAGCAAAGTAAATAGGAGTGAGTACATTGGAGACAACTTTTTTTTTAAAACTGATTTAGAGAGCAATCAAGTAAGTCCTTTGTTTGTACAGAAATGGCTAAAAACAACAATAGAGCTTGCTTTCTCTGCCAGGGGATTTTTAAAAAAAATTTTTAATTTTAATTTTTATTTCAATTATTTATTTTTGGCTGTGTTGGGTCTTCGTTACTGCACGCGGGCTTCTCTTCGTTGCGGTGCGCAGGCTTCTCATTGCGGTGGCTTCTCTTGTTGCAGAGCATGGGCTCTAAGGCACGCGGGCTCAGTAGTTGTGGTGCACGGGCTTAGTTGCTCCGCGGCATGTGGGATCTTCCTCCAGGGATCGAACCTGTGTCCCCTGCGTTGGCAGGCAGATTCTTATCCATTGCGCTATGGGGGAAGCCCTGCCCAGGGAGATTTGCCGGAAATCTGTGTTACAATTTTGTTCTAACTGAACCTTGGAACTGTGTTGTAGTTTTCCTTATCTGGACTGTTCCACTGTCTGAATAGGCTTTGGGAGAGGGCAGAGAAGGCACCTTGGTGATCCACATGCCCAGCACCTATAGGAGGGTCAAGAGGTGGTACTGGTGACAGTGAATTGAATGCCGCGGACCAGCCCTTGCCAGTGAGCCTGCTCGACTTCTGGGTGGAGTTCTTTGTGCTTAGCAGTCATTGCATTCCATCCCATCATCATGTGGGCACCTGAGGCAGGCATACCCACATATGCAGCAGTGACCTTTATACCTGCTGTGCAAGGCATGTTGGGAGCCCCGTGCTGAAGAATGCTTATGGCAGCACTCTGAGATGGATCAGTGGGCTTGCAGCAGCTAAACAGGGGAGCAGGGGTGGGTGGGACCATTTCAGGAAGGGGCATTGTTGAGTTTGGTTCAGACCAAGCTTAGCTGCTGATTACCCAAGTCACAAGGGAATGTGGAAGGAATGTTGCTTTTCTGCATTCAGATACCCCCCAGTTGGGGAAGATTATAGCAGTGCTTCACAGAGTTTGAGGTCCCCTGCATCCAGAATGAAGAGAAGATTGCACTGAGTACCAGTGATAGTGTTGTACTTTTTGTTCCAGATGTAAAAGATACAGCACATGAAGACTTGGCTTCACTCTGGAGGTATAAGCTTTAAAAAAAAAATTCCCTCCCTCCTTGGGGGTGAGGATGGGTGTGAAAATTGTTTTGACTTTGGAAGACGATGGCTGACTTTGGTTGGAAGAGTCACTGGTATCTTGGGGAACCTTGGTGTGCCCCTATATGATTTTGTAAATAGCGCCGATTTCCTTTTTGTTATGTCGTGGGCTCTTGGGCATGGGAGAGGTAACAGGAAAGTTGCTGACGCTGGGGAACTGAACGGATGGTGGTTTAATTCGTTTTCCATTACTTTTTTAAATTATGAAAATTTGTGTATTTTCCAGCTTTTTCTAGCTTAAACTTCCTCATGATTTAGCTCTTGGCCTTGATTAGAATTGTATGTAGCCAAAACATATTTGAATGAAAGAGAAAAAATAGTGGGATATCATAGTTAATATTTTTCCAGGAAGGATCCGTTAAAACAGACTGTGGTGCTTAAGCTCAAATGTCTTTGTTTCTTGCTTCCTTAAAATTAAAAAAAAAAAAAAAAAAAGGAAATAAAATGAACAGCTTATTTCCGTATTAGAATCTTATGTTTAGCATATAAATGGGGTAGAGCATGTATAAAAATGACTGTGTTTTAAATATATCTTACTTTAAATGGCCATTTAAAAGCTAGTGCTGCCTTTTAAAAGCTGTTAAGTGTAGAACAGGATGGTGCCATGACTAGCCATGTGCCCATTAGCCAGGGCATAAGACCCTGTTGTCTCAGGACAGTAAAAGCTGTTTTTAATGCTAAATATTTTAACAGGTGTGCCCCTTGTTTATCACTGGTGGTACAGGTGAATCTTGTTAATTAGGGAAATTTCTCAAACATGCATAGCCCTGAGATTCTGAATGTTAGGAAACTTTCACGGCTGGTAAAGAATCATAGGCAAGGTTATCTTTGCAGTGCTCGGTTTAAGATCAGTAATGCATGACTGCTTAAGTGGTTATAGCCAATGAGATTTTTCTTGGTTTCACGTTGTTTTCTCAGTACGGTTTGAGAAAGTTTAAAAGATTTCTCACTTTTCTTTCTCACTTTATTAGAATTTAAAAAAATGTTGATAAGTAGCTTCTGTGTGGCTGTCCATGATAACAAGGAAGACGTTATGAAAACGTGACATGTGCCTGGAGCCAGTGGGAACTGAGAATCTTGGCTTCTGTTTCTGGTTTCCTTTTGATTTGTGTGATGACTTACATTCTCTGTTCACGCCAAATGCCATTATAATAAACTAACAGGAGGCATATTTTGTTCTGAGTTTTGCATTCTGCTTGAAATAAATGAGTTACCAGCTAAGGTTTAAAAATATATTTTGGAATTGCAGAGAGCTGGGCTTTTCCCTGTAAGGAACTTGACTTGTATTTCTTTTCTGTAGTATGGTAGTTCAGTTGCTTTTGCACGTGTACCTCTTTTGGGCAGTCAGCAAGAGGGACATGATCTTTGCCATACTTTGAAATGCTTTTGTGAGCCACACTACTGTAGTTCATGTGTTGTTATAGGTCTGGGATTTTGTATTAAAGTGAAGCTGTTGAGCCACCTTGATATATATTTTGAAGCAACTCCATTTTAATGGTTTTAGCAGCATTCAGACAGCAACTTTTCTAGCAGTAACTAATTTTGAAAAGTGTGAATTATCCATTCAGGAACGCTGGTGGTTGGTTTCGTCTGGGAGGAAGGAGAGAGTCTGTGCTATTCTTAGCTGAGTTTCCTTTATCAACTGTTGACTGATTCAAGCTTCTAGAGTCACAAGACAGGAGGTGGCAGTGTGGGAGCAGTGACCAAGGGATAGGATTGGCATTTTTATTTTAAAAAATTTTTATTGAGTTATAATTTACATACCATACAATTCACTTGCTTTACTTGTGCAATTCAGTGATTTTTGGTATATTTACAGAGTTGTGTAACTATCACCACAGGCATAGAATTTGTTGTTGTTTGGTTGGTTTTCGTTTTTGTTTGTTTTTGGCCACATGGCATGTGGGATCTTAGTTCCCCGACCAGGGATTGAACCCATGCCCCCTGCATTGGAAGTGTGAAGTCTTAACCGCTGGACTGCCAGGGAAGTCCCTGGATTGGCATGTTTACTTAAGATCTCTGCCCCATAAATCTGATGTTTACAAATGGGCTTTGACTACAGAATTTTGCTTGAAAGCTGGTTGCAAACAGTTTTCAGTGTTCTATTAAAATTTATCATGGTCTGAAATTGCTGTTTGGTAAGTATTTGGTAAATAAACACAGCTATAATAAATATCAATACAGTATAGGAATTTTGTTGCCCTGAAGAGGAGTCCATAGTACATAAGTTATGTGTTTGAGAGAATTATGCTGAGGCCATTTAACTTGATTAGGAAAAGGTTTGAAATTATGGAATTATTGTTTCCTCAAACCAAACTTTGAAATGAAAAAAAAAATGCTGTTAAAATCTAGTGGAACTCTAAGCTGAAAGAGGCCTGAGTCCTTAGAATATCGGCCGTTATCACTTAGTTGTTTAGGATGTTGATTCCATTGTGATCATGGTGTTTCAGTTCTCTATCGCAGCACCCTGAAAACTGGTGGCTCGAAACAACAGCAACTTACTTTTTCCTATGGTCATATGGGTCTGTTAGGTGGTTAGTTCTGTTCCACATGATTATCATTTTGGGTCATTTACTAAGCTGGGCTAGAAGGTCCAAGAAGACTTCACTCACATGTCTGGGCTCTTGGTGCTTATCCAGGTCATCTTTCTCTACTCGGTATCTCATCACTCAGTAGTGGCCCCTGGCTGGCTACCGCAAGTGAAATCAGAAGCTGCTGGGCCTCTTAAAGGCTAGGTGCAGAATTGGCACATTGTTGCTTTTAATCCCATTCTATTGATAAAGGCAGGCCACGAGGCCAGGACAGGTTCAAGGGGGATGTGGAAATAGCTTCTCTCTCTTGATGGTGGAGTGGCATTCATGTACACAGAGGAGGAATTGATGGTGGCCATCTTTGTAGATCCTCCACAAATTGGAGGAGGGGAGCATTTAGGCTTGAAAATGCTTAGAACATAAAATACCTGAAAATAGCATTTAGTGCTAGAAATGGGGAGCCAGTCCCCTTGTAATATGCTGGTAAGAGAGGATGGTGTTAACTTTTGAGGTAACGAGTAGTGGTCAGTCTCTGTTTATTTCTACGGAACAGCTAATAGGGTTTGCTGATGGATTGGATGAGAGGTGTGAGAAGAGGAAAGGATGACAAGAGTTTTTGACCAGAACAACTGGTTGGAAGGTGGTGCCATTGACCAAAATGGAGAGTGTTGTGAGACAAACAGGTTCTTGGCTGGAAGTCAGGAGCTTTACTTTTGGCATATTTTGTTTCTAACGCTTATTAGAAATTTAAATGATGACGTCAAGTAGGTAGTTGGATATATTGGTCTGGAGCCCAGGAGAAGGTAGGAAGCAGAGGTGAGCGTTAGAGGCTTCATTAGCTTGTGGTATTGAAATCATGGAATTGGACAAGATCATCAAGGAACTGAGCCTGGAGCTCTAGGAGGAAGGAGGGACCAGCAAAGGAGAGTGAAGGAGGCCAGTGATTAGCGGAAGTCAAGCACAGCGAACTGTTTCTGAGAGAGAAGTGAAGAAAGCCTGTGGAGAAGGAAGGTAATCAACTGTGTAGAGTATCGCTGAGAGTTTGTGCTTTAGATGGATGAAAAAGTGAGTGGGAGCGGTGTTAAGTCTCAGCCTTCTGGCTGTGCTGTAAATAAATGGAGAGCGATTTACAAAATTTGGAGCAACCTGGAATACAGCCTTTCATCCAGGATTCATTTATTAGGCTCTTAGTTCTTTTTTTTTTTTAATGTTCCAGAAACATCTATAAGTATGTTCTATTTATAAGTTGCTAGAGATGGAAGCGGCTCCTAAGGTTAGTAGATCCTCCTCTTGTTCAGTGGACAAGACTTGTTGGTAACAGTTGACCTACCCTCTGGCGTCTGTTTTGACCCTTCTGGTGACTGTGAGCTCACTTTCCCGTGGACAACCCATTCTGCTTATTATTAGTACATAGTTGGTTCCAAAACAGTGCAAAGTCCAGTGCTTCTATGCGCTTGTCTAAATACTTGATTAAAGACAAGCAAAGGCTGAAACTAATGGCCACAATATTTTTGAATATTATGGGCGAGGTTTAAAATACTTTAATCACGTTGTTATTTTAGTATACTTGAATAAAGCATTCCGTCCATTTTATTCATAAAATTTAAGTTATAAGAAATATAAGAAACCCTTGAAGTGCCCTAAATTCTCTCATTTTTGCATATTAAAAAATCTGGTCCTTGGTAAAGTAGCCTCCTTCTCAAATTATGAATACTGTCTTTGGCCACAGGAGTCACCAAAACAAGGTGATATGTTAGAGCACTTGATTTTGAGACAGGTGACTTTGTCTGAATAACTCTTTTAAGACTTTCTTTGTCTATGCAAGTCCTTTGATTATTAGAATGCTACTTTCAGAATGTGTTAAACACCTGCTAGTTTGAGAAAACTAATAAAAATGAGATAGCACAGTAGGGTTTTTAAAAAATGGTATTAGTTGCTTTACCAAAGGATTTTCCGTAAAGCCCTGGGAGAAGAAGTGCCTTGCCCATGGCACTGCAGGTGATTAGTAGACCCATTTCCAGGTCCTGTGACTCTGCCCTGTCTTCATTTCTCCCATTTAAAGTTGTCAAATCCTCAAAAAAGTAGCTTACACAGCAGCCTGATCTTGTTTGCAGTGGCAAGTCGGAGCAGAGATGTCCTGTTTCTTGCTTTCTCTGAAGAAAAAAGAAATCTTGTTTGGCTTCTTTGAAGGGTTGATTTATTGTCTTCCTGCAGGAAAAAGAAAGGTACAGGTAGTCTGGAATCCAGGGCTTACTGCAGGATAAAATATCCGGACATCCTGTTTTAAGACAGAAAATGAGACTACTTTTTCCTTGAAGGTTTTTTTTTGTTTTTTTAAGCAGCTTCATCTTAGTATAAATGAATTGCAGGGAAGTTGGAGGGGGCCTAAGGAGATATGAGAGTAGAACAGAGGGCATGAGGAGGTAGGTGCCATGGCTTTATCCCAGGCAGGTGATTGTGATTCACAGCATGTGTTTTAGATGGCAAAAGAGGTAGAGGTGTCCTCTGTGGAGTCCATGGTGCCTGGTTGTCCCGCCTTGTTACCAAGTTTAGTAGGATCCTGCCTTGTGGAAGGAAGTCTCTTAAACTTGGAATATTAAGGATTGGGAGAGAGTAGGAGGGGGAAATCGTACTGAAACATCTTGATGAGGAGCCCTGATGCTTGCCTCATGTGCTCTTGTTGAACTGAAGGGTGTAGCCAGAAGAATGTTATATCTGGGTTTGAATCCCAACTCTACTTTCTGAATTCATGATGATAAATGTTTAAGGATGAGGAAATCAGATTTGGAAGGTTAGAATGGAAAGGATGCCTCATAGGATCCTGGGGATGTGTATAAAGCATCAGTAGAGCATCACCCAGTAGTCACTCCCATGGCAGCTGTTATATTTTTTCCTCTTGAGATTCAAATGTGAAGCCTGGATGTATATTATATTTGGTGGTGATAACAGAAATAAGAGAAATTTTTGTTCTGTTTGGGATATGGGCTCATAAAAGTAGAAATCTTTGGGTGGTGTCTTTTTGTTTTTATCTTCATTGAGTATGTATTTCTTAAAAAAATTAAGATATAACCTAGGTACGATAGAGTATATGAATATTAAATAAAACATCTTGATGAATTCTTAACAAATGTATACATGTAAATTAATTTGAAACATATGAATTATGAAAATGTGGAAATATTTGTTCTTTAATCCTCCCTATCCCCATGTATTTCCCATGTCTTATAGCTGGTAACTTGGTATATTATTTTTCAGCAATTTTTCTGTGCATGTATCCACACTTTTTAATTTAATAATCAAATCATACTGTTTATTTTTTGTGCTTTTACTAAATAATGTATCCTGAAGAATCTTTGGTGTAGGTACAAATAGTTCACTCTCCTTAAACCAAGTTGCATTGCAACAATATAAATAGTTGCAACAATTTAAAGGTTCTTTTCATAGTGATTTCAGTGCAGCATAAGTATATGTATGTCATAGGACTCTTGGTTGGATATATATATATATTTTTAATAAATGTATTTGTATTTATTTTTGGCTGAGTTGGGTCTTTGTTGCTATGTGCGGGCTTTCTCTAGTTGTGGCGAGCGGGGGCTACTCTTTGTTGCTATGCGTGGGCTTCTCATTGCAGTGGCTTCTCTTGTTGCAGAGCACGGGCTCTAGGTGCATGGGCTTCAGTAGTTGTGGCGTGGGCTTCAGTAGTTGTGGCACGTGGGCTCTAGAGCGCAGGCTCAGTAGTTGCAGCGCACGGGCTTATTTGCTCCGCGGCATGTGGGATCTTCCTGGACCAGGGCTCGAACCTGTGTCGCCTGCATTGGCAGGTGTATTCTTTTTTTTTTTTTTTTCTTTCTGTAAGCGGGCCTCTCACTGTTGTGGCCTCTCCCGTTGTGGAGCACAGGCTCTGGACATGCAGGCTCAGCGGCCATGGCTCACGGGCCCAGCTGCTTCACGGCATGTGGGATCTTGCCGGACCGGGGCACGAACCCGTGTCCCCTGCATCGGCAGGCGGACTCTCAACCACTGCGCCACCAGGGAAGCCCGGCAGGTGTATTCTTAACCACTGCACCACCAGGGAAGCTTGGTTGGATATTTCTACAAGGTAAATTCTTAGACTGAAAGTTGCTATGTCAAAAGACAGGCACATTTACATGTGGAAGTGCTCTGCCCAAAACGTAAGTTTACTTATTGACATGGTTAGTCATAGTTTGACCACCAGGGAGCTGTTTTCAGTGAATTGTGCAGTGAGACAGTTTGGTTAAAAACTGTCTTTTCTTTCTTTCTTTTTTAAAAAAAATTATTTATTTAATTAATTAATTTACTTTTGGCTGTGTTGGGTCTCCATTGCTGCGCGTGGGCTTTCTCTAGTTGCAGTGAGTGGGGGCTACTCTTCGTTGTGGTGCACGGGCTTCTCATTGCAGTGGCTTCTCTTGTTGTGGAGCACGGGCTGTAGGCTCATGGGCTTCAGTAGTTGTGGCTCACAGGCTCTAGAGCGCAGGCTCAGTAGTTGTGGTGCACGGGCTTAGTTGCTCCGCGCATGTGGGATCTTCCCGGACCAGGGCTTGAACCCGTGTCACCTGCATTGGCAGGTGGATTCTTAACCACTGCGCCACCATAGAAGCCCATAAAACGGTCTTTTCAAGCATAGAGGACTGTATCATTTGAGAAACGGCCTTATTCTTTCTGCCATAGTTGTTCTGCTGACTCTCACAAGTTTAGGTCCCGATTCATTTGTGTCCCTTGCATGTAAAAATTAAGTCAAAAGCTATAAAGGTTAAATTCTGAAAACTTAGAGTTAGAATACCTGAGGTTTATGTTCTCTTATACTTACCACCTTGAATTTTGGATCTTACCTCAGAAACTAACAATACTTACTTGCAGTGGGAGCTTTACTAAATAATATTTTGAGGAGAAATTTGATTAAGAATTAGTTTTCAAAGCAAAGTAAGCAAAGACAACAAAAAACAACAACAACAAAAAGAATTAGTTTTCAAAACAAAGTCCTACTCAGCTTGCCACTGGAGCTGGGCAGATGATGATTGGCGAGCTTATTTAAGAAAACCTAAGATGATGATTGAGTTCTCTCCAGTGATCCCCAAATGTTTACTACTTTTTTAAAGTCAGCTGTTCTTGCAAAAATGGAGAAGCTCTTGCTTTTCTTTGGAGAGATAAGTGTGGTTGAAAATTTTAATTTCTGTATTTTTGGTGTGCAAATTTACCTATTTCTGCAATTTTTTTTGAGTTTCAGAAATGAATTCATTCCTTATGGCTTATAAAAATTTTTTAGTTTAACAAGCGTAGATGGAGCACCTGTGCTTGTAGGCAGTTCCATACTAGGTTTCAGGGGCTAGAAAGATGAATATGATACCTGTTCTAAAGAAAAGTACATGGAGTATGGTGACTTGTACTTTGTTCTGTCTCAATCCCGGAGTGATATTTTTGTCTTCGGCACTAACAGTGGCTGACGGTGCCAGTGATCCCAGAGGTGGATTAATATCTCTGCAGGTAGAGAAGTGGTAAATACATCATGAGGTATATATGGGATGGCCCAGAAACACAGGAGGCGCATTGGGCTTAGCTGAGTGTTGGTGCAGCCAGCCAGGCGTAGGTTCAGAGAGCAAGGCATGTGAAGGCAACTGAGGCTAACTGTGCAGTGGGGAAGGGAAAGGCAGAAGAGACAGCAGGAGGCAAGGCATGTAAGTGTGAAATACCCTGGTGTGTGCTGGGGGTGGGGGGGGAATGGCAAGCTGTTCAGAGTTAGAGAGGCCCGAGGGTGAGGCAGGAGTGTGGTGGAGCCTGAGGCCAGAGGGGCAGCAAGAGCACCCCGTGTTCTGCTGGGCTCAGGAGATCTGATTCTTCATGCGTTTAACTTGAGGGGTTCACTCAGTTTAGTTAATGTCATTTAGCAGATGGTTATTTGGGATCATCTCATGCAAGACTTGATGCTTGGGTTAATTTGGGGATCTGCTCGCCAGCGATTATGTTGAGCTGCTTTTACCTCTTAAGTGCTTCCTGGAAACGGCTGTGCCCCAGAACATTACATGGGGCATGGAGCTGTTCCCAGGACACCCTCTGACAGGGTGATTAGGGGAAAGCGTGAGAGGACTAGGAACCCTGTAGTAAGGCTGACTGAGCCTATGCCGCTTTTTTAAGGTCAGTTATGACAGTCATAGTTTTAGTCAGTGGTAATGATTAAACCACCTGGTATTATTTGATTTTATTAAGACATCTCAAATGATATAATGAACCTTTGGAGAAAAATGAGACCCTTTTATGTGCACACACTATTGTTTGTTTGTTTTTTTTAGCAAGGCAAGAAACATTTATTTTTTTATTTTTATTTTTTGGCCATGCCGTGTGGCCTGTGGGACTTTAATTCCCCAATCAAGTATCGAATTGGGCCCTCTGCACTGAGAGCGTGGAGTCCTAACCACTGGACTGCCAGGGAATTCCCAGGGAAATTTAAACATAAAAAAATGTTCTCTGCCCTGTGACCTCCCCTCTCCCCACACTGTGCATTGTTTATCTGCATTAGGCATTGACCAAACCTCCCCCATCAGCAGAAATACCTGCTCAACCATAAAGAGCAACATTCTCCGAGCGTCAACAACACAACTCCTAGATCTTCCATTTCTTTCTTAGATCAACTAATTTTTCACTGACGTGTACTTAGTCTTTTATTTTTTTTATGTCAATTTAAATGATATCTACCTCCCTCCCTAGACTAAAATGATGGGATCAATGTTCTTATATTACCTTTTACCTTCTTTTCCCATTTCTCTCCCAATTTTTTTTACTTTTATAATTTTTTAAAAATTGAAGTATAGTTGATTTACAATGTGTTAATTTCTACTGTACGGCAAAGTGATTCAGTTATACATATACATTATTTTTTATATTCTTTTCCATTATGGTTTATCACAGGATACTGAATATAGTTCCCTGTGCTATACAGTAGGACCTTATAGTTTATCCATTCTATATATAATAGTGTGCATCTGCTAATCCCAACCTCCCACTCCATCCCTCCCCACCCCCTTGGCAACCACAAGTCTGTTCTCTGTCTGTGAGTCTGTTTCTGTTTCATAGGTAATTTCATTTGTGTCATATTTTAGATTCCACTGTGCACACACTATTCACTGAGCAAAATTAGGGGCAGCAGTACACAAACTTGGGGGGAGTCAGTGGTATCTTGCTTGGCATCACACAGACGTCAGTTAGAATCCCTGCTCATCTCTGTGATCCCAGGCAAACTGATGCTACTCTGGATTTCTCCGCTTACCTGTAAATAGGGGCAATAAAACTTATTGCACAAGGTTGTTGGGAATTAAATGATAAGGTTTGTAAAGGACTTCCTGGAGTATCTGACACCTCAGTGGTGGTGTCTCATATTAGTAAGCGTGTGTATTTACAAGTGGAGCTTGAAAATAAGAGTTGAGTGTATCCCTGCTTCATCCCATAGTTTGCTCTCACATGTACAGATACATAGAAATGTTTCACACTTCTTTGTAGAGTATGAGTTATGCATTGTGAATAAGTTAAGAGTTTGTATTAAAAAAAAGTTTGTAGTTTATGTCTGGATGTGTAGGTCTTAGCATTCCTAACATATGTCTAGTTAGGAAATTCTCTTAAGAGAGATCATATTATTAAAAAAAAAAAAGACTAGGAGATAAAGAACTTCTGTTAATCTCAAAAAGGTAGACAACATACTACAAAAATGTACAAAGGCTAAGCAGCAGTTGAGAAAGGGTTATCTGAAAGGCCAATCTGCTTAGGAAAAGATACCGTATCTCACTAGTCATCAGGGAAATGCCAACTGTAATGGCATTTTTGCCTATCAAGTTGGGAAAAATGAACAAGATTGATAGTACCTGGTGTTGGCAAGAGTGTGTAGGAATGGGCACTCAAACGGCTAGAATGTAAATTGGCAAAGACTTCTTGGCATGCCATTTGGGAGTATCTGTTAGAACTTAAAATGTGAATACCCTTCAAGTATCATGGAACACAGCCTAGTCTTCATAGTTCTGTGTGGTCTGTAAGCATAGTTTTAATCAACAGTATTGTAAAGGAGTTGAAATCACTAGGCAGGACTCGGTAAAAAGGTCTTTGGGTGGGAGTCCAAAATATATGCAGATAAACTTTTAGGTTTTGTTGTATCACTCATTATATTTTAATAGGTATTATCAGGTAATCTGGAACTTTCACCATTGTCTGCTTTCCAAGCAAAGAGGATCCCTAGCCTTAATCTGACTGTCTGGGACATTTTGAATTTACTCATTTTTGAGCTTTAGAGGGTAGATTTTTTAAAAAAATAAATTTATTTATTTTTGGCTGCATTGGGTCTTCCTTGCTGCGCGCAGGCTTTCTCTAGTTGCAGCGAGCAGGAGCTACTCTTTTTGTAGCGCACGGGCTTCTCACTGCGGTGGCTTCTCTTGTGGGGCACGGGCTCTAGGCGCGTGGGCTTCAGTAGTTGTGGTATGTAGGCTCAGTAGTTGTGGCTCTTGGGCTCTAGAGCGCAGGCTCAGTAGTTGTGGTACACAGGCTTACCTGCTCCTCGGCATGTGGGATCTTCCCGGACCAGGGCTCGAACCCATGTCCCCTGCACTGGCAGGTGGATTCTTAGCCACTGCACCACCAAGGAAGCCCAAATATTTAAAATTTTTAAATTAAAAAAATGTTTTTTATTGGAGCAAAATTGCTTTACAATGTTGTGTTAGTTTCTGCTGTACAAAGAAGTGAATCAGCTATGTGTATACCTATATCCCCTGGCTCTTGGACCTCCCTCCCACTCCCCCCATCCCACCCATCTAGGTCATCACAGAGCACCAAGCTGAGCTCCCTGTGCTATACAGCAGGTTCCCACTAGCTATTTGTTTTACACATGGTAGTGTATTTATTTCAAACCTAATCTCCTAATTCATCCCACCCTCCCCTTCCCCGCCTGTGTCCACATGTCTGTTCTCTACGTCTGTGTCTCAATTCCTGCCCTACAATAGGTTCATCTGTACCATTTTTCTAAATTCCACATATATGCGTTTAATATACAATATTTGTTTTTCTCTTTCTGGCTTGTTCACTCTGTATAGCACACTCTAGGTCCATCTACATCTCTACAAATGACCCAGTTTCGTTCCTTTTTATGGCTGAGTGATATTCCATTGTGTATATATGTACTGCATCATCTTTATCCATTCATCTATCGTTGGACATTTAGGTTGTTTCCATGTCCTGACTATTGTAAACTGTGCTGCAATGAACATTGGGGTACATGTGTCCTTTTGAATTATGGTTTTCTCAGGATATGCCCAGTAGTGGGATTGCTGGATCATATGGTAGTTCTATTTTTAGTTTTTGAAGGAACCTCCATACTGTTCCCCATGGTGGCTGTATCAATTTACATTCCCACCAACAGTGCAAGATGGTTCCCTTTTCTCCACACCCTCTCCAGCATTTATTGTTTCTAGATTTTTTTTTTTTTTTTTTGCGGTACACGTGCCTCTCACTGTTGTGGTATCTCCTGTTGTGGAGCACAGGCTCCAGACGCGCAGGCTCAGCGGCCATGGCTCACGGGCCCAGCCGCTCCGCGGCATGTGGGATCTTCCCGGACTGGGGCACGAACCCGTGTCCCCTGCATCGGCAGGCGGACTCTCAACCACTGTGCCACCAGGGAAGCCCGTTTCTAGATTTTTTGATGATGGCCATTCTGACAGGTGTGAGGTGATACCTCATTGTAGTTTTGATTTGCATTTCTCTAATAGTGATGTTGAGCAGCTTTTCATGTGCTTCTTGGCCATCTGTATGTCTTCTTTGGTGAAATGTCTATTTAGGTCTTCCGCCCAGTTTTTAATTGGGTTGTTTGTTTTTTTGATATTGAGCTCCGTGAGCTGTTTGTATATTTTGGAGATTAATCCTTTGTCAGTTGCTTCGTTTGCAAATATTTTCTCCCATTCCGAGGGTTGTCTTTTCATCTTGTTTATGGTTTCCTTTGCTGTGCAAAAGCTTTTAAGTTTCATTAGGGCCCATTTGTTTATTTTTGTTTTTATTTTCATTACTCTAGGAGGTGGGTCAAAAAAGAACTTGTTGTGGTTTATGTCAAAGAGTGTTTTTTCTATGTTTTCCTCTAAGAGTTTTATAGTGTCCGGTCTTACATTTAGGTCTTTAATCCATTTGGAGTTTATTTTTGTTTATGGTGTTAGGTGGTGTTCTAATTTCATTCTTCTATATGTAGCTGACCAGTTTTCCCAGCACCACTTATTGAAGAGACTGTATTTTCTCCATTGTATGTTCTTGCCTCCTTTGTCATAAATTAGGTGACCATATGTGCGTAGGTTTCTCTCTGGGCTTTCTATCCTGTACCATTGATCTATATTTCTGTTTTTGTACCAATACCATACAATGCAATTAAAAAAAAAAGGCAATTTAAAAAAAAATCTGCTAAGTGCACTAAAGCAAAGCACAGTAAAACAAACAAACAAACAAAAATCCATTGGTCTCTCTTGCATTTTTATCCTGAAGTATTGGGAAACTGTCAAAGTTCAAGGTGGTAGATATTTTTGCTGAAATTCTGATTTTTACTTAAAAGCTTAAATTCGGTCATTGGCAGCAAATACTGTTAGTTTTTCTTGAATTAACTGGTTGATTTTGTTCTCTTTTGAGAAAATGTCCACCAGACATTCAATCTTAAATAACCACAGTTAGTGTATAGCTCTTTCAAGTAAAAATGGCGCTCTGTGAAAAAGTGTGGCTGGTTCACTCTTGTATGGTGCTTTTTCTGCAGACAACCATATTAGGTAGCCCAAGTGCTTCATGGATACTGCCCTTCTCCTCACATAGATATCAACAGGATGTGTACTCAAGGGTTATTTAAGAAAATTAATAATTTTTACTGTTTCATTAAGGACATTTAAAAATGAAATGAATTAACTTTTACTGCAAGTGCTGGTGAAGAATACAATGATTATCAGTACCACAGGTTAGTGCCATTGCCTTGATTCACGCTAAGGTGCCAGCCAGTTTACCCACCATTGTTTTCGCACCATCAGGGCAAATGTGCACACAGTGAAAGAGGCAAATAACATCTTAGTAGTAGTATAGAAATAGTTTTGACTTCTTGGACCTCTTTGAAAATGTCTCAGGGACCGCCCCCCCCAACCAGGAGTCCACATGCTGTATGTTGGGAATTGCTGCTCTATAGTAATGTGATGTTTGAAATTATTTGGATTAGGTATTCCTGTGAATGTGTATTTACATCATAACACAACAGATGGCAAGAGCAACTGAGGGTTTTATTCAACTCCATGGCATGTTAGCTTTGAGAGGGAATTCTACACAAATCAGTTTGTGAAAAACAGGTGTGGGAAGAGAAAAAAAACAAATGGAAAAAAAATATAAGAAACTAAACACAAAAGAGAAATCTAGGTGTATAAAAGACAAATAGGGAGCATTTCAATGTGCATGAGCAAAATGAAGTGAGTTTGGGCGTTTGGGCAGCCACAGTTAGGCTTTAAGTTCTTCAAACCAAAGTGTACCCTACACGATGACTACAAGTCTTGCCTAAGAATATGAATGGCCTTCAGTACCTTCAGTATGATAACATTTGGTTATTCCTAAAATGTTAGAGAAAACTAACTAGAATCTAAGAGCACCATCAAAGTTTCATTTGACAATTTAGATGTTTTGAGGCTGGAAGCTTGTGCTGATTCATTGTATTTGTAAGGATGACCAAATAAAGAGTCAAGCCTCTGACACATTTCAGCCAGCTTTCCTTGCCCTACGTAAGTTAGTTAAATTTAGAAAATAACTACTTTTGTTCCTATCGCAGGAGAAGTAGTTTTCTTCTCTTAGGCAATGATTTTTTAAAAAATTTAATTAATTAATTAATTTTTGGCTGCGTTGGGACTTTGTTGCTGCACGCGGGCTTTCTCTGCGTGTCGGGGATACTCTTCGTTGCGGTGCTCAGGCTTCTCATTGTGGTGGCTTCCCTTGTTGCAGAGTACAGGCTCTAGGCGCGCGGGCTTCAGTAGTTGTGGCTCAAGGCTCAGTAGTTGTAGCTCACGGGCTCTAGAGCGCAGACTTTGTAGCTGTGGTGCATGGGCTTAGTTGCTCCGCGGCATGTAGGATCTTCCCAGACCAGGGCTCGAACCTGTGTCCCCTGCATTGGCAGGAGGATTCTTAACCACTGCACCACCAGGGAAGCCCCTAGGCAATGATTCTTTTCTTTTCAAGAATTAAGTACAACAATGACCTTTCAAGGTATTTCACAAGTCTTTTCCATTCCTTTTATTTTTATTGGTTTGAGAAAGCTTGGTAGCTTGCCATTAAGTTTTCTTTTATAAATGGCTTTGTTTTGCTGATCTTGGCAGTTTTTAAATGATCCATTCAACAAATTGTTGAGTGTTTATTACATGCCAGCTACTGCTTTAGGTTCTTGGGAGACAGAAGTGAACAGAAGACAAGAACTTGCTCTCAGGGCTTCCCTGGTGGCGCAGTGGTTGGGAGTCCGCCTGCCGATGCAGGGGACACAGGTTCGTACCCTGGTCCCGGAAGATCCCACATGCCGCGGAGCAGCTGGGCCCGTGAGCCATGGCTGCTGAGCCTGTGTGTCCGGAGCCTGTGCTTCGCAACGGGAGAGGCCACAGAAGTGAGAGGCCCGCGTACCGTAAAAAAAAAAAAAAAAAGAACTTGTTTTCATGAAGGTTAGGGTCTAGGACTGCGCTGCCCACTAGGGCAGCCACTGGCCACATGTGGCTGTCAAGCAGTCAAAATGTGGCTAGTCCAAACTGAGATGTCTATGTGTAAAATACACACTGGATTGAAGACTTGGTTCAAAAAGAGAATATAAAATATCTCATGGATATTATAATTTACCTATTTATAGGTAAATTATAATGTAATATAATGTATATTTTCAGTTTGTGGAAAAACAGGTGTGGGAAGAGAAAAATAACAACTGGAAAAAATGTTCCTGTTTAATCTTAGATCTGTTGGTGAGTGGTGTGCACACTAAGATCACATGTATCTTAAACTTTTTTTTTTGAGATACTGTATTGTATACAGAACACCCACAAGAATCGAGCAAAACTTGTTTTTTCTATGGTAATTTAAAAAGTTGGAAGATTAAAAAACATAGTATACATGGCAAAGTTTAAACCATAAAAATGATTTAAATGATTGAAATGATCTTTTTCTCCTTCCCCAAATGCACCCACTTTGTAGTTTCTTGTAGTTTTGTTGTTGTTGGGGAGGAGACTTGTATACATACACGAGAATCTACGATTGCATACTTTTTAGAAAAGTATAGTTTAGTTCTGCCCCTTACCATTTTGAAGTTTTAAAAAGCAGTTTTAAAGGTGCTTTGGAAGCTGGGAGGGGGGAATATCGTGATAATATAGTATGTTCAATACTATTAAAATAGTGGAGTGTTGAGTTAGGAGTAAAGTATATTTACCCATATCTGGGCTGCAGATTCATTAAAGCTTGTTTAAATGTGTTTGTTATGAATAGAATATTAACAGTATGTTATGTTTCACTATTAGTACTTGTTATATAGATTATTCTAATTTTCTGGAAACTCCAGCATGTGGTTTACCCCATCATCAGTTACAGAACGAAGAAATGTGTTGTGCAATGTTAAACCAAAAATTAGAAAAGAACAAAAAACCCACCAAACCTCTGAAAAACCTCAGAGTAGTCCTTTTAAATAGCATGTACATAATGTATTAGATTAACTGGAACTCGTTCAGTGCTCTAAATTTAATTCTGATTTTTTGCCCCCCAACTTTTTTGTTTGTAAAAATTTCTTTAAAAATCTTTAAAACCTTTGGGCTTCCCTGGTGGCACAGTGGTTGAGAGTCCGCCTGCCGATGCAGGGGACGCGGGTTCGTGCCCCGGTCCGGGAGGATCCCATATGCCGCGGAGTGGCTGGGCCCGTGAGCCATGGCCGCTGAGCCTGCGCGTCCGGAGCCTGTACTCCGCAACGGGAGAGGCCACAACAGTGAGAGGCCCGCGAACTGCAAAAAAAAAAAAAAAAAAAAAAAAAAAAAAAAAATCTTTAAAACCTTTAACTTTACTTTTAATATTTTAGTTTTTTCTTCTTTTAAAATGGTGTTCTTAAACTGCTTTTTTGGATTCCCAAACGGCTGTTTATTTTTAAAGTTAGGGTTTTTACAGAGAAAACTTATTAAAATACTCTAGAAAATACTGAAACTGATTTGTAAGTTAAAAGATAATAGTTCAGGATTTTAAAGAAGGAAATTATTTTTAGTTTTTAAACTGTTAGTATAAATATTTTAAAGTGAAGTTACATTAATGAGTTTTTCACAAATGAAATAATGGTGTGTTTTAATTCCAAATGGAAGTCTAAGACATTTAGTGACATTTAGTGAACATTTAGTCTGGCTGATTCTGAATTTATAGACTTGTTTATTAATAGGTCTTAAATAAACTACATAATTAAATGTTACTGAGCATCTCATAATAGAATTACAGCTCGTAATTCATTACTGCATAATATATCTAAGATTAGTTGTCCTGCATTTTAAACAATTTATTAAGTTTATTTTAAAATATTACTGTTTATACTGTCTAAATATGTAGATCTGACACATTTTAGTTTTGCTTATGTTAGCTTTTCATATGGGTATTAGTATTTAACTTTTTCAAAACAAGTTTTAAATTTTATTAAGTTAAATTTTAACTTTAATTAAAAAATTACTTAATAAAATTAATTAAAAATAAAATTTCACTCAACTGCTTCTCAATGGTTTGGTCAGATATAAAATTCTGGTCAGCTAGTTTCATTGTAATTTGGTTTAAATACTGCCACTCTAAATCTCTATATTTATCAAAGGACTAGATGGATATTTTTATAACATCAGAATACCTAAAACAAATATTTAACTTTGATTAAATTTGAAACACTAAAACCTTTTAGAATCTGGAATTGGTCTTAGCAAAGTCTGAGTTTGTGTATGTATATTTCTTGTTATTCCAATAATGAAGAAAACACAAAAAATGCTAAGAATTGAGATATGTGAAAATAAAGTTTTAAATTACTGATTGCGCAAAGCTTAAAAATTTCCAAGATGCCTTTAATCCAGAGCCAATTGATAATAAATCTTCTTCAAGAGATTGCATTTAAAACTTCTGTGGCTAATTTGCAGTTTTGTTTTCTTTCAACTTATCTGTTGAGTCCTGCCAATGACCAGTGTGCCCAGGTGCCAGGGAGACAGGAAAGCGTTAACTTAAAATTTTGAAAGAGATTAACATTTTATTTATTTAAAAATTTATTTTATTTATTTATTTTTGGCTGCGTTGGGTCTTCATTGCTCTGTGCGGGCTTTCTCTAGTTGCGGCAAGTGGGGGCTACTCTTCGTTTTGGTGCGCAGGCTTCTCATTGCGGTGGCTTCTCTTGTTGTGGCTCACGGGTTCTAGAGCGCAGGCTCAGTAGTTGTGGTGCACGGGCTTAGTTGCTCTGCGGCATGTGGGATCTTCCCAGACCAGGGCTCGAACCCGTGTCCCCTGCATTGGCAGGTGGATTCTTAACAACTGCGCCACCAGGGAAGCCCGCGATTAACATTTTATAGTAATCTTATTCAATTAAGAAAGCAAATTTATAAGAATGATATGTACATTAACATTTTTAGCTATTGTCGTAATTGGCAGTAACTTTAAATGCATAGCTGGGCTGAATTTTTCAGACGGTCTGCTTAGGTAATTTGCAGTTTCTGGAAGACATGAGAGCTGTTAAGATTCTGAAATTATATATATATATATCTATATATATAGAGAGATATATTTAATCTACAGAATTTTAAGGTATATGTGTTGTTACAAGTAAATCAGATCTGGTTCTGGTTGGTTGTGTTGACGCTATTTGTTTGACCTCATAACTGTTATGACTCTGAATTTATAGGCTCTTGGAAAGATAGACCAAGCTGCATATATAGTATTTTTCCTGTTGCTTTTTATGCTTGTGTGAGAATGAAGATAGAATTCTGTAGCTAGTTTTAAAAATTTACCCACTACATATTTAAAGCTTTCCCAAGTCCCCGCATACCTAAAGTTATAAATATAGGAGTAAATAACTATTTTAATGACGTCCAGCAGATAAATCTATAGGGAAGGTATTTAAGATCCCGAATACTTGTAACTTTTTTTTTTGGTCTCACCGCAGGGGCTTGTGGGATCTTAGTTCCTCCACCAGGGGTTGAACCCAGGTCCTCGGCAGTGAGAGGCAGTGAGAGCGCAGAGTCCCAAGCACTGGAATGCCAGGGAATTCCCTGTAACTGATACTCTTATGTTTAAGATGTGTTCCGGATTTCATCATCAGTAGAACATGCTAAATGTAGGTGTATGTGTATGATGTAGAACCTCTTAGAAAAAAACGTTAAAACTTTGACCTAGGTCTTTCCCCAGCCCTTCTGAAGCCTGTGTTAAAAACAACAACAAAAACAAAAAACGTGATACGTGAACAGATGGTGGTGAGAGGTGTGTCAGATTCCGGGTGTGCTGCCCCCTGGTGGACGATCTGTCCCTATCGCTTAGGTTTTTGCACTTGTTTCTACAAGTCGGTCTTTAGGCAATTAATTAAAGTGCGTGGCTGTTTAACATGTTCTTAAGTGTTTTGAAAATGCATAAGTTTTTATTTCAACATTTTTACAAGGTGTTAAAGTCTACAGTCCAGCCCACTAAAATTTAATGTCCTGTACAGATTGTTAATGACAGATTCAGATGGTTTTTCTGATAGTAAAGCTTTCAAAAGGGTTACAACATTTTGGAAGGGGGGCAGAAAGGGCCATTTTAAACTCCTGGTGTCTGTGTTACAGAGAAAGCCTGAGGGCAGGTAGATGAGTTCCAGATACATTTGAGGGTAATTACTCTGCAAAGGTGAGAGCCTTTTATACCTTTTGGTGCTCAGTGTACCCTCTCTTTTTGGCTTATGTTAAACTTTTTGGCCAATCATATCTATATAATAAAGATGACCAGGAGTTTCTTCCTTTGAGAGACTTGTGTCCTCCATGGGCATGGAGATGTTAGTCATGGTGTGTTTTTGTGTATAATGATAGTGCAAGGTTATCTGCAAAGTCTAGTATGGTTATATCTTGGAAGAAAAGAGTTGAGTTGCCTTGGATGAGGAGTGTCAGAGATATTTGGATTAAACTTATATATCTTTGTTTTCTTGCTACATGACAAACCATTATATATAAAATAAACAAGGTCCTACTGTATAGCACAGGGAACTATATTCAATATCTTGTAATATCCTATAATAAAAAGAACATGAAAAATAATATGTATAACTGAATCACTTTGCTGTACACCAGAAACTAACAACAGTGTAAATCAACTATACTTCAATTTAAAAAAAACCCAAATGAGAAAAAAAAATTCTTCAATTACATAAAACAGAATTTTCATACTGATTCTCTTGCAAGCAATAACAATTGTTATTTTATTTGCTTGATTATACAAAATATTAAAATTAGAAATATAAACCATGTGAATTGTATAACTACTTCTTGGAAACAAGAAGGCATCTAAACTTCATTGTTCAAACTGTCAGGTGTACTGGGATTGTTGTAGTTGCTAAAGTTGATGAGAAGATTATATAACTTGATAATAACCAACTGCAACTTACTCACTTAAAAAAGCAAAACAAACAAAAAAACAAATCCAAGGATTTGTCTTGGGTAAGGACCACGTCCAGGTATCAGTAATATGAAATAAAACGTTAATATAGAGATATTCCTATGTTCAAAATACAGCACTTTAAAAAATTTAGTCCTCTTAAAACACCTCTTCTTGCAGATATAGTTTACTTAGTGATGGGGACTTTTATGTGGAAAATAAGTATTACATATAAAATGTTGTATGATCCTGAAACTACCTTGATAAATGGAAATAAAATTCAATCAGTTTTGCCTTTGAGTATCAAGTATACTACATTTTAGATCAGCTCTGTCCAGTTGAAAGATGTGAACTATGTATATGTAATTTAAGCTTTTCGAGTAGCCACAGGTAGACATAAAAAGTAGCAGGTGAAATTAATATTTTATACAACCTAATCTAGAACTTAAAATTTTTTTTTTTTTTTTTTTTTTTTGCGCTACGCGGGCCTTTCACTGTTGTGGCCTCTCCCGTTGCAGAGCACAGGCTCTGGACGTGCAGGCGCAGCGGCCGTGGCTCATGGGCCCAGCTGCTCTGCGGCATATGGGATACTCCCGGACTGGGGCACGAACCCGTGTCCCCTGCATCGCAGGTGGACTCTCAACCACTGTGCCACCAGGGAAGCCCCAGAACTTTAAATTTTTTAACATGTGATCAGTATAAAAATTGTTGAGAAATCTTATTATATTCCTATTTTTGTACTGTCTTTAAAATCTGTTACATATGTTAACACTCATAGCACAATTCAGTTTGGACTGGGCTAGCCACACTTCAAGTGCTCAGTAGCCTCATGTGACCAGTGAATATTCCATTGGATAGAGCAGTTTTAAGATACACAGCTTGTGGGACTTCCCTGGTGGTGCAGTGGTTAAGAATCCACCTGCTAATACAGGGAACACCGGTTTGAGCCCTGGTCCGGGGTGATCCCACATGCCGCAGAGCAACTGAGCCTGGGAGCCACAACTACTGAGCCCTCATGCCACAACTACTGAAGCCTGTGCGCCTAGAGCCTGTGCTCCACAACAAAGAGAAGCAGCTAGAGAAAGCCTGCCTGCAGCAACAAAGACCCAACATAGCCGAAAATAAATAAATAAATAAATAAATAAGTTTATTTAAAAAAAAAGATACACAGCTTGTAAAATCACTTGTTAAAACATGATGAGTCTTGCTGGGAAAAAATATAATGGTATTTATAAAATTAGTTTAACTGTGGGAAAACATGAGAATGATTATTTTTCAGTTTGACTCAAACGTATTAGAGGTTTTGTATCTTAGTACTTCATTCCCTGTGACCACCCTAATTTTCAAGGAATATATATGTATTTGCTATATTGTGTTAATGTTACACTTTTTTAAAAATAAATTTTATTTATTTATTTATTTAGTATGTGTTGGGTCTTCGTTGCTGCACGTGGGCCCTTTCGAGTTGCGGTGAGCGGGGGCCACTCCTCGTTGCAGTGCAAGGGCCTCTCATCGTGGTGGCCTCTCTCATTGTGGAGCACGGGCTCTAGGCACGCGGGCTTCGGTAGTTGCGGCATGCAGGCTCAGTAGTTGCGGCTCATGGGCTCAGCTGCTCCATGGCACGTGGGGTCTTCCCGGACCAGGGATTGAACCCATGTCCCCTGCATTGGCAGACGGATTCTCAACCACTGCGCCACCAGGGAAGCCCTACATTTTTGAAAGAGTCATACAGGCACTGGGTCTTTTATTTAAATAGACACTGTCCCTGACGTTCAACTACATGCATTTCTGTGGTTGGTTGAAATACTTGTGGTGACTTCTCTGGTTAAAGACACATTTTCAGATTCTCAGTGTGAAGACTAGAGAAATCTTTTGGTTATTCAGGAATCAAAGATCAGTTTGTGTCCTATTAATTCAACTATTATTTTGCCAAGTGATCTGTCATCTTGCCTTGCACATATCCTAATGAAGGTCAAGAACTTTATATTCCTACGTTGAAGGGACATATAGTCTCCTACAAGAAAAAGAGATAGCAGTGCATATTTGCAGGCATTAATAATAAGAACAGCACATAGAAGAACATTCAGCCTTTCCTGGACTCTACCAAGTTTCCATCCGTACGCTTAGGGCTGTCAGACTGTTCTACATAGATGCAGGTGATAGTGTGCACCTTTAAAAGATAAATACCTCTGTTTTACTTAGTGGGACATGGGTATTATTCCCATGAAGATGTGGGAGCTGAGGGATGACAGAAAAATCACCTTAGATTCTCACTTAGAACTGTAATGTTAAAAGAGACTTTTGTTTCTTTATTCCTTGTTGAAGCATTGTTGAGTAATTGCCTGTTATGAACCAGGAAATCTGCTAAGCACTGGAGTATACAATAGTCAATAAGGTAGAAATGACTTGGCCTACATGGGGCTTGCCCTGTTAAATAGACCTCAGTGGCCACCAAACTTAAGTGTGTGTGAAACCACATTTCCCTGCCCCATCCCCAGAGACTCTGATTTAGGAGGTCTGTATTAGGGCCTGGGCATTTTCATTTTAAGTAAGCCCTCCTAGTGATTCTAATGTAGATGCTCCTTAGACCACTCTTGGAATGACATCTCTTTATTTTTTAATTTTATTGAAGTATAGTTAATTTACAATGTTGTGTTAATTTTTGCTGTACAGCAAAGTGATTCAGTTATACATAAATATATTCTTTTTCATATTTTTCATTATGGTTTATCACAGGATACTGAATATAGTTCCCAGTGCTATACAACAGGACCTTGTTGTTTATCCATCCTATATATAATAGTTTGCATCTGCTAATCCCAACCTCCCAACTTTCCCTCCCCCACCCCTTTCCCCCTTAGGAGCCCCAAGTCTGTTCTCTATATTTGTGAGTCTGTTTTTGATATTTTATTTATTTATTTATTTTTGGCTGGGTTGGTTCTTTGTTGCTGTGCGCGGGCTTTCTCTAGTTGCGGTGAGCGGGGGCTACTCTGGGTTGCAGTGCGTGGGCTTCTTATTGCTGCGGCTTCTCTTGTTGCGGAGCGCGGGCTCTAGGTGCGTGGGCTTCAGTAGTTGTGGCACGCGGGCTCAGTAATTGTGGCTCGCGGGCTCTAGAGCTCAGGCTCAGTAGTTGTGGCGCACGGGCTTAGTTGCTCCGCGGCATGTGGGATCTTCCCTGACCAGGGCTCGAGCCTTTGTTGCCTGCATAGGCCAGCGGATTCTTAACCACTGCGCCACTAGGGAAGTTCTGGGAGCGCAGCCTTAACCACCGAACCACCAGGGAAGTCCCCGGCACAATGAGTTTTGAAAGCTGTATATACCTGTGAAAGTACACCCACTATCAAGATGTGGAACACTTCTATCCTTGACGTAATATATATATATGTTTTGCAGGGGTACTTTTTTTCCTTTGAGCTTATCCCTTTTACCTGGGCATTTGGGTTCTTCCCAGTTTTACCTGTTTACAAACTTACAGCTAAGTTTTTGAGTCTGTTGCAGCTTTATCTAGAGAGACACTGTAAGGAGGAGAATGCTTGAGAAGGCTGCATTTCTAGTCTGAGGATTTGATAAGAGACTGCCGAGTCAGTCATGGGGCAGGGTTATGCCAATTGACACTTATCACCAGCAATCTGAAATGCATCATTTCCCCTGGTATTCATCTACCTGGAGTATTCTGCTTTAAAAAAAAAAATTGAGGTTGACCTTTTAAGGAGCTAATTCTTAACTGTGTAAAACAAGCAAGGATAGATATAATTACAGTATTGAATATTGCAATTAGTGCAAGTAATTGTATTGAATTTGGCCAGGTTGAACTTCCTCTTTGGGCATAGTTTGTGTTGGTTGGGCACAGCTAAGAATGAAAATCTGCAGCCGGTTCAGAGTGCCTGCAAGTGACAGGTTGAAGAGGCCAGGCCATACTGCTCTGAGTCCAGAGGCTTGTCTTTTTATTTGAAAATGACCAGTACACGTATGGACCACGTGTCCCAGCTCTTCGCGTAAGAGATCAAGTCAAAGAGGAAAATGTTAGAAGTTAAGTTAGACTTGGTTTTCTCTTCCTGTCTTCAGCTGGTATTAGTTGTGTTAGATCATGATCCAAGCCTCGGCCTCTTTATATCTGTGAAGTGGGAAAGTGGTGATTCTCTTGATTTGTATAAGTGATAGTAGAAAGAAAGAAAGGAGGGATGGCCTTTTGGGAGAAACAAGATAAAGAAAATGAACATTTAGGACTTATAGGTGGTTTGGATGGAAGGTTGCAAGTCTATACACTTGTATGTCTTGCACTACGACTTAGCATGAAATGACTAGCGTTAAGGGCCTAGGTGCCAGTGTATACAATTTTCATAATATCTTGAGGCAGTTGAATTAGCTGAGTTTCCAGCATAGTTTCTTGGTATTCATATGTAACTTTGTCCATTTAATGTCAATATTGAGTTTTAGTATGTGAATTGATTGAACGGTTTAAAGCTGTGGAGCAAAGTGAAAATTTTGCTTGAGATTGGCATATCTTTGACCTTTGGGTTTAACATGCAACCTGTAATTTTTCTGAAGTTTTTTTGATAATGGTTATGTTATTGGTTGGATTATAAGTGAAATCAGTAAGATGGAATATAGTTAGGAGGATGGACTGTGGAGCCAGAATGCCAAGAGCTGGATTCTGATCCTGCCACTCATTAGCAGGATATGTTTGGGCAAGATAAACTTGTGCTTTTGTCTTCGAATCTATAAAATGCTGACTGGGAGGGTTACATGAGATAACAGACATTGTCTTAGGCAGTTTGGACTGCTGTAATAAAATACCATAGACTGGATGGCTTAACAGATGTTTATTTCTCACAGTTCTGGAGGCTGGGAAGTCCAAGGTCAAGATGCATGCAGATTCTTTGGGTTCTTGCTGAGGGCCCCGTTCTTGGCTTATATAGACAGATGCCTTCTTGCTGTGAGGTCACATAATCTTTCCTCAGTGTGTGCAGTGAACAGAGCCCTGGTCTCTCTTCTTAGAAAAACAGTAATCCCATTATGGGGGCTCCATGCTTATGTCCTCACATTAGCCTAAACACTTCCCAAAGTCCCCATCTCCTAACAGCATCACACTGGGGGATAGGGCTGCAACATATGAATTTTTTGGGGGGGGACATAAACATTCAGTCCATAACAGACATAAAGCATTTTCTTGTTTATATTCTTATTTATACCTGGTGTCAAGCTTTAATGTGGAAAAAAGATGTAAATATCAAAGACTTTTGGCAAAAACTTAGTAATCTAAAATTTGAATTGAAAATAACAGTTGGCCCTCCATATCCATGGGTTCTGCATCTGTGGATTCAACCCACTGTAGATGAAAAATAATTGGGGAAAAAAATCCAGAAAGTTCCATAGAGCAAAACTTGAATTTGCCTTTTGGGGGCAACTATTTACATCTCGTTTATATTGTATTTACACCTATTTACATAGCATCTACATTGCATTAGGTATTATAAGTAATCTAGAGATGATTTAAAGTATATGGAGGCTTCCCTGGTGGTGCAGTGGTTGAGAATCCGCCTGCCAATGCAGGGGACACGGGTTTGAGCCCTGGTCCGGGAAGATCCCACATGCTGCGGAGCATCTAAGCCTGTGCACCACAACTACTGAGTCTGTGCTCTAGAGCCCGTGAGTCACAACTACTGAAGCCCGCGCGCCTAGAGCCCATGCTCTGCAACAAGAGAAGCCACTGCAACGAGAAGCCCGTGCACTGCAACGAAGAGTAGCCCCCGCTCATCGCATCTAGAGAAAGCCCACGCGCAGCAACGAAGACCCAACACAGCCAAAGATAAAATAAATAAAATAAATAAATTTAAATAAATAAATAAATAAAGTATATGGGATACTCCCCATTTTATCTAAGGCACTTGAGCATCCGTGGATTTTGGTATCTGAGGGGCTTCTGGAACTAATCCTCTGTGAATTTGGAAGGATGACTGTAATCACCATGGACACATGGTTTATTTCTCTTTCAAACAAAATGGGTATTGTCTAGCTCTGGCCTAGGAGTGATGACCAGCCTTATAACAGTGAGCACCCAGGTTGTGTCTTGTTGTATTATTTCTGACTAAAAGGAACCAGTGCTCCATGTAGATGAAACTGGTTGCAGATGGGGGCAGGAAGTTACAAGTTGAACCTGGATTATCATAACAGAAAGCAAAAAAGCTCTCAAAGGTTGCTGGAGTCATTTCAAAAGATACAGGATCAGTGTGAAGAGGCCTCCACTGATTAGCCAAAGATGGGGCAATTTGAGCATCAAAAGGAATTAATGCAGCGGGTTGATACACACAAAATATTTGTGAATCCATAATGTTACTGAAAAAAATAAGCATTTGGTCATCTTTGGACAATGCCAGGGGACCAACTCATTATTCTGAAAAGTTTGAAATAATGATGTCTTTGAACTCCTGAAAGAAGACATTGAAATGAGGATTTGCATGAAGCTGGCTTATTTTGGAGATGGTTTCAAGAAGCAAGAGTGAGGGAATGGGGAGAGTGAAATGGGGGTTTAGGACAAGCCAATGAAGGGCACTTTATTGAGGTTGCCATAAGGAAATAGGACCTTTGATAAATGTACAGAATGCTTCCCAGGTGGAAGACTGGGGCATTTATCTACCGGCTCGCAACGTTCTCCTCTGTAAATGACAGGTTGTCTTGAGGGTTTCATCTCTCCTGTTTCTGGGCTGTTCTTTTTTGTTTTTTAAATTCTCCCTTTTGACAAAGGGTGTTTATTTTTTTAATTTTTTTATTTTTTTTGCGGTATGTGGGCCTCTCATTGTTGTGGCCTCTCCCGTTGCAAAGCACAGGCTCCGGACGCGCAGGCTCATCAGCCATGGCTCACGGGCCCAGCCGCTCCGCAGCATGTGGGATCTTCCCAGATCGGGGCACGAACCCGCGTCCCCTGCATCGGCAGGCGGACTCTCAACCACTGTGCCACCAGGGAAGCCCGGGGTGTTTATTTTTTAAACATCCTTATTGGAGTATAATTGCTTTACAATAGTGTGTTAGTTTCTGCTGTATAACAAAGTGAATCAGCTATACATATACATATATCCCCACATCCCCTCCCCTCTTGCATCTTCCTCCCACCCTCCCTATCCCACCCCTCTAGGTGGTCACAAAGCACCGAGCTGACCTCCCTGTGCTATGCAGCTGCTTCCCACTAGCTATCTGTTTTACATTTGGTAGTGTATATGTGTCCATGCCACTCTCTCACTTCTTCTCAGCTTACCCTTCCCCCTCCTCGTGTCAAGTCCATTCTCTACGTCTGCATCTTTATTCCTGTCCTGCCCCTAGGTTCTTCAAAACCTTTTTAAAATTTTTTTTTAAAGATTCCATATATATGTGTTAGCATACGGTATTTGTTTTTCTCTTTCTGACTTCACTCTGTATGACAGACTCTAGGTCCATCCACCTCACTACAAATAACTCAATTTCGTTTCTTTTTATGGCTCAGTAATATTCCATTGTATATACGTGCCACATCTTCTTTATCCATTCATCTGTCGATAGGCGTTTAGGTTGCTTCCGTGTCCTGGCTATTGTAAATAGAGCTGCAGTGAACATTGTGGAACATGACTCTTTTTAAGTTATGGTTTTCTCAGGGTATATGCCCAGCCGTGGGATTGCTGGGTTGTATGGTAGCTCTATTTTTAGTTTTTTAAGGAACCTCCATACTGTTCTCCATAGTGGCTGTATCAATTTACATTCTTATGGGCTGTTCTTGAACTCTGCTGAGGCTTTGGTGAAAAACCTGAGGTGAAACGGAGATGCCTAAGGGTGTGCTTAGGGGTGGAAGGAGGCGGGACAACTTCACTGTGCTTGGGACTGTCTCCCACAGCTGTGAATGAAATCAGAGGTGAGCAAGGGGATGTGATAAGAAGCACAGAACCATCTGCAGAAGGGAAAGAATCAAATACTTAACCTGCCTTTACTATACTTACTGTGGTTCAGCGTATCCAAATATGTGGTAAAGGAAAGTTGTTCTTTATGGAAGAACTCCAGCTAAATTAAAAAATACGGGGCTTCCCTGGGGGCGCAGTGGTTAAGAATCCGCCTGCTGATGCAGGGGACACGGATTCAAGCCCTGGTCTGGGAAGATCCCACATGCCACAGAGCAACTAAGCCCGTGTGCCACAACTACTGAGCCTGTGCCCTAGAGCCCACGAGCCACAAGTACTGAGCCCTTGTGCCACAACTACTGAAGCCTGCGTGCCTAGAGCCCGTGCTCCGCAACAAGAGAAGCCACAGCAATGAGAAGCCTGCGCACCGCAACAAGGAATAGCTCCCATTCACCGCAACTAGAGAAAGCCCGCGCAGCAGCGAAGACCCAACGCAGCTATAAACAAACAAACAAATTCATTAAAAGAATATGGAAGGCATGATACAATGGGAAAATACATTTTCAACCTTTATGAAACAGTGGATTTAGGCAATGATCATTAGTGATTGGAACATCACAGGAAGACAACCAGGGATAATGTATCTTTTCATGGAAGTATAAAACCTCCCCTGTGATAGTTTATTGTCTCTCCCTAAACAAACAACAGCAAAAAACAAGTCAAATTTTCAGATCTATTACCACTTTTATAGAGGTCAGAGTAACATCATATTAAACACCACCATGGGAGTGTAAGTAGCAAAATCCAGGCAGTGAGAAACCAGGAGACAAATGACAGGTTTGGGATTTTTTTATTCTCCGAATAAGTTGTAAGGATAGAAAGGAAAACATGTAGCTTATGAGGCTAGAGTCATACTGAAGCATGTGCAGTGTATGGCTCTTTTTTTTTTTTTTTTTTTTTTTTGCGGTATGCGGGCCTCTCACTGTTGTGGCCTCTCCCTCTGCGGAGCACAGGCTCCGGACGCGCAGGCTCAGCGGCCATGGCCCATGGGCCCAGCCGCTCCGCGGCATGTGGGATCCTCCCGGACCGGGGCACAAACCCGTGTCGCCTGCATTGGCAGGCGGACTCTCAACCACTGCGCCACCAGGGAAGCCCCAAGAGTACTGAATTTTATTGCAACTATTTCAGGCACAGTAAGCGTTTTTTAAAGGTTAAATGAGAGCTTAAACTTTACCTCATTTTTCCCCGTCGGGGGAAAACCCTTAAATTCTATATGATTAACTTATAAGTAGATTGTGTGGAAGTTTTCTTTTAAAATAGCACAAGAGATTAAATCGGCGTTTTCCTGTTTTTGTTCTCAAACTTCAGTGTAGCTATTGTTCTTCTCACTCCCCCATGAGCTGTAATAAAATCATGTTAGTTTCTCCATGGTGGATCCATGAGTCTTGTGTTTTCTTCCCCTTCTATATGTTATAACAAATGTTAATTTAACTATCAGTTGAGTGCTTCTCAGGTGCCAAACACTGTTCCAGACTCTGAATGCAACAGTGAACAAGACAGCCTAATGAGTCCCTGCTGTTACAGGGTGTGATCCTTGTTAATACGTAAGTGTGTTATTAGGAGGAGGTGAAACACCAACTTACTTTGCTGATAGTTAAATGGAACTCTAATGAGTGGGTAATCACACTGGAAAACAGTATCCGTTTTCTTGACTCTTAAGTATTTAGCATCAAACCCAAATATAACCTATTTCTAAAAGCTCAGATGGGAGATGGGAGCTAAGAAAACAGGTGATAGTGTTTTTTTTTGTTTTTTGAAATTAATTAATTTATTTTTGGCTGTGTTGGGTCTTCGTTGCTGCACGCGGGCTTTTTCTAGTTGTGGCAAGCGGGGGCTACTCTTCATTGCCGTGCGCGGGCTTTTCATTGCGGTGGCTTCTCTTGTTGCGGAAGAAGGGCTCTAGGGGCTCGGGCTTCAGAGTTGTGGTGCACGGGCTTAGTTTTTCCGAGGCATGTGAGATCTTCCTGGACCAGGGATCAAACCCGTGTCCCCCTGCATTAGCAGGCGGATTCTTAACCGCTGCGCCATCAGGGAAGTCCAGGTGATAGTGTTTTAACTGTGTATAGCCAACTTGATTAGTACAGCTGAGTGGGGTCGTTTTTCTCAAGTACCTTCCGGGTCAGAGGTTTGTGTTTATGTACTAGATGAGAATTCATGCCTTTGCTTGGACTTTTTTTTAATGCTGGGCCTTTTGGCTCTTGTAGTGATAAGAGTGGACCATGGGGAGAGGAGCTAGAGGTGAAACTGCAGAGTTTAAGATTAGTTACTGGGTAAGTGGGAAAGAACACTGCTAGATGTCAGAACACTAACTGTATGAAAATAATCCTGGTATTTGTCTAAAATGAAACACGAGAGAATCAGATAATGGAAAAGGGACAGCCATTTAAGGGAAATAATTATTCTGGAGTAACTTCTAATAAGTAAATGGGTGCCGGATGTACATTTTGAAGAATGTGTGGGGAAAACATGGCTAATAGATTACTTCTAATGTACAAAAAATAGTATCCTATTTAAAGAAGTTCTTGGGAACCCTGTGAAGTAGGTATTTGTTGTTTTAATAATGAATAATTACCTGCTAGGTGACCATAACTCTCTATGTACACTTCTGTGTGTGCTTTTGGGAAAATTTTCTGGTAATATATATACCCAGAAAAATGAGTCCAGTAGAGATGAATACTTAGTTTCTTAACATTGTGCTGTAATTTATTACTGTGTCAGATGCTTGATTAAGACAGATTAGTACTTGCAATGTATAGTAAATAATTCTTACTTCCTTGGTTACCCAGGGTAAGTATTTACACAGTGTGAGCAACTTTTCTGCTACCTAAAGCAATACATGGCAGATTTGAAATCTGTGTTTTAGGCATGTTTTTATTAGGGTATATTTTTTAAGGCTTTTATAGAAAAATATAAAACTTATACAAAAGCAGAGATACAGTACACATCCTGCGGCTTTAACACTTATTAGCACATTTAGCACATGAGTTTTTTTTTTAGCACATGAGTTATTTTTGAAACAAATCCCAGAATAACGTGTGTAAATTCTAAGACTATGTGGTGTTTGAAAATTTTTTCTTAAATTGGCATTCTGTGACTATCTCTTTGATATATTGCCCTTGGTGATTGTGCTTTGTTTCACTGTCTTACAAAAATAATGTAAAAATGATTTTTCCTTCATCGTCTATTTTATCATTATAAACAGGATGTACCTGAGTTTGTTAATCTACATGTTCTTTAGAGTTCCATAAGGGATAGGCAGTGTCTGTGGCATTTATTTGTTCTTAAGCTTTGGGGTGAATAGGAGAGACAAAGGAGTAGGCTGTGAATGTAGTCCCAGCTGGTGTTTTGCTGTGGTACTTAAAAGTGGATCGTTTGACCCAGAAAAGGAAATTAACTATAGTTCTAGAAGTTAAAAAATTATTTCGCTTGAGATGTCGTGCCCAATTGTTAGTCTCTCTCTTTTTTTAAAATAGCTAGTTGACTGTAAATTCCTTTCCCTCTAAGAGTGTGACTGGAATGTGGTATCCCTAGTACAATCTCACATAATTCATGTTCCTTCCTTCCTTCCTTCCTTCCACCCTCCCTGTCTTCTTCTGCTCCCTCCCTCTGATAGTATTGAGGAGGCGGTAGAAGAAGAGGGATGTATATTACAATAGATTTTATTATTATATAAGATACATACTGTGTTTTATATACATAGCATATGTATAGGTATATGTGTAGGCATTCAAACTAAGGGGATTTTTAATGTTCTTTGTGCCATGGACTCCTTTGGCAGCCTGTAAAGTATGGACCTCTTAAGGTATTTTTAAGTGCATAAAATAAAACACATGGGATTATAAAGGAAATTATTTTGAAATACAGTTATAATGTTAAAGCTCGTAGTAGCATGTGTTTCTTAACATAATAAGGAAAAGTTCTAGGAACACAGCTAACTTTCACAGTAGTGATTATACATGATATTTAAAGATCTGCAACAACGTAAGTGATATGAAAATATCTGTTTTATTTTAATGTCAAAAGTACAAGTCATGTAATTCTACTGTTGTTTGATGCCAACATCCATAATTGAAGGTGGTGCTAAATTTCAGTTAGGGGATAGTGAAAATAAACATGTGATTTCCCCCATACCCCACCCCTGCTATCCAAGTTCCTTGAATTCTGTCCATGGACCCCTTGGCTGTGATCTCAGATTAAGAACATCTGGACTAAGGCTTTGTTTGTGTTCTGGGATGCTTACTTTGAGGCTAAAGGGTTTGAACTTAGAATATAGTCATCAGATGAAATGTTTTTCAAACAATGTATCTGCCAATTTTAGTGGCTTTTAGAATAAGCCATAACAATCCAATGATGCTAGATTTCCAAGTGGTCTCAGTATGCATATTGTGATAACTTTGTCTCCTTTTTCCTTCTTGGACTGCCTTTTCTTATTATATATTAGTTTGTAATTAATATAAAGTATTTAAAGTAGTTTCTAAGCATCCATGTTGGCTATTAATATCTTCTGCTTTTACTTTTTTTTTTTTCTTTTAAAAAACGTTTTAATTCTTCTGCAGGATTCGGAAACTTCAGATACGAAATATCCCGCCTCATTTACAGTGGGAGGTAAGAATTTCTATATTTAAAACTAAGATTTCAGTATCTAAGCCTATTGGTAGTTTTTTCGAAGGTTTTTCTCCTTCCAGCTCCTGGATGTGCTAGAACACACATGGTTCTTCTCTTTTACAGTCTGTGTCTTGCACTGGGCTTTTCTTTCCAAGAGTATACTATATCTTTAAAAACAATCTGCTCTTTGAGATACTTAAAGTTGAAATAAGTTCTGGGGTAACTGGGTAAACTTGCTCATTCAATCACATCCCACAGAGTCTTGTTTGAGATCTTTCTGATGAGTTTTGCTAATTGTATTTAAATATGAAGTTCCCTCCTTGGCAATTTTTTAAAGAGCAAATACTGCTATTTATGCTTTATTTTAAAATGTTACTATGCTTTCTTTTGCTCACATGGTGGCACTGTAGTAATTGTATATAAACACAAACCTTTTAGCACAATTGAATAGCCTGTGTCAGCAATTTCCAAACCATGTTGATGATGTCATGGTGAGAATTTGAGACCCCAGTAGTTGAAAAGATAAAAGGAAATATCTGTTGACTCTTCCAGATGATGGACCTGAAAATTCTTAAAAGCTACTTTGGAGAAGGTGGTGCAGGGAAAACTGCTCAGCTTTTGTGTATTTTTAATATAAAAATCAAGAGTAACTAGCTTTGTGTGTTTCATATTAGTGTTCTAAAATGACATTTGCAGAGTCACTAAACCAGAACCTTCATCAAAATTCAAAGAATGGTTAAAAGGTTTCTTTGGTGGTGAGTTTAGGAAAGCTGGCCTGAGGTCTGATTCTCCAAGGTCCCAGCTGGTAACAAATCACTTTTGCTCAGAATATTTTACAGCACATTTATTTTCAGAACGATGTTATTGAATTTAATCTTTGTAGGACTTGGTTCTTTGGTCTATGTTGAATATTTTTCAAGTTATATAATGTATAAAAGGTATACTTTTGTAGATAGAAACAGTGACATTAGATTAAACTCAATGCATTTTCTTGTTTTAGTTTAACATTTGTTTAGGAAATTCAGTATCTTGGAGGATGAGTCCCTGAATCAAGTGTCATGGTATCAAGAGTACTGGTTTAATCCCCTTATTTATTTATTTATTTATTTAATTGGAGTATAGTTGATTTACAATGTGTTAGTTTCAGGTGTACAGCAAAGTGATTCAATTTTATATACATATATATATACACATATATATATTGGGTTGGCCAAAAAGTTCATTCTGGTTTTTCCATAACCTCTTATGGGAAAACCTGAATGAATTTTTTGGCCAACCCAATGTATACATATATTCTTTTTCAGATTCTTTTCCATTATGGGTTATTATAAGATATTGAATATAATTCCCTGTGCTCTGCAGTAGGCCCTTGTTATTTATTTATAGTAGCGTGTGCATGTTAATTAATCCCTTCATTTTAACATGGGCTATGTTAAATATGATTTTCTACTTGGGAACTATATCTAGTGTAATGTAGCTTTCAATGAAAGAGTCAAATGGTGGCAGCCAATCTTAAGTAAGTGAATTATTAGTGTACTAGCATACCAGCTATAGGCAAGTGGTAGTTTCCTTATAATTCATTCATAGTATCTCTTCAAATTTAGATTGCAGTGGCTTCTTGAGCATTGTTGATTCTAGTTTTGGTGGCTTCTCAAGATTTTAGTTCATTGCATTCTTCCTCATTCTGGGTAAAATTTAATCTATGAGAATAAATCTTTATTTGCCCAATCTAACTTTTTTTTTTTTAATTTCATTTTACCCTCCCCCATAGTCCTTTGAGGTAAGGTGAAGTTGGTGACATTATCTCCATTTTCAAATGGGCATATATGGGCCCACAGGGTTCAAAGAATTAAGCAAGAACAGATACTGAATTTAAAGAAGCGTGGAACTAGACTTTGAAACTCTTGACCTTTGACCCCTTTACAATTTAAAGGATGGTTTGAAATACTGGTTAACAAAAACTATTGAGGGCTTGTTAGGAGTAGGATGAACTATTGGGATATTTCCTTTCCTTGAAGACTTGAATGACCACCATCTGTTATTTCCTTTTTGAGGAGTCACTTTGTGTAACATTTTATTTGTACACACAGAGCCTGCTGGTTGTCTCATGCCAAAGCCTTATAGAAGGTGATAATTTTGCAGTTATATGTCTGGACTCCCTTTATAATGGAGAAATTAGACTTTGAATCCACTAATTAATCTTAGAATCACTGAAAATGTAATGACCAGACATTACGTGCCTCCTGATTTGACGCAATAGGAAATACATAGCAACATAGATGAAATATTCTTGTCAAAAAAATAGAGGTTTGACTGGATTCAATTTCAATCTGACTTTGAGTTTATAAGAAGTATAGAAGGTAGAGGCACAAATGAAATGATGCCATGAGGAAACACCTAGCCAATTCCAGAATATGGGACGTTCCACAGGACAAATGACATTGTTTAGTAATCAAGCGATGGCATATTAAAAGGGAAGGGGACTGTTACAGAATAAGACCTATGAGAATAACAAAAAAGCAAGCATACACCTGCACTAAGTTATTTGTGAACCATGTAAACAGTCCTTAGGAGCAGCATGGAGTATCTAGAAAAGCCTTAGAGTTTTTTGCAGGAGGCTTTAGGCATCAGACTTGGAATTACATCCCAGCTCCACTGCTTACTAGATATGTGATCTCTGAACCAGTTTTTAAAATTCTTGTAGCCTCATTTTCCTCCTTTCTAACATGGGGATGATAATAACCACTTGATTGGGTTGCTGTGGGCGTTAATAGGATTATGCATGCTCAAACCCTTAAAAAATGCTTGGTACATATAAGTGCACCCTACATTTTAGCTGTGATATGAACAACAAATTCATTTCCTCCCAACTTAAAGTTCTTGTGCTTAACTCAGATGCAGCCTATAGCACACACAGAAAAACAGGTATTACACCAGGGGGGATTAAATGTGGAGAATTACACAGGTGCTAGAGGGCTGAATGAGCAAAGACGGAATCCATAGATGGTGACGACTATAGTAGCTCCCACCCTGAGGCTGAGAGGGGAGGAAAGGGGTCAAGGGAACAGGGTGAGGTTATCAGATCCTAGAAGCTTGAAGGAAGAGCTCCAAGTAGCTGAGAGTGAGCAAAGGATTCTCCCTGGCTGTGGCTGGTGCCTGGGATGGGGGAAGAAGGGAAGTGATGAAGCTGGTTCTGGGAATGCCCAGAGCCGCTAGAGTCCCGAACCCATGGCTGTTAGGATGATGCTGATAGGAACAGCTGATAAATGGGAAGGAACATGTGTCATCTCCACTCCTGCTCTCCAGTCCCCCTCTTGTGCCTTCTGTCAGCAGAAACCACCAGGGGATGGCTGGCAAAGGTGCGATAATAGGGTAGAGTCCCAGTCCCAGCATCACAGAGTTGGAAGGTGTATTTGGAACTGAGGGCTTAATTTCCAGTCAGAGTTCTGTCCCAGAAGTGAGAGTTCCTCCCCCGTTTTGCCAGTCCTCTTCTAAGCCATTTTCTGTGAGGTCATCAAAGAAATGACAGAATCTGGGACCATGGCAGAAACACCATGAGATAACAGTGCGATGAGGCGTTTTATAAGGTCTGTAACTGGATTGTTGATTATCTTTATACCACTGTGATACTTTATTTTATGTTTCTATTTCTTATTTACATTACCTTTTTACCACTAGATCCTGCTGAGTGAAACACGGGGATTCCTCTCAAGTTCTTAGAATACCACGTCATGCACGCTTTGTGTGTCATGTGGGGCTTAAATGATTTCTAGCCCATTAGTTTTGGTTGATGGTAAAGTTCACTCAAGTGTTCTGGACTGGCTAAATGTTTCACTGCTTAAGTGTTTTGGCAGATAAAGATATGGGGAAACTAACTTTTGGAAGGACCTGCTGCTGGAGAATTAGGTAGGTTTGTTTTTTCCCCCAAATAGGTGGAATGTAGAAGGGAAATAGAAGAAACTTTCTACTCCCCCTCCAACCCTCTTGCCCGAGGTACTTGAAGAATAGGTCTGTGGTGTGACCAGAAGTGGAAGGGCTCCTCTACAAATAGTCCTGATGTTGGACAGATCTGGATCCTCAGATGCCCTAAGGGATGTAAACGTGTGTGATAAGGGTTTGAGGGAACACCTTGGGCGAACAACAAAGAGGTGGGGAAGGGCTAGAGCCCCAGAACACTTGACTTTAAACACCTTTGAGAAGAATCCTTTTCCTTTTGCCTGACTCAGTGTCTTAAATTGGCCCCATTTTCTGAATTGAAGGGGTGTCTTTCTTCATTTAAAAAATAAATTGCCAAGGCCTTAGGAAAGGACTTCTCAAAGACAGTTTTTCCTGATCTTATCATCTTAATACTACTCTCCAATCAAAGTTATTAGTACTCATAAAATGTTAAAAGGGAATACCCTCCCCGAAGGGAAATGTAACACCCATTAATTATGTAAATGAAGGGTCTAGAGTAAAGGGCAAGTTAGGTTCTCATTTGGGGGTCAGGTATTGAAAGTAGAATGATGCTTCCACAGAGGTTAGTGTCTGGCAGAACAGACTGAGCTACTGAGTTAGTGGTTTGCATCATAAGGCCCTGGCTGCCCGTGCTTGGAGTGACTGTATTTTCTGAGGCAAAGTTTTGAATATATGATCTGACAAATACTTATGGGGAATGCATAATTTAAAATTACAACTTGCTGGAAAATGCAGAATGTATGTTGGCTTCACCTCAAGGCCTGGATATCAGATTTTTCCTGGACTTAATTGAGGTGAGAAGATGAATATCTTGGGAAGAAACTCTGAAGAGGTTTCCACACTGTAAGATCCATTTTTCTGCCACATGTGTTGTCTGGTGTGATTGAGTAAAGGAAGTGGAAGCTGTCTCCTGGCCTAAACATAGGGGTGTAAAGGGGGGCTCTTCATAACTAAAGCATCCTCAAATTGCATCCAGGCTTCTGACATACCAGGGGGTTGGTCTCTGGTTCTTGACATGGAAAGCAAGTAACCAGTATGCTGAAAATGAAAGCCCAAAACTACAAGTCGAACATTGCAATGTAAAATATTCTTTGCTTTTTTTCCTCAGCAGAGTTATCTTAATGATTTCTCTTTCAAAGTTCTTCTTGGTTGTTCTGTGTAAGCTTGAGGCAATTTTTGGAAGTAAGTAGATCTTGTAGGAAATCTTAAAAGGCTTTTTCTGTTGGGCCATAGATTGCCCTAACAGAATACTTTCTTTATTGAAACACTTTGGCTTGTTAGTTTGAACCCACCCCCTAGTAACCAGTTTGGAGAAAGTTGACTTCCAGGGCATAGGAATGTTAGAAAGCCTTGGCTTCTTTCACGATGAAAAGAAGTTTTTTCTCTGAAGTTTGGGGGTGGGGAGTGTGGCATGAGTGGTAAGATGTAGTGGGATGAGGCTGAACTTCCCTGTAAGTTACACTCAAGCGAGTTACATCCACTTTCTGGCAGAAGGGCTAAAGCTTTAGAGAGATGCCTGTGTTTCAGACTGTAATGAAAAATACACTGTAATAGGACACCTTGTGAGATGAGGCTGGTACTTATTTTTTTTAAAACTTAATTTTATTTATTTATTTTTGGCTGCATTGGGTCTTCGCTGCTCAGCGCAGGCTTTTTCTAGTTGCGGCGAGCAGGGGCTACTCTTTGTTTTCATGCACGGGCTTCTCGTTTCAGTGGCTTCTCTTGTTGCAGAGCATGGGCTCTAGGCACGTGGGCTCAGTAGTTGTGGCACACGGGCTTAGTTGCCCCGCGGCGCATGGGATCTTCTCGGACCAGGGCTCAAACCCATGTCCCCTGCATTGGCAGGAGGATTCTTAACCACTGCGTCACCAGGGAAGTCCCTTAAAGGTTGCCTTTTGCAGCAGACATCTTGCAGTTGTGATGTAGTAGCAGAAAAACACTATTCTGGGTTGGTGATTTTCAAAGTTCTCTCTTTTCTTCGGAGGAGATGGTATGGCAGAAACCTAGTATGTGAATATAGATAAAGTTAGAGTTATTCAAAGGTGGCACAGAACCTTGCCTGCTGGTTCCCTCTTTGGCCCCTGGGGAATCCCTTGGGTGCACGTGTGATATTGTGGTTTATAATAAAAATATATATTTGCTCTTGGTCCGTTTCTGACCCGGAGCTCCTTAAAACCCTTGGAATTTCATAAGTGGTGAGAGTGATGAAAGCGTCTTTCGTTACGTTAATGATATGACTTTTGGAAAGGGTCACCCTCTCGCTTAAGGGTGAGAGCTACTGACCAGGTGATTAGAGGGTTAGAACTTTGAGTCACAGTGTGCCGTCACCGCCCCTGCCTCCGGGGAGGGGAGAGGGTGCTGGAAGTTGAATTAGTTGCCAATGTGAATGATTCATCAATCATACCTATGTAATGAAGCCTCATAAAACCCCCAAAGGACTGGGTTTAGAGAGCTTCCTAGTTGGTGAACATGTGGGGAAAGTGGTGAAGTGTGGAGTGAATGGTGCGCTCGAGAGAGCATGGAAGCTGCACACCCTTCCCTCACACCTTGCCCTAGGCACCTCTTCCATCCGGCTGTTCCTAAGCTATATCCTGGTGATCCAGTAAGTAAAATGTTTCTGTGAGCTCTTTGAGCTGCTCTAGTAAATTAATCAAACCCAGCCCAGGGAGGGGTTGTTGGAACCTCCTGTCTGTAGTTGTTTGGTCGGAAGTACACGTGACAGCCTGGGCTTGCAATTGGCTTCTGAAGGGTGGAGGGCAGTCTTACGGGTCTGAACCCTTAACCTGTGGAATCAGATTCTGTCTCCAGGTAGATAGTGTCAGAAATGAGTTGGATTGTAAGACGTGCATCTAGTATCTGAGAGTTGTTTATTGGTGGTGTGGGAACACCACCCCTCCACACTTTGGAATTGGGTCCAGGAATCCGAAAGAAGAGGTTTTGTTGGACTGTTTGAAAATCACCATGGCTTCAGTGAATTTGAGTATGAACAGTTGTTAGAAGTAGTTGATCTCTATCAAGTAATTTTGAAGGAACTTATACAACAAGTATGAGACCGTTGACACAGATAGGTGATCTTTCTTCTCCATGGCCTGACTCTGAGCACTGGCCAATAAATAGGTGACTCTTACCGAGCACTAATGTGCTGGGTGCTGAATTAACTTGTTTTAATCTTCACCACAGTCCCATGTCCCCATTTTACAGATGAGGCAGCTGAGGTCAGAGAGGTGAAGTAACTTGCCCAGGGTCATGCAGCTGGAAAGTGGTAGAGTTTCTGCTCTTAATCAGGTTACTCAAACAGAACACTTCCCCTGAAAGGTAAGTTTCTATTTCTTAAAATTATCATTTATTTGCTTTCACCATGCCCCTGAAGGCTGGACAGTGAACCCAATAGAAACTGGATCCTCCCTAGGTCTGGAGGAAATATGTGGTTATGAGTGATGAATGGGCTTGGCCAGATTATTTGGGGAAGTTATTGGTAAACTGTTGCATTTAGAGAACCGAGGACGGTAGAGTTCTTCATGCATCGTTGTTCTGGGATGGGCCAGGCTTTGCCTCATGAGAGATGAGCTGGTGCAAGGTGTTTGGGGAATACCAGTGTTTCCCTGTGACCCCTAGGTGAGTGGTGTACAAGGCACGTATTTCTGCTCCCAATCTGCTCTCTGCCCGTGTTTACCATGCCCTTGCACTCAATGCCTGGACTTGTGTCCCGTGCTTCATAGTTCTTCTGGGATGGTCATCTCAAAGATCTCCATGCCCTTTATTTAAACTTTTTATTATGAAAAATATCAGACATAAACAAAAAGAAAGGCTAATATAATGATACTCAGTTTCAACCATTATCAATATATAGCCAGTCTCTTTTTTTTAATAACTCTAACCTCTTCATCCTTTCCCAGACTATTGTACATAAAGTACATCCTAGACATCACGTCACTTAATTCAATAAATGCTGAATGCATCTCTAAAAGTTAAATGTCTCCAAATTAGTTTGCTAGGGCTGCTGAACAAAACACCACAAACTGGGTAGCTTAAACAAAAAACTTTTTATCTCACAGTTCTGGAGGATAGAAGTCTCATATCGAGATGTCAGCACATTTGCTTCCTGCTGAGGGCTGTGAGAGAAGGATTTGTTTGAGGCCTCTCTCTTTGGGTAGTTCCTTGGTTTGCCACAGTGTAAATCCACCCTCCACGTAGTGTTGTTGCTGTGTGTGTCTGTGTCCAAATTTCTCTTTTTTAAAAGGACAACAGCTCTACTGGATTAGGGACCACCCTAATGACCTTGACTACCTCTGCAAAGACCCTGTCTCCAAATACAGTCGAGCTGTGGTACTAGGAATTAAGACTCCATTCTATGAATTTTGGGGAAGACACAGTTCAACCCGTAACAGTCTCTTTAAAAAATTCATGTATTAAATGAATAGTAACTCTCACATATCAAATCTAATCACTCAGATTTCCTTGATTATATTTAAAAAAATTATTTGAGTCAGGATCCAAATAAGATCTTTTTCAAGACATTTAATCAATAGGTACGTCTTTTTTGGGGGGAGGTATAGTGTATTTGTTAAAGTTGGTTTATTCTGCAGAATGTTCCACATTCTTACTTTGCTGAACTACATCCATGTGTGGTGACTTACCATGTTCCTCTGACCCTTGTGGGACTTGGATTAGACGCAAGTTCACTTTTGGTTTGTTTGCACAAGACAAAGTAATAGGTGGTGATGTATTCTTACATCAGGAGGTACATAATGTCTGTCTTTGGGTTATGAAATGCCATTGATCATTGCTTAGATTCATTATCGTGTGGCTGTAGGATGGTAATACTCTAATTCTACAATTTATTCATGTGTTAGTCGGAATGCGTTTTTAAAGAGGAACTTGTCCTTGCTAGCTATTGAATTACTCTACTGAAGTACAGTTTGTGTAGGAGAGATAGGAAAAATACTTGATTCTTTCCACTTATTTACTGCCTTATAAATATTGGGTGCCTTGGCATCCTACAAGGGTAACCAGTGAGTTGCTTTTGTTTTTGAATCAATGAGTTTTTGTGTAACTGTGAGCTCATGAGTTTAGACATACTTGGGTTTCAGAATTACTGGAAGCATTCTTTTTTAATTAAATATTTATTTATTTATTTATTTTTGGCCACGTTGGGTATTCGTTGCTGCACGTGGGCTTTCTCTAGTTGCATCAAGTGGGGCTGCTCTTCGTTGCAGTGCGTGGGCTACTCACTGCAGTGACTTCTCTTGTTGTGGAGCACGGGCTCCAGGCTCGCGGGCTTCAGTAGTTGTGGCACATGGGCTGAGTAGTTGTGGCTCACGGGCTCTAGAGCACAGGCTCAGTAGTTGTGGCGCACAGGCTTAGTTGCTATGTGGCATGTGGGATCTTCCTGGACCAGGGCTCGAAACCGTGTCCCCTGCATTGGCAGGCAGATTCTTAACCATGGTGCCACCAGTGAAGTCCCTGAAATCATTCTTTTTTTAAATTTAAATTTATTTTTATTTTTATTTATTTATTTATTTTAACATCTTTATTGGAGTATAATTGCTTTACAATGGTGTGTTAGTTTCTGCTTTATAACAAAGTGAATCAGTTATACATATACATATGTTCCCATATCTCTTCCCTCTTGCATCTCCCTCCCTTCCCACCCTCCCTGTCCCATCCCTCTAGGTGGTCACAAAGCACCGAGCTGATCTCCCTGTGCTATGCAGCTGCTTCCCACTAGCTATCTATTTTATGTTTGGTAGTGTATATATGTCCATGCCACTCTCTCACTTTGTCACTGTGGCTTAGCCTTCCCCCTCCCCATATTCTCAAGTCCATTCTCTAGTAGGACTGTGTCTTTATTCCCATCTTGCCCCTAGGTTCTTCATGACCTTTTTTTTTCTTAGATTCCATATATATGGGTTAGCATATAGTATTTGTTTTTCTCTTTCTGACTTACTTCACTCTGTATGACACACTCTAAGTCCATCCACCTCACTACAAATAACTCAGTTTCGTTCCTTTTTATGGCATATTCCATTGTATATATGTGCCACATCTTCTTTATGCATTCATCTGTTGATGGACACTTCGGTTGCTTCCATGTCCTGGCTATTGTACATAGAGCTGCAATGAACAGTTTGGTACATGACTCTTTTTTTTTTTGCAGTACGCGGGCCTCTCACTGTTGTGGCCTCTCCTGTTGTGGAGCACAGGCTCCTGACTCGCAGGCTCAGCAGCCATGGCTCACGGGCCTAGCCGCTCCGCGGCATGTCGGATCTTCCCAGACCGGGTCATGAAACCGTGTGCCCTGCATCGGCAGGCATACTCTCAACCACTGCACCAACAGGGAAGCCCTGCATGACTCTTTTTTTTTTTTTCCTTTTTATTTATTTATTTATTTTTATTAGTTTCTGCTTTATAACAAAGTGAATCAGTCATACATATACATCTGTTCCCACATCCCTTCCCTCATACATCTCCCTCCCTCCCACCCTCCCCATCCCACCCCTCCAGGTGGTCACAAAGCACCGAGCTGATCTCCCTGTGCTCTGCGGCTGCTTCCCACTATCTATCTACCTTACGTTTGGTAGTGTATATATGTCCATGCCTCTCTTTCGCTTTGTCACAGCTTACCCTTCCCCCTCCCTATATCCTCAGGTCCATTCTCAAGTAGGTCTGTGTCTTTATTCCCGTTTTACCCCTAGGTTCTTCATGACATTTTTAAAAAATTCCATATATATGTGTTAGCATACGGTATTTGTCTTTCTCTTTCTGACTTACTTCACTCTGTATGACAGACTCTAGGTCTATCCACTCTAGGTCTATCCAAACTGAATAGCTCAGTTTCGTTTCTTTTTATGGCTGAGTAATATTCCATTGTATATATGTGCCACATCTTCTTTATCCATTCATCCGATGATGGACACTTAGGTTGTTTCCAGCTCTGGGCTATTGTGAATAGAGCTGCAATGAACATTTTGGTACATGTCTCTTTTTGAATTATGGTTTTCTCAGGGTATATGCCTAGTAGTGGGATTGCTGGATCATATGGTAGTTCTATTTTTAGTTTTTTAAGGAACCTCCATACTGTTCTCCATAGTGGCTGTACCAATTCACATTCCCACCAGCAGTGCAAGAGTGTTCCCTTTTCTCCACACCCTCTCCAGCATTTATTGTTTCTAGATTTCTTGATGATGGCCATTCTGACTGGTGTGAGATGATATCTCATTGTAGTTTTGATTTGCATTTCTCTAATGATTAATGATGTTGAGCATTCTTTCATGTGTTAGTTGGCAGTCTGTATATCTTCTTTGGAGAAATGCCTATTTAAGTCTTCTGCCCATTTTTGGATTGGGTTGTTTGTCTTTTTGTTATTGAGCTGCATGAGCTGCTTGTAAATTTTGGAGATTAATCCTTTGTCAGTTGCTTCGTTTGCAAATATTTTATCCCATTCTGAGGGTTGTCTTTTCATCTTGTTTATGGTTTCCTTTGTTGTGCAAAAGCTTTTAAGTTTCATTAGGTCCCATTTGTTTCTTTTTGTTTTTATTTCCATTTCTTTAGGAGGTGGGTCAAAAAGGATCTTGCTGTGATTTATGTCATAGAACGTTCTGCCTATGTCTTCCTCTAAGAGATTGATAGTGTCTGGCCTTACATTTAGGTCTTTAATCCATTATGAGTTTATTTTTGTGTATGGGGTTAGGGAGTGTTCTAATTTCATACTTTTACATGTACCTGTCCAGTTTTCCCAGCACCACTTATTGAAGAGGCTGTCTTTTCTCCACTGTATATTCTTGCCTCCTTTATCAAAGATAAGGTGACTGGGCTTCCCTGGTGGAGCAGTGGTTGAGAATCTGCCTGCCAACGCAGGGGACTCGGGTTCGAGCCCTGGTCTGGGAAGATCCCACATGCTGCAGAGCAACTAGGCCCGTGTGCCACAACTGCTGAGCCTGCGCGCCTGGAGCTTGTGCTCCGCAACGAGAGGCCGCGATAGTGAGAGGCCCACGCACCGCGATGAAGAGTGGCCCCCACTTGCCACAGTTAGAGAACCCTCGCACAGAAACGAAGACCCAACACAGCCAAAAATAAAGAAATAAAGAAGCATTCATTTAAAAAAAAAAAAAGATAAGGTGACCATACGTGCGTGGGTTTATCTCTGGGCTTTTTATCCTGTTCCATTGATCTATATTTCTATTTTTGTGCCAGTACCATACTGTCTTGATTACTGTAGCTTTGTAGTATAGTCTGAAGTCAGGGTGCCTGATTCCTCCAGCTCCATTTTTCATTCTCAAGATTGCTTTGGCTATTTGGGGTCTTTTTTGTTTCCATACAGACTGTGAAATTTTTTGTTCTAGTTCTGTGAAAAATGCCAGTGGTAGTTTGATTGGGATTGCATTGAATCTGTAGATGGCTTTGGGTAGTAGAGTCATTTTCACAGTATTGATTCTTCCAATCCAAGAACATGGTATATCTCTCCATCTATTTATATCATCTTTAATTTCTTTCATCAGTGTCATATAATTTTTTGCATACAGGTCTTTTGTCTCCTTAGGTAGGTTTATTCCTAGATATTTTATTCTTTTTGTTGCAGTGGTAAATGGGAGTGTTTCCTTAATTTCACTTTCAGATTTTTCATCATTAGTGTATAAGAATGCCAGAGATTTCTGTGCATTAATTTTGTATCCTGCTGCTTTACCCAATTCATTGATTAGCTCTAGTAGTTTTCTGGTAGCATCTTTAGGATTCTCTGTGTATAGTATCATGTCATCTGCAAACAGTGACAGCTTTACTTCTTCTTTTCCGATTTGGATTCCTTTTATTTCTTTTTCTTCTCTGATTACTGTGGCTAGAACTTCCAAAACTATGTTGAGTAAGAGTGGTGAGAGTGGGCAACCTTGTCTTGTTCCTGATCTTAGTGGAAATGGTTTCAGTTTTTCACCATTGAGGATGATGTTTGCTGTGGATTTGTCATATATGGCCTTTATTATGTTGAGAAAAGTTCCCTCTATGCCTACTTTCTGCAGGGTTTTTATCATAAATGGGTGTTGAATTTTGTTGAAAGCTTTCTCTGCATCTATTGAGATGATCATATGGTTTTTCTCCTTCAATTTGTTAATATGGTGGATCACATTGATTGGTTTGCGTATATTGATGAATCCTTGTATTCTTGGAATCAACCCCACTTGATCATGGTGTATGATCCTTTTAATGTGCTGTTGGATTCTGTTTGCTAGTATTTTGTTGAGGATTTTTGCATCTATGTTCATCAGTGATGCTGGCCTGTAGTTTTCTTTGTGACATCTTTGTCTGGTTTTGGTATCAGGGTGATGGTGGCCTCATAGAATGAGTTTGGGAGTGTTCCTCCCTCTGCTATATTTTGGAAGAGTTTGAGAAGGATAGGTGTTAGCTCTTCTCTAAATGTTTGATAGAATTCGCCTGTGAAGCCATCTGGTTCTGGGCTTTTGTTTGTTGGAAGATTTTTAATCACAGTTTCAATTTCAGTGCTTGTGGTTGGTCTGTTCATATTTTCTATTTCTTCCTGGTTCAGTCTCAGCAGGCTGTGCATTTCTAAGAATTTGTCCATTTCTTCCAGATTGTCCATTTTATTGACATAGAGTTGCTTGTAGTAATCTCTCATGATCTTTTGTATTTCTGCAGTGTCAGTTGTTACTTCTCCTTTTTCATTTCTAATTCTATTGATTTGAGTCTTCTCCCTTTTTTTCTTGATGAGTCTGGCTAATGGTTTATCAATTTTGTTTATCTTCTCAAAGAACCAGCATTTAGTTTTATTGATCTTTGCTATCGTTTCCTTCATTCCTTTTTCATTTATTTCTGATCTCATCTTTATGATTTCTTTCCTTCTGCTAAATTTGGTTTTTTTTTGTTGTTGTTGTTGTTCTTCTTTCTCTAATTGCTTTAGGTGCAAGGTTAGGTTGTTTATTTGAGATGTTTTCTGTTTCTTAAGGTAGGAGTGTATTGCTCTAAACTTCCCTCTTAGAACTGCTTTTGCTGCATCCCATAGGTTTTGGGTCATTGTGTCTCCACTGTCATTTGTTTCTAGGTATTTTTTGATTTCCTCCTTGATTTCTTTAGTGATCACTTCGTTATTAAGTGGTGTATTGTTTAGCCTCCATGTGTTTGTATTTTTTACAAATCTTTTCCTGTAATTGATATCTAGTCTCATAGCGTTGTGGTCAGAAAAGATACTTGATACGATTTCAATTTTCTTAAATTTACCAAGGCTTGATTTGTGACCCAAGATATGATCTATCCTGGAGAATGTTCCATGAGCACTTGAGAAAAATGTGTATTCTGTTGTTTTTGGATGGAATGTCCTATAAATATCAATTAAGTCCATGTTGTTTAATATATCATTTCAAGCTTGTGTTTCCTTATTTATTTTCATTTTGGATGATCTGTCCATTGGTGAAAGTGGGGTGTTAAAGTCCCCTACTATGATTGTGTTACTATCGATTTCGCCTTTTATGGCTGTTAGTATTTGCCTTATGTATTGAGGTGCTCCTATGTTGGGTGCATAAATATTTACAATTGTTAAATCTTCTTCTTGGATCAATCCCTTGATCATTATGTAGTGTCCTTCTTTGTCTCTTGTAATAGTCTTTATTTTAAAGTCTCTTTTGTCTGATATGAGAATTGCTACTCCAGCTTTCTTCTGATTTCCATTTGCATGGAATATCTTTTTCCATCCCTTCACTTTCAGTCTGTATGTGTCCCTAGGTCTGAAGTGGGTCTCTCGTAGACAGCATATATACAGGTCTTGTTTTTGTTTCCATTCAGCCAGTCTGTGTTTTTTGGTGGGAGCATTTAATCCATTTACATTTAAGGTAATTATCGATATGTATGTTCCTATTCCTATTTACTTAAGTGTTTTGGGTTTGTTATTGTAGGTCTTTTCCTTCTCTTGTGTTTCTTGCCTAGAGAAGTTCATTTAGCATTTGTTGTAAAGCTGGTTTGGTGGTGCTGAACTCTCTCAGCTTTTGCTTGTCTGTAAAGGTTTTAATTTCTCCATCAAATCTGAATGAGATCCTTGCTGGGTAGAGTAATCTTGGTTGTAGGTTTTTCTCCTCATCACTTTAAAAATGTCCTGCCAGTCCCTTCTGGCTTGCAGAATTTCTGCTGAAAGATCAGCTGTTAACCTTATGGGGATTCCCTTGTGTGTTATTTGTTGTTTTTGCCTTGCTGCTTTTAATATGTTTTCTTTGTATTTAATTTTTGATAGTTTGATTAATATGTGTCTTGGCGTGTTTCTCCTTGGTGGATTTATCCTGTATGGGACTCTCTGTGCTTCCTGGACTTTGATTAAGTATTTCCTTTCCCATATTAAGGAAGTTTTCAACTATAATCTCTTCAAATATTTTCTCAGTCCCTTTCTTTTTCTCTTCTTCTTCTGGGACCCCTATAATTCGAATGTTGGTGCGTTTAATGTTGTCCCAGAGGTCTCTGAGACTGTCCTCAGTTCTTTTCATTCTTTTTTCTTTCTTCTGCTCTGCAGTAGTTATTTCCACTATTTTATCTTCCAGGTCACTTATCCGTTCTTCTGCCTTAGTTATTCTGCTATTGATCCCTTGTAGAGTATTTTTAATTTCATTTATTGTGTTGTTCATCATTGCTTGTTTCCTCTTTAGTTCTTCTAGGTCCCTGTTAAATGTTTCTTGCATTTTCTCTATTCTTTTTCCAAGATTTTGGATCATCTTTACTATCATTATTCTGAATTCTTTTTCAGGTAGACTGCCTATTTCCTCTTCATTTGTTAGGTCTGGTGGGTTTTTACCTTGCTCCTTCATCTGCTGTGTGTTTTTCTGTCTTTTTATTTTGCTTATCTTACTGTGTTTGGGATCTTTTCACAGGCTGCAGGTTCGTAGTTCCCATTGTTTTTGGTGTCTGTCTCCAGTGGCTCAGGTTGGTTCAGTGGGTTGTGTAGGTTTCCTGGTGGAGGGGACTAGTGCCTGTGTTCTGGTGGATGAGGCTGGATCTTGTCTTTCTGGTGGGCAGGTCCATGTCTGGTGGTGTGTTTTGGGGTGTCTGTGGCCTTATTATGATTTTAGGCAGCCTCTCTGCCATGGGTGGGGTTGTGTTCCTGTCTTGCTAGTTGTTTGGCATAGGGTGTCCAGCACTGTAGCTTGCTGGTCGTTGAGTGAAGCTGGGTCTTGGCGTTGAGATGGGGATCTCTGGGAGATTTTCGCTGTTTGACATTACGAGCTGGGAGGTCTCTTGTGGACCAGTGTCCTGAACCTGGCTCTCCCACCTCAGTGGCACAGCCCTGACGCCTGGCTGGAGCACCAGGAGCATGTCCTCCACACGGCTCAGAATAAAAGGGATAAAAAATAGAAAGAGGATAAAATAAAGTAAGATAAAATAAAATAAAGTTACTAAAATAAAAAATAATTATTTAGAAAAAATTTTTAAAAAGTAAAAAAAAAAAACAAAAAAAGCTGGACGGTCAGAACCCTAGGACAAATGGTGAAAGCAAAGCTATACAGACAAAATCTCACACAGAAGCATACGCATACACACTCACAAAAAGAGGAAAAGGGGAAAAAATAATGTATCATTGCTCCCAAAGTCCACCTCCTCAATTTGGGATGATTCGTTGTCTATTTAGGTATTCCACAGATGCAGGGTACATCACGTTGATTGTGGAGATTTAATCCGCTGCTCCTGTGGCTGCTGGGAGAGATTTCCCTTTCTCTTTGTTCGCACAGCTCCCGGGGTTCAGCTTTGGATTTGGCCCCACTGCTGCATGTAGGTCGCCTGAGGGCCTCTGTTCTTCGCTCAGACAGGATGGGGTTAAAGGAGCAGCTGATTCGGGGGCTCTGGCTCACTGAGGCCGGGGGGAGGGAGGGGCACGGAGTGCAGGGTGAGCCTGCGGCGGCAGAGGCCGGCGTGACGTTGCACCAGTTTGAGGCGCGCCGTGCGTTCTCCCAGGGAAGTTGTCTCTGGATCACGGGACCCTGGCAGTGTTGGGCTGCACAGGCTCCCGGGAGGTCACGGCGTGGATAGTGACCTGTGCTCGCACACAGGCTTCTTGGTGGCTCCAGCAGCAGCCTTAGCGTCTCATGCCCGTCTCTGGGGTCCGCGCTGATAGCCGAGGCTCGTCCCTATCTCTGGAGCTCCTTTAAGCGGCGCTGTTAATCCCCTCTCCTTGTGCACCAGGAAACAAAGAGGGAAGAAAAAGTCTCTTGCGTCTTCGGCAGGTCCAGACTTTTTCCCGGACTCCCTCCCGGTAGCCTTGGCGCACTAACCCCTTCAGGCTGTGTACTCGCCGCCAACCCCAGACCTCTCCCTGCGCTCTGACCGAAGCCCGAGCCTCAGCTCCCAGCCCAGCCCGCCCCGGCGGGTGAGCAGACAAGCCTCTCGGGCTGGTGAGTGCCGGTCGGCTCCGATCCTCTGTGTGGGAATCTCTCCGCTTTGCCCTCCGCACCCCTGTTGCTCCGCTCTCCTCTGTGGCTCCGAAGCTTCCTCCCTCCGCCACCCACAGTCTCTGCCCTCGAAGGGGCTTCCTACTGTGTGGAAACCTTTCCTCCTTCACAGCTCCCTCCCACTGGTGCAGGTCCCGTCACTTTTCTTTTGTCTCTGTTTTTTCTTTCTTCTTTTGCCCTACCCAGGTACGTGGGGAGTTTGTTGCCGTTTGGGAGGTCTGAGGTCTTCTGCCAGCGATCAGTGGGTGTTCTATAGGAGCTGTTCCACGTGTAGATGTATTTCTGATGTATTTGTGGGGAGGAAGGTGACCTCCACGTCTTACTCTTCCGTCATCTTCTCCAAACCCCCGGAATCATTCTTTTTGTTGTTGTTGCGGTACGCGTTCCTCTCACTGTTGTGGCCTCTCCCGTTGCGGAGCACAGGCTCCAGACGCGCAGGCCCAGCGGCCATGGCCCACGGGCCCAGCCACTCCGCGGCTCGTGGGATCCTCCCGGACCAGGGCACGAGTCATTCTTATTGATACTGAAATTATCCTATCCTGAGAGGCCTGTCGTTTTGATGCTTCCTCAATAGTTGATAGATTCCTTGATTGTTGGTTTAAGAAATTCCAGGTTTGTCATGTACATTTCCTGTTTCAAGGAGTGGAATCGGCCCTTTCCTCAAAAAGCCTGCTTTCTTGGGAAATGGTATTTAGAGATCACAGTGTGATCATGCTCCTCTTCGGACCACATGTGTTGTTGGCCTTTCCTCGGTTGTTCATTTTCTTTCTTTTTAAAAAATATTAATTAATCAATTAATTAATTTGCTGCACCACATCTTAGTTGTGGCACACGGGATCTTCATTGCTCTGTGTGGGATCTTTTAGTTGCTGCATGCGGGATCTAGTTCCCTGACCAGGGAATGAACCTGGGTCCCCTGCCGTGGGAGCGCAGAGTCTGGACCACCAGGGAAGTCCCGGTTGTTCATTTTCTTTGCAGCATTTATGCCCCCAGTTCCTTTCTCTGCAGGTTTTAGTCATGGTTACTCTTGTGTATTATTCCCCAACATATGCTTCTCCATTCTTAAATGTGAACATTTCTGTGCACCCTTTGTTTTTCCTCTCTTAGAAGTTCCATTTGTTCCTACTGTTTTTGTTTTTGCTTTCTACTTGGAAGCAAACATTCACTTGAATACCCATTGAATTTAAGGTGCCTAAAACCGATTTTTTTTCCCTCTTGAATCATCACTTTGCTTTCTCTGTGAAATTTAATATGACTTAGGTCATGTGGGCTTAGCCTTGAGGTTATCCTTCACTCTCCTCCCTTTTGCTCTCTGGCCACAGGATACCCGGTGTCCTTAAGCTCCCCCCACCCCCACCCCATGCTGCCTTTGGTGCTCGTTCCTGTACCCATGGCCACCACCCTGTAGAGTCAGTCGTACATCAACCATTTAAAGTATCTCACCAGCTGTAAGTGGGAAAAACAGCCTGTAGGCACAACCAGCCTATGGAGGGGTGGCCATGGAGGGCTACTGTTGTGTGTTCTCAAGCTTTAAAATCATCTCTAGAGGTGCCTGAGCACTAATTTTAAGATTCTGTGTTAGTGCCAAGTTGTGAAATTGCTCTTTCAGTTTCATAATCTGCAAATGAGTCCTGTAACTCTTCAAATGAAAACAATTGATCCTTTCTGTCTGAAGTACATTAAACTATCCACAACCACAAACAGATTACTTATGGTTGTAAATAGGAAAGGTCATAAAAAAAGAGGTTTTTGGTTTCAGCAGTATTTACTTGAAGTCATGGGAGATTAAAGAAGAAATAATTGGTAAATCTCTGTTTCTGGCTTTTTTTTTTTTTTTTTTTTTTTACTTAAACAAGAGAAGCTTATTCTCTCACAGTTCTGGAGTCTGGAAGTCCAAGATCAAGGTGTCAACAGGATTGGATTCTTGCCTTTCTCTGGCTTTCAGGTGACTGCCTTCTCACTGTGTCCTCACATGGCCTAGCCTCTGTGCACACATCCTTGTGTCTCTTCCTCTTTTTTTTTTTTAATTGGAGTAAAATTGTTTTACAATGTTGTGTTAGTTTCTGCTGTATAATGAAGTGAATCAGCTGTATGTATACCTATATCCCCTCCCTCTTGGACCTCCCTCCCACACCATGCCACCCATCTAGATAGTCACAAAGCACCAATCTGTTTCTGTTTAGATTGGCGATTAGGAATAAGTGCGATCCCATGAATAAAGACTGAGAGTTAAAGAAGTTAACTACTAGGGGGTGGGAGATAATGTAATAGTTATCCAAACTCCAGTGCTCCATGGCCAAACAGCCAAACAAAGTGACTTTTAAAAAACTTTAAACATTTTTAAACTTTAAATCTTTTTTCTGCACAGGATCCACTAGATCTTTGTTTTAAACTCTCAAGAGCCTTAAAAATACTTACCCTTGTTCTTTTCTGTGCAAAATGGTAACCTAAGTGTGAAGTAAGAGGCTTGTCAGCTTGATTGAGAACATCGAGAGAGAGGACCTTTGTCATTTTCATTGACAGCATTTCTGATATCAGATACATGGTGTCTTCTCCAATACCACTTCTCTGACCCTCCAACAACAATTAGGTGTCCTACAATTCAATTCAATTCTGATGCTAACTATCGGATTTAGTGTCAGACGCCACAGGTTAAGGGTTCCGTCTCACAGGACTGCCCTCATTTCAGGTGCCAGGTGCAGTGGGATGCCAAGGCTCCTCACCCTTGTGCCTGGCTGACTATAAATCTGGATGGAGGGTCCCACAATGCCCCCACTCCCCTTTGATCATTCACTAGAATGGCTCACAGAACTCGGGAAAAGTGCCTTACTTACTACTACTATAATTTACTCTACAGGGCACAACTCAGGAACCGCCAAGTGGAAGAGATGCATAGGGTAAGGTATGGGAAAGGGGCGTGGAGCTTCCATGCTCCCTCCACATTTTCCATTCTCCCCACATTGCCACATATTCACCAGCCCAGAAGCTCTCCAAACCCAGGCTTTTTTTTTTTTTTTTTTTGCAGTACGTGGGCCTCTCACTGTTGTGGCCTCTCCCGTTGCGGAGCACAGGCTCCAGACGCGCAGGCTCAGCGGCCATGGCTCACGGGCCCAGCCGCCCCGCGGCATGTGGGATCCTCCCGGACCGGGGCACGAACCCGTGTCCCCTGCATCAGCAGGCGGACTCTCAACCACTGCGCCACCAGGGAAGCCCCGAACCCAGTCTTTTTAGGTTTCTATGGAGACTTCCATACATATGTGTGATTGGTTAAATCACTGACCATTAGTGATTAACTCAGTCTCCAGCCCCTCTCTTCTTCCCAGAAGTGGAGAAGTGAGGATGTAAGTTCCAAACCTCCAATCATGCCTTAGTCTTTCTGACGACCAGACCTTCATCCTGAAGCTACCTAGGGGCCCACTGAGAGTTGCCTTGTCAGAATAAAAGACACTCCTGTCACTCCTGTCATTCAGGAAACTCTGTGGGATTTAGGAGCTCTGTGTCAGGAACCAGGGACAAAGACCAGATATGTATTTCTTATGCCACTGGAGACTATCTTATCTTCAGTGCCTGGCATCACTTGGCATAAAACTTTTCAAAGAATAAGTGGTAGAATAACAAGTTGAATTGTAATCGTACACTTTATTCTAGAAGGGCATTCAGATAATTTAGAAGAAGGCATTCATAAACCAAGTAGACTACCAAGTAGCATGAGTTGAAAAAGGAGGCCAAGAAAAAAAAAACACCCCAAAACAAAAAACAAACAAAAAACTCTGGTGGGATCAAAGATGATTTAGGAATAAGGTTAAAAATCACCCTTGTGTCCCACACAGTACTCTGGGCTCTCCCTCCCCTTTCTCCGTTTCTTTCTCCTACCTCTTGCTTCCGTTACCAGTTTATTATGAAGGATCCAAGTCAGGAATAGCCAAATGGAAGAGATGCATAGGGCAAAGTATGGGGGAAATGGCATGGTGCTTCTTGCCCTCCTACATGCTTCCCTTTTCTCTCTCCCGCAACTTTTTTTTTCTTCCTGTTTTTGAAAGCACAGAAGTACATTTAAACAACACAAAACTCTGAGTCCCACACTGAAGTTTTTACTTCTTGTGATGCCTATTAGAGAGCAGTTGAACTGAATCAAATGTGAGTTTTGTTCTATTAATGCTGTGACGTGTACAATAGTGGATCAAACTCAGTGGATATCAAAATGAGGTGTGAGAGTTAACCTATAATTTAATGGGACATTTATGTCTCTCTTCCGCACCCCCACAGTGAGGGTTTCTTCTTTAAACAATAGTGAAGGGAATTCCCTGGCGGTCCAGTGGTTAGGACTCGGCACTTTAACTGCAGTGTCCTGGGTTCAATCCCTGGTCAGGGAGTTAAGGTCCCACAAGCCACATGGCATGGCCAAAAAAATAAATAAACAAACGAACAAACAAAAACAATAGTGAAAACTTCAGTTTAAGGAGAAAATGAGTCAACTATTTCAAAATACTGAAAGAATTAAGAATGTTTAATTTACTCATATAAACCATTTAAGAACACACATAAAAGGACAACCCAGAAGGGCAAAAGTCAAAACACTAACTGGTGTGATAGGTTTGTAGGTAACTTTTGTTTTTTTACCTTCTTCACGGGAGCTCTGTTTTCATCATTGAGACCCTTTTCCTTCTCTTTAAGGGGATTTAACTTAAATACTTTCATTGGAAACTCAGATTGAGTGTATTTTAAGGATGAATATAGGGCTCATTTGATAACCAAAATAGGGATAAGTTACTGAGTCCAAGAAGCAAATGGAGGGAAATAAGTCTGATTCTAAAGAAGAAGCTTTAAGATTGATGGTCAGGGACTTCCCTGGTGGTGCAGTGGTTAAGAATCCGCCTGCCAATGCAGGGGACAGGGGTTCGAGCCCTGGTTGGGGAAGATCCCACATGCCGTGGAGCAGCTAAGCCCGTGTGCCACAACTACTGAGCCTGCGCTCTAGAACCCGTGAGCCACAACTACTGAGCCCACACTCCTAGAGCCCATGCTCTGCAACAAGAGAAGCCACCACAATGTGAAGCGTGTGCACTGCAGTGAAGAGTAGCCCTGTCTCGCCACAACTAGAGAAAGCCACGTGCAGCAACGAAGACCCAATGCAGTCAAAGATAAATAAAGTTATTAAAAAAAAAAAAGATTGATGGTCAGGAAAGCTTACAATACTCTGTCAGATACAGGTAAACTACTAGATAGGAAATCTCTCTTAACATCCTTTAAAATAAATGAGTATTGAAATCCATTGAAAGTGGCATGCCATTCAGATAAACTGGGGGCCCCTGGTTTGTTCATCCTAGAAAAAGGGAGTCTGCAGGATTCAGACAGGACAGTATGTTATAGAGACTTGGGTTACAGGGTGAGGAAGATGTTAGTCTTGTTTTTATGACTCTATCATGTTCTTTTTTTTTTAAACATCTTTATTGGAGTATAATTGCTTTACAATGGTGTCTATCATGTTCTTGATGTCTTCCTTATTATTTTATAGCTTATTATAAAAAAGTATGGAATTAAATATGCTTGAAAATGGACTTTTTGGGGGGTAGAAATTTCTTTGAGTTTTAACATGTATATATTTGTGTTCTGCCATTGCAGTCAGGATATAGGATAATCCTATTGCACCAAAAAAAGCACACCCATGGTAACCTTGGGGGTGTTTTATTGCTGCCCCCGCCAACAAATAAGGAGTTGATGTGTGTCATATGATAAATATGTTTAACTTTATAACAAACTGACAAACTCATCTCCAATGTGGCTGTACCATTTTTACATTCCCATCAGTAATTTTTTTTTAACAGCTTTATTGGAGTATAATTGCTTTACAATGGTGTGTTAGTTTCTGCTTTACAACAAAGTGAATCAGTTATACATATATATATGTTCCCATATCTCTTCCCTCTTGCATCTCCCTCCCTCCCACCCTCCCTATCCCACCCCTCTAGGTGGTCACAAAGCATCGAGCTGATCTCCCTGTGCTATGCGGCTGCTTCCCACTAGCTATCTATTTTACGTTTGGTAGTGTATATATCCCACCTGTAATTTTTGAGTGATCCAGATGGTCAGCATCATCACCAGCATTTGGTATTGTTGATGTTTTTTATTTTAGCTACTCTAATAGATGTGTAGTGGTATCTCATTTTGGTTTTATTTACATTTCTGTAATGGCTAATGATGTTGAGCATTTTTTCATGTACTAATTATCTTCTGCATATCCTCTTTGAAATGTCTGGTTACCTCTTTTGCTACTTAATTGGGTTGTTTTCTTATTATTGGGTTTTGAGAGTTCTTCATCTGACATGGATACAAGTCCTTAGTCAACTATGTGATTTTCAGATATTTTCTCCTAATCAGTAATTCTTCCCATTCCTTTATCATTTTCTTTATCAGAACAAAAGTTTTAAACTTTAATGAAGTCCAATTTATTTACTTCGACCATCCCCCCCTTTTTGTATAGTACTTTTGGTGTGTTGTCTAAAAACTCTATACTTAAATCTAGCCTATGAAAGTTTTCTCCTGTTGTGAAGTTTTATAGCCTTATGTTTTTTTTAAATCTGTATGTATGTATGTATGTATGTATGTATGTATGTATGTATGTATGTATGTATGTATGTATGGCTGGCTGTGTTGGGTCATCGTTGCTGCATACGGGCTTTCCCTAGGTGCGGCCAGAAGGGGCTACTCTTCATTGCGGTGTGCAGGCTTCTCATTATGGTAGCTTCTCTTGTTGCAGAGCACGGGCTCTAGGCGCGCGGGCTTCAGTAAGTAGTTGTGGCATGCGGGCTCAGTAGTTGTGGCTCGCAGGCTCTAGAGCGCAGGCTCAGCAGTTGTGGCGCACGGGCTTAGTTGCTCCGTGGCATGTGGGATCTTCCTGGACCAGGGCTCGAACCCATGTCCCCTGCATTGGCAGGAGGATTCTTAACCACTGCGCCACCAGGGAAGTCCCTAGCCTTATGTTTTACATTTACACCTATGATGCATTTTGTATTAATTTTTGTATAATGTGTGAGGCTTAGGCAGACACATTTTTTTGCATATCTATGTCTAGTTAATCCAACACAGTGTGTTGAAAAGACTGTCCTTTCTCCATAGAATTGCCTTTGCATTTTTGTCACAAATCATTTGGCCATGTTTGTGTGAATATTTCTGGATTCTATTCTGCTCCATTGATTTGTATGTCTATCCCTTTGTCAATACTATACTTTCTTGGCAGCTGTGGCTTTAAATAGTAAGTCCTAAAATTGGGTGGTGTTATTCTTCTAACCTTATTCTTTTTCAAATTGTTATAGCTATTCTAGTTAATTTGCCTTTCCATATATATTTTAGAACCAGTTTTTGGTTCTAAAAATTCTGCTGGAAGTCAACAAGTCCTACATGTGTTTTGTGAAATTGATACCTATCTATTTAAATTGGGGGGCCTGCTGTTATAAATGATTTTTTATTTTAAACTGTAAAGTACACATAAAATTCACCATACTAACCATTTTAAAGCATATTGTTCAGCAGTGTTAAGTATATTTACATTGATGCTAAACTAATTAGTTCTAAAAGTTTTTAAAAAAATGTTTTGTTATATTTTGTTGGCTGCTCTGCAAGGCTTGGGACTTTAGTTCCCTGAGCAGGGATTGAACCCGGGCCCTGGAAGTGAAAGCTCTGTGTCCTAACCCCTGGACCGCCAGGGAATTTCCCTAAAAGTTTGTTTTCTTAATAGATTGTGTGAAATTTTCTACCTAGACAATCATGTCATTGCAAGTTGGCATAGTTTCACTTCTTTTCCAATCTATATGCCTTTTGTTTCCTTTTCTTGTCTTGTTACACTGCCGAGTTCTTTGAATGAGAGTAGACATCCTTGCCTTTTTCTTACCCTTTGTGAGAAAACATCCAGTCTTTGACCTTTAAGTAAAATGTTAGCTGTAGGGTTTTTGTAGATGCCCTTTATGTGGTTGAGGATATTCTTTATATTCCTAGTTTGCTGACCGTCTTTATAATGAGTGAATGTTGGTTTGTGTCAAATGCTTTTTCTGCAAAAATTGATATGATCATACATTTGTTTTAGGCAGTTACTACGATGGATTACATTGTTCTTCAGATGTTGAACCAATCTTACATTCCTGTGATAAATTCCACTTGGCTGTGGCGTTTATTCTTTGAACATATTCCTTGATTCAATTTGCTCACTTTTTGGTTGACAACTTACTGTATTTCTCTTGATTAGGGATATTTGTTTGTGGTTTTATTTTTTTGTGTTGTCTTTGACTTTGTTATCAGGGTAATACAGCCTCAAACTGTCTTGTGAAGTGCTTGCTTATGTGTTCTGGAAGAGGTTGTGCTGAGTTGGGGTTATTTCTTTAAATGTTTGATAGCATTTGCCAGTGAAACCACCTGAGCATAGAGATTTCTTCCTCAGAAGACTTTATTTTTTTTTTAGCTCAAATTCAGTCTTTGAAAATAGTTACAGGGCTTTTTTGGCTATTTTATCTTGTGTAGTTTTGGTGATTTGTAGTTTCTGAAAAATTGGTTCATTTCATCCAAGGTGTTGAACAGAGGTGCATAAAGTTTTGCTGTATTCCCTCATTATGCTTTAATTGACTTGGGGTCTATAGTGTTATCTCCTTTGTTCCTGATATTGGTAGTTTGTGATCTCTCTCTCTCTCTCTCTCTCTTTCTCTTTCTCTTTCTCTTTCTCTCTCTCTCTCTCATCATCTTTGTCAGTCTGGCCAGAGATTTATCCATTTTATTTATTTATTTATGTTCCTCCAAAGAAACAGCATTTGGTTTCATTGTTCTTTACCTTCTTTCTTTCTTTTCATTGATTTTGCTCTTCAGTATTTTATTTATTCTGCTTGTTTTGGGTTTATTTTGTGCTTCCTTTTGCTAGTTTTTTAAGTTGAAAGCTTGGGTTATTAATTGGAGACCTTTCTTTTTTTTCTAATGTAAACATATGATGCTATGAATTTCCCTTTAAAGCACTTAATCCCATAAATCTTGGTATATTTTTAAAATTTTTGTTCAGTTCAAAATATTTTCTAATTTCCCTTGAGACTTCCTCTTTGACCTGTGGATTTTTTTTTTTTTTTTGGACTATGTAGTTTAAATTTCCAAATGATTGGAGATTTTCCAGTTATCTTTTTGTTATTAACTTCTAGTTTAATTCCATTATGGTTGGTAAACATACCTTATATGTTTATATGTCCTTAAAATCTGTTGACACCTGTTTTATATCTTTGTTTTAGACAGATACAGTATATCTTGGGAAATGTTTCATGTTGGGTAGAGTGTTTGTCCAGCTGGTTGATACTGTTCAGTTCTTCTGTATACTTGGTGATTTTTGGTGTCTTGTTCCATCCACTCCTGAGCGTGGAGTATTGAAATCTCTCAGTATAATCATAGATTTGTCTATTTCTCTTTTCAGTTCTGTTAGTTTTTGTTTCATGTATTTTGAAGCTCTGTTGTTAGGTCTATATACACTTAGGGTTGCTGTGATGTAATGTCCTTCTTTATCCCTGATAACTTTCTTTGCTCTGAAGTCTACTTTGAGATTAAATACCACTTCAGCTTTCTTTTCATTAGTGTTTGCATGATATCTTACTACATCATTTTTTTACCTTGAGGTTATTTGTAACATTGTAGTTTGAATGAGTTTCTTAAAGGCAGCACATACTTGGGTTTTGTAGCTTCATTATTAGCATCCTTAGTCTCTACCTACTAGATACCAGCAGCTCCCTGCCTCCCCAAGTTATGATCATCAACAATGTCAACAGACATTGTCAAATATCCTCTTGGGGACAACATAATCCCCAGTTGAGAACCACTTTCCTGTAAGTAATGTGTTATTTTTCTCTGGCTGCTTTCAAGGTTTTTCTTTGTCTTTGATTTTCAACAGTTAGTTTATGATGTGTCTGGAGATAGATTTTTTTGGGTTTATCTTGTTTGAGGTTGTAAAGGGAAGGAACCCAGTTTTCCCCGTGTCGGGAGCAACCCAGTTCTTTCCTATTATGTGTCTTTTTTTTCCTGTGTGTCTCCTTTACTACTCAGAACACTTCACTTCTGTCACTCTGCTCACCCAATGTGTGGAGATGTTTCCCTTCAACAAACAATTCTCTGCAACACCAGCTGGGTGTCCTACGATTTTAACTGAATTTTTAACACTTTCTGCCTGGAGATAATGTTAGGTCCCACAGGTTTAGGGCCTGTAGTCTCAGTAGTCCCAGAAGACTACACCCTGCCCTCGCCTTGCATGTGTCAGTCACAAGCCTGGGTTATCATCACCTGTGCTTCTGACCAACCAGCTATAGATAGAAGCTTCCAAAGACCTCACTCCTTGGGTTTGACTGATTTGCTAGAGTGGCTTACAAAACTGAGGGCAACATTTCCTTACATTTACCAGTTTATTAAAGGATATAATAAAAAAAATACAGATGATCAGCCAGATGAGATATATATAAGGCGAGGTCTGGGAGAGTCCTGAGTGCAGGAGCTTCTGTCCCTGTGGAGTTGCGGTACATCACCCTCCCTGTGTGGATGTGTTCACCCACCTTTAAGCTCTGTGAACCCCCTACTCTTGGGATTTTATGGAGGCTTCTTCTTGTAGGCATGATCAATTACTAACTCCATTTCCAGCGCCTCTCCCCTCTCTGGAGGACAGGGCATGGGGCTGAAAATTCCAGGTTTCTGATCATGGCTTGCTCTTTCTGGTGACCAGCTCCCAACCAGGAGCCATCCAAGAACCTACCTAGAGTTTCCTCATTAGAACAGGAGATACACCTAGTGCTCTTATCACTTAGGAAATTACAAGAATTTTAGGAGTTCTGTGCCAGGAAGAGGAGGGGTTGAGGCTGGGAGACCAATATATGTATTTTCTATGATCTCACAGGGGTTCACTGAACTTTTTCAATTTATAGGTTTATATCTTTTGCCAAATTTGGAGAATCTTCAGTAACCATATATATATATATTTAACATCTTTACTGATGTATAATTGCTTTACGATGTTGTGTTAGTTTCTGCTGTATAACAAAGTGAATCAGCTATATGTATACATATATCCCCATATCCCCTCCCTCTTGCGTCTCCTTCCCACCCTCCCTATCCCACCCCTCTAGGTGGTCACGAAGCACTGAGCTCATCTCCTGTGCTATGCAGCTGTCCCACTAGCCATCTGTTTTACATCTGGTCGTGTATATATGTCAGTGCTCCTCTCTCACTTCACCCCAGCTTCCCCTTCCCCCTCCCCATGTCCTCAAGTCCATTCTCTACGTCTGCGTCTTTATTCCTGTCCTGACCTTATGTTTATCAGAACCATTTTTTTTTTTTAGATTCCATATATATGTGTTAGCATATGGTATTTGTTTTTCTCTTTCTGACTTACTTCACTCTGTATGGCAGACTCTGGGTCCATCCACCTCACTTCAAATAACTCAATTTTGTTTCTTTTTATGGCTGAGTAATATTCCATTGTATATATGTGCCACATCTTCTTTATCCATTCATCTGTCGATGGACATTTAGGTTGCTTCCATGTCCTGGCTATTGTACATAGTGCTGCAATGAACATTGTGGTACATGACTATTTTTTTGAATTATGGTTTTCTCAGGGTATATGCCCAATAGTGGGATTGCTGGGTTATATGGTCGTTTTATATTAGTTTTTTAAGGAACCTCCATAGTGTTCTCCATAGTGGCTGTATCAATTTACATTCCCACCAACAGTGCAGGAGGGTTCCCTTTTCTCCACACCGTCTCCAGCATTTATTGTTTGTAGATTTTTTGATGATGGCCATTCTGACTGGTGTGAGGTGATACCTCATTGTAGTGTTGATTTGCATTTCTCTGATGATCAGTGATGTTGAGCATCCTTTCATGTGTTTCTTGGCAATCTGTATATCTTCTTTGGAGAAATGTCTATTTAGGTCTTCTGCCCATTTTTGGATTGGATTGTTTGTTTTTTTGATACTGAGCTGCATGAGCTGCTTGTATATTTTGTAGATTAATCCTTTGTCAGTTGCTTCGTTTGCAAATATTTTCTCCCATTCTGAGGGTTGTCTTTTGGTCTTGTTTATGGTTTCCTTTGCTGTGCAAAAGCTTTGAAGTTTCATTAGGTCCCATTTGTTTCTTTTTGTTTTTATTTCCATTTCTCTAGGAGGTGGGTCAAAAAGGATCTTCTGTGATTTTTGTCATAGAGTGTTCTGCCTATGTTTTCCTCTAAGAGTTTTATAAGTGTCTGGCCTTACATTTAGGTCTTTAAGAAATATGGAACGCTTCATGGATTTGTGTGTCATCGTTGAGCATGGGCCATGCTAATCTTGTCTGTATTGTTCCAATTTTTAGTGTATGTGCTGCTGAAGTGAGCACTTCAGTAACCATTTATTTAAAGATGTTGTCAGCAAATATTTTTCCTTTTTCCTGTCTTTCTGAGATACCGATAATGTAAATTAGGCTTTTGGTATTTTCCCACAGGGCTTCGAGCCTCTATGCATTTTTTCTCTCAGTTGTTCAGATTGAATAATTGCTATTGATCTGTCTTCGTGAGCAGTGACAATTTCCTTTGTTGTTTCCAGTCTGCTGTTTTGTTCATCCAGTGAGTTTATTTAGGGTTATTGTGTTTTGGTTCTAAATTTTTACTTCTTTTATACCTACTGTTTCTTGGACATTTTCTTTCTGTTCTTTTCAAGAGTGCTCACCCTTTGTGGAACATTTTTATAATAGTTTCTTTAAAGTCTGTCAGATAATTCCAACATCTGTGTCATTCTTGGCATTTGCATTTGTTGATTGCCTTATTCCCTATGAGTTGAGATTTTCCTAGCTCTTTATATAAGTAATTTTGGGTTGTACCTTGAACATTTTGAATATAATATTATGAGACTCTGGATCTTGGTTCAAATTCTATGGAGAATGTTGATAATTTCATTTTAGAATACAATTTGAGGGGCTTCTCTGGTGGCGCAGTGGTTGAGAGTCCGCCTGCCGATGCAGGGGACACGGGTTCGTGCCCTGGTCCTGGAAGATCCCACATGCAGCGGAGCGGCTGGGCCCGTGAGCCATGGTCGCTGAGCCTGCGCGTCCGGAGCCTGTGCTCCGCAACGGAAGAGGCCACAACAGTGAGAGGCCGGTGTACCGCAAAAAAAAAAAAAAAAAAAAAAGAATACAATTTGACCCAATTGGTTTCAGGCTGCATGTTGCAGCCGGCCTTCTATGGATTATGGTTCCAATTTTACTTCATTTTTGAAGCCTTTGAAGTACTCTTTGGATCTGTCTCATGTGTGTAGTAGCGCTCAGTGGTGGCCAGTTTGGGATCTGGGTGATGATCTCTCCCATGGTTCTGCTCTCAAAGTCTTGGGTATGCTGTTTGTTTTCTGATGCAAGCATGTGCATATTGGAGCTAAATCCAGGATTTCCTAAACAACTTCATGCAGTTGCTTTCCTGAACTCCTCTCTTTGCATGATCTGATTAGTACTTTGGTTCCCAAGGGCTTCTCTTTCTGGTTCTTCAGCCAGAAAAGATAGGGCCTTAGTTACCCTGCTTGGTTGTGCACTTCTCATGACTGCACTCATGTCTGGGGCTAAGTGGCAGGAAGGACAGGGGCAAAAAAGCAATAGGATTCAACCCACCCCCTTGGAACCATAGTTCTTCCCCTTTCCTGCTCTTCACGCCAGAGCTACAGGACTTCTCGAGTTCTGTCTGTGCTCAGTAACAATTTCCAAGTTTTTTTTTTTTTTTTTTTTTTTTTTGCGGCACGCGGGCCTCTCACTGCTGTGGCCTCTCCTGTTGCGGAGCACAGGCTCCGGACGTGCAGGCTCAGCGGCCATGGCTCATGGGCCCAGCCGCTCCACGCCATGTGGGATCTTCCTGGACCAGGGCTGGAACCCGTGTCCCCTGCACTGGCAGGCGGATTCTTAACGACTACACCACCAGGGAAGTCCCTCATATACTTTTCAGAGTCTTCAAATAGTTGCGTCGTACATTCTGTCCAGATTTTATCATCATTCCATGGGAGAAACAGGGTAGACTATCCCCACTCAGTTTATAGTTTTCTTGTTACTTTGAAATTTCAAGAGGTGAAATTATCTCTTGAGAAATAAATGATATTGAATCATTTATTTCTCAAGAATAGAGTAACTATTAAGTAACTTGCTTTAAGGTGTTTTTTTGTTTTCTCATAGGTAACCCTTGGTTGAATTAAGGCTGAGCAGGCACTTAGCTATCATTTACCAAAAGAAGCTTGTGTTCAAGCTGTCCATGTGAACCAGTACTGGAGATGTGTGTGTAATGCTAAAAGAGAGATAATTTCACATTTAAATTTATAAAAGCCTTCACTTTTTGCTCTTTTCCTATTGCTTCCCACCTCTAACATTAATGAACAAAATATTCAGGGTTAACATGCGGGAGGGAGAAGTCCCCAGGAAGGGGGTTTAGAACAGTAAACCAGCTGGGAATGACAGGGCACTCTTAATCCTGTTTCTAATTTTAGCATCAGCAACCAGAGAGGCAGGGTTGCCTCAGTACTCAAGGTATTTTTTTCCCTTTTGTATTTTTGTATTGCTGAATGGCCTACTTGGTCTTACCCAAAAATACAGTCTTACTATTTAGAGTTATTCTCATGTGGGGATGAGAAAGGCTGTAATTTTCTGTGGTCTTCCCTAGATGTGTAGTATACATGCACTGACATCTTCTCAGGATTCCTCAGTTGTTGGTTCTTACACACAAAAGGAGGTGCTCAGTAAGTATTAGTTGAACTGATGAAGTCATATGATGCTTTTCAGAACATGACCATAACCCAAATAGAGATCGGTGTTCATCTTGATAGATTCTTTCTTGGTCTAATGTGTCACTCTTCCTCCATGTACAAGTATGTATAAAAAGAATTAAAATCGTTTAATTAGCTTAGTTGGATTGATGGTAGTGAATTGATATTTCAGTCATTTTTCTTTTTAACAAGTCCTATATTTGATTTGTCCATCTTCACTCATTTTTAGGCTCACAATTACATTCCTAGCTCTTATTCCCCTCTTTTCTTTACTACTCTGCCTTTAAGTTTTAGATCAGCTTAATAGCATACACATCGGGAGTTCTGACCATGGGCAGGGCAGGATGCTAAACTCTTCAGAAGGAGTCTCATTTGGTTCATCCAGCCAACCCTAGATATCGAAAGGAAATAGTGCTATCCTGACTTTAGTGGGTGGAGGGGAGGTAGCTGAGAAATGGAGAGACTTGCCTGGGTTTTACAGCTAACATTGGACGAGTGGGATTCAGACCTGGCAACCTGACCCCAGAGCCCCCTTTTAAACTGCGGGAGGTCTGTCATCTCATATGTAAAAATAAGAATGTGACCTCTCACTTCCCCTGCAAGTCTATTGATGACTTGGAACACTAACTTCATCAGTATGTTTTCATTTAGATATACTATAATTTCTTACTATGTTTGACCTATAATGAACACTGAGATATTTAAATAAATAGACTTGCATTTTCAACTCTCAGACCTGCACCCTCTTTTTTTGTTGTTTGCTTGCTTGCTTTTATTGCTTATTTTATTTTATTTTTTTTTGGCTGCACCGTACGGCCTGTGGGATCTTAGTTCCCCGATCAGGGATTGAAACTGGGTCGACGGTAGTGAAAGCCTGAGTCTTAACCACTGGAACACCAGGGAATTCCCCTGCACCCTCTTTTTAACAAACATTTTCTAGTGTCCCAATTACAGTCCTGAAGTGAAATTCACAGAAAATATAATTATATATGTATTTAAATATTTAAAATTTAAATTTAAAAATCAGTATAATGTCCTAGAGATACCAGAAAGAAGAAAGAAAAGGGAATTAGTTTATACAAAATAATTTTTCAGTACATAAACACTTGGGCATGACTAGAGCTTGAGGCATAGTAAAATAATCAAGTACTTGTACAGTACTTGTATTATTATAGAATAATCCTCAGCAGACCAGTACTGGTGCTAATAATATACAGGTATGACATGGGTGACTCAACGTTGTGTTGCTCTCAGTTAAGCGGTTTTCAATAGTGGTGATAAGCAGGTCAAAATATAATTGTATATTGATTTACATGGTGGTTGCAGGTTTGGAAGATAGAGTATATATTAAAACATCAATAAATACTAAGGGTACATGCTCAGAAAAAATGGGCTTTTTATGTATATGAATGTCAAGGACCTTGTAGAGCTGTGCAGGGCTGGGGTGTCTCCGCTGTGTGAGGCTGTCCTGCACAAATCAGGATGTGTGACATAACTGTTCTCTGCCTGTCCAGTGTTCGTGAGGCCCTCTTCCCCCACCCCAAAGGACCCACAGTTTTCTAAAACCACCCCCGAAGTGGTCAGGTTTTCTCTATTGAGAATTATTGCTCTAGGTCATTCCTTCCCCAGCTTCATGGAAGGATGAGTTTTTTGTTTGTTTGTTTTATTGTTTTGTTTTGTATTTTGGCCACACTGTGTGGTATGTGGGATCTTAGTTCCCCGACCAGGGATCGAGCACAGGTCCCCTACATTGGGAGCGTGGAGTCTTAACCACTGGACTGCCAGAGAAGTCCCAAGGATGAGGTTTTTTAATTTCTAATCAATCACTGACATTTTATAAAATGCAGAATTTGTTAGAAAAATGAAATTTTAAAGTCAGTCAAAAACACAAGTCCTGGTCTTTATTCTTAGATTTAGCAGACATAAACTTCCTGGCAATCTGCCATAAAAATTTATTTCTTCCTTTCTCTCTCTCTCTCTCTCTCTTTTCTCTCTTTCTTTCTTCCTCCCTCCCTCCCTCTCTTTTTCTCTCTCTCCCCCCTTCCTCCCCTCCTTCTTTCTTCCTTCCTTTCTTTTTCTCTTTCTCTTTCTCCCTTTCTCTCTTTCTCTCTCTCTTACTCTCTCTCTTTCTTTCTTTTCTTTTGTTTCTTCCTTCCTTCCTTTCTTTCTTTCTCTTTCTTTTCCCTCCCTCCCTCCCTCCTTTCCTCCCTCCCTCCCTCCCTCCCTCTCTCTCTCTGTCTGTCTGTCTCCCCCCGTACCGTGCAGCTTGTGGGATCTTAGTTCCCTGACCAGGGATTGAACCCGTGCCCTCGGCAGTGAAAGCACCGAGTCCTGAGTCCTAACCACTGGACTGTCAGGGAATTTCCCATAAAAATTTCTAAATGTTTAATCTCTACTTCTGAACCTACCTTGCCACGGTATGGTCTCTTTATCTCAGTCTTTCTTTCCCTGAAGTCACCCAAAGTGAATGTATGTATCTGAAAAATTCTTCCTTTTGGAAGATTTAAAAAAAATAAATTTATCTTATTATTTTTTAAAATTTTGGGCTAGAGCACGGGCTCTAGGCGCACAGGCTTCAGTAGTTGTGGCACGCGGGCTTCAGTAGTTGTGGCTCGAGGACTCTAGAGCACAGGCTCAGTAGTTGTGGCACACGGGCTTAGTTGCTCCGAGGCATGTGTGATCTTCCCAGACTAGGGATCCAACCTGTGTCCCCTGCATTGGCAGGTGGATTCTTAACCACCAGGGAAGTCCATCTTGGAAGATTATAGTTGCATTCTCCCTCGCCAAATGCTCAAATGTTTTATTCCCAACACCTCCTTTGTTGTCCATAAATATTACTTTTTACAAAAACTCTTGTTTAATGATGGAAGTGAACTTAACTGCCTTCACTATCAGGGATGCTTTTTTATTCCATGACAGAAATTTGTGGTGTAGTTTAACAGGCATATCTCAAACTGGTTTTGATTTCTCGTTAGCTTTATATACTTAAAATCCACTGTGTCCATGCACTTCCACAGAGAAGCAGTGACTTTTCCAACCTGAATTGAAGAAGACTTCCTGCGATGTTTTTCATACCGTGAAGAGTCTTAGTGATTGAAAATAATTCTTGTAACAAGCCAAGAAGGGTCCTGGATCATGAAATGCCACAAGCAGTTCACATTGGTGACGCTGATGGCAGAACACCCTCAGCAGGGGGCCTGCACCTGCTTCCCGTGAGAATCTGTTGCGAGACTGAAAGTACTGCCTGAGAGATTGGATGCTTTTGGTACAGTGACTGAATCTTAAATGTGACCAGCTTGTTCTTCCTACTTTTGGGTTACTCTGGAACAGCAGAACAGTTGTCTGATTTTTGTAGGGACCGTCCTTCCAGTGTGAGTTAAAAATCTGAGTTTTGATAGCATCCTGAATACCTTCCCTTCTCCAGCTGCCTCCGCGGTCCTTCTGCTGTGATGCATACAGTTGGCTTTGGCCTGTGTTTGTGTAAGTTCCTATGGGGTGGACCCAGGCACAGAGTCACGAGGTGGCTTTTGAAGTTGTTCTCGAGTGAACTGGAAATGCTTGGGCCTTGAGGTGTCTCTTAAAATTTTTGGTGCATGTAGCAAATGCAGTTTGGTGGAAGGACAGGATTCTGTTGTCTATCTTGCTTTGTAAGGCTGGGTCAGCCTAGTTGGAACAGCCCCCTGTGGTTGTGATAGCTGTGTGGCAGAGGTGGTGGTATGCTTTGGGAAAGCTCTGTTGACAGCACCAGCTCTCAAGGTGTGTGTCCTGAGGAGCAGGACACAGTCAGCTGAGGCTCTCTGAGACCAAAACCACCTGTTCAGATATAGCTCAGATACATTTTGTTTTTTGACTTCTACAGAGTTGAGATGTGTTCATCATCTTAGATAGATTTACCTATATATGATCAGCCAAAAAAGCAATATAATTCGGGTGGAGAATTTTTGAACATTGTCTTATTCCATGATCCTCTATCCTAGAGAGATGGGATACAGGAGACATGAATGCTCTTTCAGTTGCTCAGTTCCCATGTGCCTCTCATACACACTGAGAACATGTTTAAAGGTGCATACTTTTTGTCACGTGTTCCATAACCACCAGTCAGTAATCTGGTATGGTGTTTAACTAAAGAAATAACAATTTGTTCCAACGTTGGGGGGAAGACTTGTTCATCTGGCCTTAGTGGGTGCTGTGGACTGAATGTTTGTCTCCCCAGAACTTATATGTTGAAGCCCTAATCCCCAGTGTGATGGTATTAGGAGGTGGAGCCTTTGGGAGATAATTAGGTCATGAGAGTAGAGCCCTATGAATGGGATTAGTGCCCTTATAAGAAGAGACACAAGAGATGCTTTCTCTCTGCTGTGTGAGAATATAGCAAGAAGGTGACTGTCTATAAATCAGGAAGAGGGCCCTCACCAAGAACTCAACCAGGCTGACACCCTGATCTTAAACTTCCAGCCTCTAGAACTGTGAGAAATAAATTTCTGTTGTCTAAGCCATCCAGTCTTTGGTATTTGTTACAGCATCCTGAGATGACAAAGATGTTGGGGAAGGTGTTGACATGTGGTATCTTCCTTAGGAAATTTATTTTATAGCTGAATTTTTTCAGTTTAACTTTTATTTTATATTGGAGTGTAGTTGATTTACAGTGTTGTGTTAGTTTCAGGTGTACAGCTAAGTGATTCAGTTATACATATACATATGCCCATTCTTTTTCATTCTTTTCCCATATAGGTTATTACAGAATATTGAACACAGTTCCCTGTGCTATACAGTAGGTCCTTGTTGATTATTTTATATATAGTAGTGTGTATATGTTAATCCCAAACTCCTAATTTATCCCTCCCCCGACATTTGTTTTCGAAGTCTGTTTCTGTTTTGTAAATAAGTTCATTTGTATCATTTTATTTTAGATTCCACATATAAGTGATATCATATATGTCTCTTTCTCTGACTTACCTCACTTAGTATGGTAATCTCTAGGTCCATCCATGTTGCTGCAAATAGCAGTATTTCATTCTTTTTTATGGCTAATATTCCATTGTATATATGTATCACATCTTTTTTTTTTTTTTTTTTTTTTTTGATACGCCGGCCTCTCACTGTTGTGGCCTCTCCCGTTGCGGAGCACAGGCTCCAGACGCACAGCCTCAGCGGCCATGGCTCACGGGCCCAGCCGCTCCGCGGCATGTGGGATCCTCCCAGACCGGGGCACGAACCCACGTCCCCTGCATCGGCAGGCGGGCTCTTAACCACTGCGCCACCAGGGAAGCCCCTCATTGTAGCTTTGATTTGTATTACTCTAATAATTAATCATGTTGAGCATCTTTTCATGTGCTTTTTGGCCATCTGTATGTCTTCTTCCTTAGGAATTTTAAAGTGACTTTTAAAATTCTGTAGTTTGAAAGTTTCCAAATATACACATATAGAGAAAATAGTATAATGAACCCCCATGTACCCAGATGGAAAGATTATCAGTATTCTATTCTTGTTTTATCGATATCCCCTAATTTTGTTGTTTTTTTGGACTATTTTAAAGCAATTCAGGGGGGATTGCTGGCACAGAAAATTTGTTTTACATGCTCACATAAATGTAGGTATATTAGTTTCCTATTGCTGCTGTAAGAAATTACCACAAACTTGGTGGCTTAAAACAAGAGAATTTTACTTTCTTACAGTTCAAGAAGCCAGGAGTCTGAAATCAGTCTCAGAGGTCAAGGTGTTGGCAGGGCTGGTACCTTCTGGAGGTGTGGAAGAGAATTCATTTGCTTGCCTTTTCCAGTTTTTAGAGGCTGCCTGTATTTCCTGGCTTGTAGCCTCTCCTCCAGGTTCAAAGTGCATCACTCCAGTCTCTGCTTGTGTTGTCACATGGCTTGCTCTCTGACTTTGATTTCTCTAGTGCCCCTTTTATAAGGACCCTTGTGATAACATCTGGCCCACTTGGATAATTGGGGATAACCTCCCTAGCTCAAGATCCTTAATTTAATCACATCTGCAGAGTCTCTTTTGTCTTGTGAGGTAACATTCACAGGTTTCAGGGATTAGGAAGTAGACATATTTGGAACCATTATTCAGACTGCCATAATAGGACCACACTGCGCTCAGCTCTCAAATGTCAAATAAATGGTAGGGCCATGATCTCAAGAGTGGGGACTGTAATCACAGGGAAACACATGAAGATTAAGCTCTTCAAAACCTAGCGAGATTTCTATTCAGAGTACAGCTTGTCATTTTGCACAGCAGATGTGCCATTCCTGTCAGAAAATGAGGAAGAAGGAGGTACATGTTGGTGAATAACTGGTGCGTTTTCGTACATAACAGAAAAGATAGCTGCAGTCCAACATCAGATTCAAGGTGATACTGGTGCGTGCCCCAGCTCAGGCTTGACCTTGTCCAGCCCACAAAACTGGACCTAGGGTCTTTTTTTTTTTTTTGCGGTATGCGGGCCTCTCACTGTTGTGGCCTCTCCCGTTGTGGAGCACAGGCTCCGGACGCGCAGGCTCAGCGGCCATGGCTCACGGGCCCAGCCGCTCCACGGCATGTGGGATCTTCCCGGACAGGGGCACGAACCCGCATCCCCTGCATCGGCAGGCGGACTCTCAACCACTGCGCCACCAGGGAAGCCCCCCCTATATTTCTTATACTTAGCACTATAGCACCACTCAGCACTTGATATTTTAATTGCCTTCTGACTTGTTTCTATTCTCCCATCGGACTCTAAAACTTAGGGGCCAGGGGCTGTATCTTCTCCCGTGTTGTCATCAAAGACACAGAATAGAGCCTGGTATAGATGAATGGTCAGTGTTCACACACATCTCTTGGTTAGAAACTTTTTCAACTCTATAATATATTTTAAAATTTTTTTAATAGTTTGCTGGATTTTACGGGGGGTGGGGTATTGGGAGGGATGGAGAGGGTAGGTAGAAGAAAATAGGATATAAGTGTTTTGTCTCAGGTCATTGAGTTTGCTGAAGGAGAAATCAGTCACTGAAGTCTTCAAAAAAAAATTGGTGTTGTGTTGTTGGTTGTGTTTTTTGATTGTGGGGTGGGGGGGAGGAGCAAATTGAAATCTTCCTCCAAGCTATGTTGGGCTCTTTGCTAGCAGGGAACAAGTTGTGTTTTAGAGAGAAATCTGGTATTTTATCTTGCTTTGGCTACTTGCTTTATGTTATAAGTAGTTCAAGTGTTTTTGTTTAGTTTTTCTAATAGTATTTTACCTTAAAATACAGTTTTCTAGTTTTTTTTTTAATATAACTTAAAATTTTTTTTAATTTATTTTTGACTGTGTTGGGTCTTTGTTGCTGCGTGCGGGCTTTCTCTAGTTGTGGAGAGCGGGGGCTACTCTTTGTTGCGGTGCGCAGGCTTCTCATTGCAGTGGCTTCTCTTGTTGCAGAGCACGGACTCTAGGCACGCGGGCTTCAGTAGTTGTGGCACGCGGGCTTCAGTAGTTGTGGCTTGTGGGCTCTAGAGCCCAGGCTCAGTAGTTGTGGCGCACGGGCTTAGTTGCTCCGCGGCATGTGGGATCTTCCCGGACCAGGGCTGGAACACTTGTCCCTTGCATTGCCAGGACGATTCTTACGCCACCAGGGAAGCCCCCAGCTTTCTATTTTGGGTAAAATTCCGTTTCTTATTTTTTTCTTTTTCAAAGAAAAACATCAGACCTTGTGTTGAAGAAATGAGTCACAGGGAAGTCGAAAGCATCATTGAGTGATGCTCCCTATGGCTGTTACTGAGTGGGCTGTGTCCCCAGATGCCAGCCTCATTAGGATGGATTAATGCTAAGTCCTACTAAGTTTACACCCATTATTACCTCCCTGTTCTCCTTTCTCAGCAAATTTGATGCCCATCAGCTCTGAGCATGTTCTGTGCGCTTCCAGTATTCCAGTATTGTTGAACACTACTTGAAGTGGCCCAGCTGAACAAATGTTTCTGATTTTAAATACTTTTCATGACTTCTTTTCCATAAGACATTACTTAATCATGTTTCTTTCCTGCTTAATTAAACGTTGGCAAGTCTTTGATCAGACACAGCTTTATTTCTGTATGCTAGAAATTTTATTCTGACTTGATATTAATTAATCCTTGTTTAATAAGAACCTTTGCTCATATGCTTCCCTCTGCTTCTAGAGACCGAGCTTTGTAGTACACGATAGAACCTTACTTTCTACTGGATGCAGCTTGGTGTTGTCTGTTACTGAGCTTCAGGGTCACCTCTACCTTACAGTGTTTTTTTTTTTTTTTGCGGTACGCGGGCTTCTCACTGTTGTGGCCTCTCCCGTTGCGGAGCACAGGCTCCAGACGCGCAGGCTCAGTGGCCATGGCTCACGGGCCCAGCCGCTCTGCGGCATGTGGGATCTTCCCGGACCGGGGCACGAACCTACGTCCCCTGAATCGGCAGGCGGACTCTCAACCACTGTGCCACCAGGGAAGCCCCCTTATAGTGTATTTTATGGTTTTAATTTTACCACTGACTTCATATTAGTTTTTTAAACTCTTAATTTCCCCTGGCTTTATTTTTCTCTCATGGAAATTAATTTTTAAAATGTTGTGTTGTCTTTTGGGGAAGCAGTTATTTTTCAGTCTTGCAGGTTTTTCTACAGCTAGAAGACCTTGGTGTATGAACTAGATTCATGGTTCCATACCTTTAGAAAATGAGACTTAATAACTCTAAATAGTTTTATTTATTTATTTATTTATTTATTTATTTTTATTTATTTATGGCTGCATTGGGTCTTTGCTGCTATACGTGGGCTTTGTCTAGTTACGGCGAACGGGGGCTACCCTTCATTGCAGTATGCGTGCTTCTTATTGCAGTGGCTTCTCTTGTTGCGGAGTGTGGGTTCTAGGCGTGTGGGCTTCAGTAGTTGTGGCACGTGGGCTCAGTAGTTGTGGCGCACAGACTTAGTTGCTCTGTGGCATGTGGGATCTTCCCGGATCAGGGAACGAACCCGTGTCCCCTGCATTGGCAGGCGGATTCTTAACCACTGCGCCACCAGGGAGGTCCCTCTAATTCGTTTTTTAAATCAAACAACCCATATATACATCCAAAAAAAATATGGTACACACACAGTGTAAGATTCATTGTTCAACTTGCCAAAAATTCATGAATACATGCATGGATTTGTTTACCCCTTGCAATAACTCTACGGCCTCTGAAAAATCCAATCCAATGATCAAGGATCAATGGTGGGAAATCCATGATACTTGGGTTACCATGCCTCCTTCTTTCCACAGCAGGAGGGACTCTCTGAAAGATACCCTCTTCCCACTGAGCCTAGATTAAGCCTCAGAATCCTTCTTACACAGTGCTCTAGATAGTCACAACCAATTGTTTGCAGCTGGAACGTGAGAAGAACATTGTGTGTCTCCTTGGACAAGATGATCTTTTAACCTCCTATCCATTTTGACTTCCATAAATCCTATTTGGTTCTGCTCTCTTGAGCAGACGCCTACCTCCTTCACATATACAGAGCCTCCCAATATGTGAAGAGAGCTCATAGAGGGGGTACGTTGTTTATCTGAGATGCACTTTTCCAGGTCACTCAAGTGTCCCTCCTCTGTCCCTCACAGCTTGTTTCCTGCTGGGGGCGTGGTTTCTGAGTCTCTGAGAGTAGGGTTCAGAACTGAGTATAGTGTTCTATATGGATCTGCACTGTGCTTACTGCAGTGTAGGACCTTTCTTCTCCTTATTTGTTCAGTAAGGGAAAGATTATGTGCCCACATTCCCTGGACATGAGACTCTCATTGATTACAATTGAACTAGCTTTTAGTTATTAAGAATGTTAAAGTATTATTGATTTACATGTTAAAAAGTATATCTGGGGAAGCTTCTGAGCATGAGGTGTTTGACTTGAAAGGTGTTGCCTGGTGCAAACATGAAGGACCAGTGGGGGTGATCAGTGGTGAGGTGATGGGCACAGACTTTCTGTGGGACAAGGGCTCTTCTGGGGCAGAAGACATGCTGAGATTAGATGACAGTTAGTAGTCTTTGGTCATGGAAGCTGGGGTGGGTTAACTCTAAGCAATGTGACAAGACTTGCTGAGTGCCCCCTTGAGGAACTAGGGTATTCTCACTGTGAACTTCTAAGAAATTGACCATTTGCCTTTTTAAAGCAATGAGTGTTGTCCACTTTAATTTTTTAAATTAAAAATTGTAGGAAAAAATCAACCAAAAAAACCAAAGTGCTTGTAATGCTATCATCCAGAGGTAACTATCATTACTAGCTGAGTATTTTTGTTCATCTATATAAAGGGTGAGCTCGTTCACTGTCCTTGGATTTTACCTCCAAAACCATTTTCCAGGTGTAGGAGCATCACTGAATGAACCAGCTTGTCCTTGAGCTGAGCCTTTGTGCTGTCTGGGACTGTGACAAGTTCACTCCAAGTGTTGCCTTTCTCTTTTGAGGCTTCGCCAAGCATTGGGAATTATTCTCACGTCAGTGAGGGAGGTACTGCAGGTCTGCCTTCTTTTTGGCTTTGGCCACATCTGCCATATTGTAGGCAGTATTGGCCAGCATTTACAATTAAGCAGCAACTGTGAATGTAGAGAAGAGCATTCTCTTCCTTTTTTGTATGCCCCCCCCACACCCCCCAAATCATTTCTGGACTTGAATACTGTCTCTCTGTACTTTTGTAGGGCTAGCTAAGTTGGTCAGGGGGTGTAGCAGATGACACCGGTGTTGTGCATTTTAATCTGAGTGCACTATATTTTATGTCGTGAATATCCTAGAATGGTCAGTAATGAGATTTATTGTGTTTTTTAGCTTTGTTTACAGATGCTTAGCAATGTACTTGTTCTTGAACTTAAGTGCATTTGAGAGTAAGGGTTAGAAGTGGTGGATGATGGACATTCACATGTAAAACCAGTAACATTCTGAGGCAAGTTCTTACTCTTTTTTTTTTTTTTTTTTGTGGTGCGCGGGCCTCTCATTGTTGTGGCCTCTCCCGTTGCGGAGCACAGGCTCCGGACGCACAGGCTCAGCAGCCATGGCTCACGGGCCCAGCCGCTCTGCGGCACGTGGGATTCTTCCCGGACTGGGGCACGAACCCGTGTCCCCTGCATCAGCAGCCGGACTCTCAACCACTGCGCCACTAGGGAAGCCCTCATCTTTATTTTATTGTTCTGCTTTCTACGTGTTATAATTTAGTCGGCTACAGTATGTCTTCGGCTTGTCTAGAGACAGCTGTTAGTGTTGGCTATTTTTATTTCTACCCACAGAAAAGTTTTTTTGTTTGTAATTTTTGAATGAAACGTTTCTCTCTTATCCTGCCTGGTTTTGGTTTTCTAAGGAAGGCCTCTGTAATACCTTGGTCACTGTAATGCAATTACCAGTTTTGTATTTTGTTGGGGGCTCAGTTCTGAAGGACTTAGAAGTGGATAGCATGGGCTTCCAGTAATAGGTCTGGGATAGTAATGTCTGAGTGTTTTTAAAAGCCTATCATATTGTCAGAGCTGTCCTTGAAGCCCCTGGAAAGTGAAACTGTTGTGGAGAGGCCCACCCTCCATTTGTGGGTGACAGTAGCCACAGTCAGTAGCCACAGAGTTGAGATAAGAAAAGGCAGATATAAACCCAAAGTAACAAACAGCTGTGAAGTTTTTAGGCTTCTTTCCAAAAATGAGAGCCTGTGCACTATAAAATTGTGGTTTGGCATCTCTGTACTGCATACACCGCCCTGAGGAGGGACGGAAGGGAGTAAGGGTGGCTGTGTGCTTTCAGATTCTGTATTCAGCTCTAGCTGGCATCAGAACCTGAACGAGGGATTTCGTTCATGTGCAAAAATGGGATGTCCTGGAGGGGTTGCTTGCTCCCTGAATCTTCCAACCAGCTACTCCTGATAGAGGTGTGGTGGTTTGCCCCAGTCTCATGGTATTTGCTTGCCTCTGGCTCAATGGCTTCATCCTTCATGTCCTGGCCAGTCAAGGGATAGATCAACTCTTTTTTCACTTGGTATTTTGATTTGAGCTGCTTTTTTTCAGAAGCTGGAAGGATTTCAAAGGAATGACTTAAATACCCGTCCCCCCATTATAAGAAATTCAGATTCATTGGGTAAAACTTGGAAAGTTTTAAAGTACAAAATAGTTTTAGTATAGTATACCTTTTATATTCCTATGCAGGAATATACATACATTGAATTAGCAGATCAGAGTGTGAATTTTTAGGCCATTTGCTGTTAGAAAACTTAGGTAGAAGTTTTGTGCTCCATTATACGTCCCCCATGAATAGATGAGACTAATTGTTCACCCATATCCTCTCCAGCATAATTCATGTTAAAATAATTTAAAATCTTAGCCAATTTTACCTGCAAAAACTAGCATTATTATTTCAACTGGCATATTTACCTGACTTTGATCAATAGTGAAATTTTTAAAATGCATTTTAATCATTTTTAGCTGTCAGTTCTGTTCATGGCCCCTTTCCTCTAATTATGTCTGATGATACTTTTCACATTTGTTGGGCAAATGGTACTTATAGTGTGTCAGGATTAAAAATTTATCATCCAATTTCTTTGTTTCTTTTTTCCATTTCTGTAGGATTACAATTTTTAAAAAACGGTATCCTATTGTATGTAATTTAATTTCCTGCCTTTGTCTTTCCCTCTTAAACCTTAGACAAAGAACAATAGAAGAAATTCAAAAACAAAGAAAGATAAAAAATGTAAATAATGATAGGAACAAAAAATAATGAAATAGAAAAATGAAGATATAATAATCAACAAAGACAAACATTTCTTTGAGAAAACTAATAAAGCAGATTCATCTCTGGTAAGATTGAGGAAGAAAAAAATGTTAAGGCACAAATAGCTAATTTTAATATGCGTGAAACTCAAAACATAAATGTTGAATAGAAAAGAGAAATCACGGAATACAAAAAAGTTCAAAAATATATATAACTTAATATATGATTTTTGTATAGATACATATGTGATAAAGCTTTAAAGAAGAATAGGGGAATGATAAGCACAAAGAATAAGGGAGTAAGAGGACTTTCCAAAGTGGCTTTGGATCCGTGGGTTTGATTTATTTCTTAAAATGGATAATAGGTATTCAAGAATTAATTGAACTACTTTAATATGTGAAATATTTTGTAATAAATTAAACATTCTATAAGTTAAAAAAAAACCCACCAAAAAAACAAAACAAAACAAAGGAAACCTTAGAACTTTTTCCTCATGTCAAACATTGGGAGTAAATCTCATTTTCTCCATTTATAACCGTTTAAGCCATATTAGTAAATTTTCTCTAAGAGCTTTATTGAGGTATGATTGACATACAATAAATTACACTAATGTCTTTAAAGTGTACACTTTGATAAGTTTTGACATAAGTATATACCTGTGAAACCATCACCACCAAAAAAAATTAAATAAAAATGAGCGTAACTATCACTGCCCAAAAGTTTCTTTATGCCCTTTTGTATTCCCTCCTGCCCCTACCCTCAAGCAACTTCTCTGCTTTCTTTTACTATAAATTAGTTTGCATTTTCTAGAGTTTTATATAAGGAGTCATATAATGTATACTCTTATTTGACTTCTTTCAGTCAGCATAATTTAAGTTCTACTCATGTTATGTGAATCAACAGCTCATTTCTTTTTATAACTGAGTAGTATTCCATTGTGTGGGTATACCACAATTTGTTTATCCATCTGCTGATAGACGGTTGGCTCGTTTCCTGTTTTGATTACTATTAATAAAGTCGATATGAGCATTTATGTGCGGGTCTCTGTATGGATGTATGATTTTGTGGGGACTCACTTGGACCTCCAGTGTTCATATGAAGCTTATTTTAAACTAAAGACTTTTGAAATTCAACACATGCAGAAAGAAGCCTATTCAGAGCTTTCCTTATCTGACTAAAGGCAGAAGCTTCTGGTGGTGAGGCTGCCGTAAATACCCTCTCCAGGGGAGTTTAACTGTCCTGAAAAGAGATGAAGACCACTCTTCAACCACTCTTGTGAGATAAACAAACATCATCACAAGCTTCATCTCTCATTTGTGTTTCCTATGAAAACTCTTCTCTTCCCTCCTTCTCCCCCAACAAGTTAGGTGTATAAATGCCCATCTTTATTTAGATAGCCACTTCTTTTGTGTACTTTCAACATGCATATATCAATAAACTTTGTATTTTCTCCTGTTAATCTGTCAGTTGTCAGCTAAATTCACAGGCCTCCAACCACTGAACCTAAGTTGGGGGAGGAAAAACTTTTTCCTCCCAACACTTTGATTTCTCTTGGGGGAATTCTAGGGGTGAAATAACTGGGTCATAAGGTAAGTACATGTTTAACATTTTAAGAAACTGCCAAACTGTTTTCCAAAGTGTTGTATTATTATATGTTGCCACCAGCAGGTTTGAGAGGTCCAGTCCTAACGTGTGCAATTCAGTGGTTTTTAGTATATTCACTGAGTTTTGGGACATCACCACTGTGTAATATTAGAATATATATATATATTTTTAACATCTTTATTGGAGTATAATTGCTTTACAATGGTGTGTTAGTTTCTGCTTTATAATAAAGTGAATCAGCTATACATATACATATATCCCCATATCTCCTCCCTCTTTCGTCTCCCTCCCACCCTCCCTATCCCACCCCTAGAATATTTTCATTACTCCAAAAAGCGACCAGTTAATACTCACTTCTCACTTTCCCTTCACACTAGCCCCTGACAACCACTAATCTATTGTGTCTTTATAGATTTGCCTATTCTAGACATTTCATATAAATGGAATCGTACAGTAAGTGACTTTTTTGACTAGCTTCTTTCACTTAGTGTGTTTCCAAGGTTCTTCCATGTTGCAGTGTGTATTAGTGCTTCGTTTCTTTTTTCTTCTTTTTTTAATAAACTGTTTTAGAATAGTTGTAGATTTATAAAAAAAAATTGAAAAGCGAGTACAGAGTTCCCATATACCCCACAGCCAGTCTCCTCCCCTGTTATTAACAACTTTCATTCGTATGGTGCATTTATCACAGTTAATGAACCAACATTGTTGGGTCCTAGTTGATAATGAACCAGCATTGTTGGGTCCTAGTTGATAATAAACTAAAGCTCATACTTTTTAGATTTCCTTCGTTCTTAGCCAACGTCCTTTATCTGTTCTTGGATCCCATCCAGGATACTGCATTACATGTAGTTATCATGCCTCTTTAGTTCCTCCTTACTTTAAGTTTTAGTTTCTGAGGCTCTTGTTTTTGATGACCTTGACAGTTCCGAGGAGTATTGATCATGTATTTTGTAGACTGTCCCTTAGTTGGGACATGTCTGAAGTTTTTCTCGTGATTAGACTGGATTTATGGGTTTGGGGAGGAAGACCAGAGAGATAAGATGCCATTCCTATAACATCATATTGAACGAGTACATACCATCAACATGACACCACTGTTGATGTTGACCTTGATGAAATAGTGTATGTTCGATTGCTCCACCATAAAGCTACGCCCCACCCCAAATGGCTTTGCATACTGTAGTCCTTGGAAAGAAGTCAGTGTGCATAGCCCACACGGGGGGAGCAGGAACTTATGCTCTGCTTCCCTGAGAGTGGAGTTTCGACATCAGTTATTTGGAATTCTTCTCCATGGACATTTATCTACTCTCCCCCATTCATTTATTCAGTCATTTGTACTGATGGATATTTATTTTGTACCTTGGATTATAATCCAATGTTTTGCTTTATTGTTCTAGCTTTGGTTGTTGGGAACTTTCAGTTGACTCCTGTGTCCCTATGGTACCTACACTCACCATGGTGTGTGTGTGGTAGGTTTTTTGTTTGTTTTGTTTTTTTAAGCACTTCCTTACTTTTTGGCACTAGAAGATATTCCACAATTCCATAATTCTTTCCACAGTCCTAGAATCAACCATTTCTCTAAGGAGGCTTGGCTCCTTTTATTTGAGAATGGTATTAGAAACCAAGATCTGGGCAGAAGGTATGACCATTGCTACTGGGATGCTTATTGCTTTCATGTTCTTTCAGCTGTCACAGTAAAGAAATATGTGTGTATATACTAACCTGTGTATATATATGTCTATAAATATATCTGTATGTAACTATCTGTGTTAAGCTAAATATTACTGATACTTGATTCCTTTTAATTGCTAAATATTCCATTGTGTTGCTGTATCGCATTTTGTTTATCGATTCATCAATTGATGGACATTTGGATGGTTTCCACTTCTTGAATATACAAATAATGTTGCTATTGAACAAGTTTTTGTGTGAGCATATAGTCTCAGTTCTCTTGATATAGACCTAGTAGAATAATTATTGATAGAGTTGCTGAGTAATATGGCAACACTATATTTAATATTTTAAGGAGCTGCTAAACTGTTTTCCAAAGTGACTGGGCCATTTTACATTGCCCCTAGCAATGAAGGTGGGTTACAATTTCTCCATATCCTTGCCAACAGTTATTTTCTTTTTATTTTAGCCATCCTAGAGGGTATGAAGGGGTACGTCATTATAGTTTTGATATGCATTTCGCTAATTGAACATTTTTTTCATGTGTGTATTTGCTATTCATAGATCCTTTTTTGTGACGTGCCTTGTTTAAATCTTTTTTTTGAATTTTTGTATTTTACGTATTTTTTCTACAGCAGGTTCTTATTAGTCATCAATTTTATACACATCAGTGTATACATGTCAATCCCAATCTCCCAATTCATCCCACCCCTGCCCCCCACTCCCCCTGGCTTTCCCCCCTTGGTGTCCATACGTTTGTTCTCTACATCTGTGTCTCAATTTCTGCCCTGCAAACTAGTACATCTGTACCATTTTTCTAGGTTCCACATATATGCCTTAATATATGATATTTGTTTTTCTCTTTCTGACTTCCTTCACTGTGTATGACAGTCTCTAGATCCATCCACGTCTCTACAAATGACCCAATTTTGGCTGAGTAATATTCCATTGTATATATGTACCACATCTTTATCCATTCGTCTGTCGATGGGCAGTTAGGTTGCTTCCACAACCTGGCTATTGTAAATAGTGCTGCAGTGAACATTGGGGTGCATGTGTCTTTTTGAATTATGGTTTTCTCTGGGTACATGCCCAGTAGTGGGATTGCTGGGTCATATGGTAATTCTATTTTTAGTTTTTTAAGGAACCTCCATACTGTTCTCCATAGTGGTTGTATCAATTTACATTCCCACCAACAGTGCAGGGGAGGGTTCACTTTTCTCCCCACCCTCTCCAGCATTTGTTGTTTGTAGGTTTTCTGATGCCCATTCTAACTGGTGTGAGGTGATACCTCATTGTAGTTTTGATTTGCATTTCTCTAATAATTAGTGATGTTGAACAGCTTTTCATGTGCTTCTTGGCCATCTGTATGTCTTCTTTGGAGAAATGTCTACTTAGGTCTTCTGCCCCTTTTTGGATTGGGTTGTGTGTATTTTTAATATTGAGCTGCATGAGCTGTTTATATATTTTGGAGATTAATCCTTTCTCCGTTGATTCGTTTGCAAATATTTTCTCCCATTCTGAGGGTTGTCTTTTCATCTTGTTTATAGTTTCCTTTGCTGTGCAAAAGCTTTTAAGTTTCATTAGGTCCCATTTGTTTATTTTTGTTTTTATTTCCATTACTCCAGGAGGTGGGTCAAGAAAGATCTTGCTGTGATTTATGTCAGAGTGTTCTTCCTATGTTTTCCTCTAAGAGTTCTATAGTGTCTGGTCTTACATTTAGGTCTCTAATCCATTTTGAGTTTATTTTTGTGTATGATGTTAGGGAGTGTTCCAATTTTATTCTTTTACATGTAGCTGTCCAGTTTTCCCAGCACCACTCACTGAAGAGACTGTCTTTTCTCCATTGTGTATCCTTGCCTCCTTTGTCATAGATTAGTTGACCATAGGTGTGTGGGTTTATCTCTGGGCTTTCTATCTTGTTCCATTGATCTAAATTTCTGTTTTTGTGCCAGTACCATATTGTCTTGATTACTGTAGCTTTGTAGTATAGTCTGAAGTCAGGGAGTCTGATTCCTCCAGCTCCGTTTTTTTCCCTCAAGACTGCTTTGGCTATTCGGAGTCTTTTGTGTCTCCATACAAATTTTAAGATTTCTTCTTCTAGTTCTCTAAAAAATGCCATTGGTAATTTGATAGGGATTGCATTGAATCTGTAGATTGCTTTGGGTAGTATATTCATTTTCACAATATTGATTCTTCCAATCCAAGAACATGGAATATCTCTCCGTCTGTTGGTATCATCTTTAATTTCTTTCATTAGTGTCATTTAGTTTTCTGCATACAGGTCTTTTGTCTCCCTAGTTAGGTTTATTCCTAGGTATTTTATTCTTTTTGTTGCAATTGTAAATAGGAGTTTTCCTTAATTTCTCTTTCAGATTTTTCGTCATTAGTGTATAGGGATGCAAGAGATTTCTGTGCATTAATTTTGTATCCTGCTGCTTTACCAAGTTCATTGATTAGCTCTAGTAGCTTTCTGGTGGCATCTTTAGGATTCTCTATGTATAGTATCATGTCATCTGCAAACAGTGACAGTTTTACTTCTTCTTTTCCAATTCGTATTCTTTTATTTCTTTTTCTTCTCTGATTGCCATGGCTAAGACTTCAAAACTATGTTGAATAATAGTGGTGAGAGTGGACATCCTTGTCTCGTTCCTGATCTTAGAGGAAATGCTTTCAGCTTTTCACCATTGAGAATGATATTTGCTGTGGGTTTGTCATATATGGCCTTTATTATGTTGAGGTAGGTTCCCTCTATGCCCACTTTTCTGGAGAGTTTTTATCATAAATGGGTGTTGAATTTTGTCAAAAGCTTTTTCTGCATCTATTGAGATGATCATATGGTTTTTATTCTTCAGTTTGTTAATATGTTGTATCACATTGGTTGATTTGCATATATTGAAGAATCCTTGCATCCCTGGGATAAATCCCACTTGATCATGGTGTATGATCCTTTTAATGTGTTGTTGGATCCTGTTTGCTAGTATTTTGTTGAAGATTTTTGCATCTATATTCATCAGTGATATTGGTCTGTAATTTTCCTTTTTTGTAGTATCTTTGTCTGGTTTTGGTATCAGGGTGATGGTGGCCTCATAGAATGAGTTTGGGAGTATTCCTTCCTCTACAATTTTTTGGAAGAGTTTGAGAAGGATGGGTGTTAGGTCTCCTCTGAATGTTTGATAGAATTCACCTGTGAAGCCATGTGGCCCTGGACTTTTGTTTGTTGGAAGATTTTTAATCACAGTTTCAATTTCATTACTTGTGATTGATCTGTTCATATTTTCTGTTTCTTCCTGGTTCACTGTTGGAAGGTTATACCTTTCTAAGAATTTGTCCATTTCTTCCAGGTTGTCCAATTTATTGGCATAGAGTTGATTGTAGTAGTCTCTCAGGATGGTTTGTATTTCTGTGGTGTCTGTTGTAACTTTTCCTTTTTCATTTCTAATTTTATTGATTTGAGTCCTCTTTCTCTTTCTTTTTTTGATGAGTCTGGCTAATGGTTTATCAATTTTGTTTATCTTCTCAAAGAACCAGCTTTTAGTTTTATTGATCTTTGCTATGTTTTCTTTGTTTCTATTTCATTTATTTCTGCTCTGATCTTTATGATTTCTTTCCTTCTGCTAACTTTGGGTTTTGTTTGTTCTTGTTTCTCTAGTTCTTTTAGGTGTAAGGTTGTTTATTTGAGATTTTTCTTGTTTCTTTTTTTTTTGCGTTACGTGGGCCTCTCACAACTGTGGCCTCTCCCGCCGCGGAGCACAGGCTCTGGACGCGCAGGCTCAGCGGCCCTGGCTCACAGGCCCGCCGCTCCGTGGCATGTGGGATCCTCCTGGCCCAGGGCACGAACCTGTGTCCCCCACATTGGCAGGCGGACTCTCAACCACTGCACCACCAGGGAGGCCCCCTCTTGTTTCTTGAGGTAGGATTGTATTGCTATAAACTTCCCTCTTAGAACTGCTTTTGCCGCCTCCCATAGGTTTTGGATAATCGTGTTTTCATTGTCATTTGTCTCTAGGTATTTTTTGATTTCCTCTTTGATTTCTTCAGTGATCTTTTGGTTATTTAGTAACGTATTGTTTAGCCTACACTGTGTTTGTGTTTTTAAGGTTTTTTTCCCTGTAATTGATTTCTAATCTCATAGCGTTGTGGTCAGAAAAGATGCTTGATATGATTTCAATTTTCTTAAATTTACTGAGGCTTGATTTGTGACCCAAGATGTGATCTGTCCTGGAGAATGTTCCGTGCGCGCTTGAGAAGAAAGTGTAGTCTGCTGTTTTTGGATGGAATGTCCTATAAATATCAATTAAATCTATCTGATCTATTGTGTCATTTATAGCTTGTGTTTCCTTATTAATTTTCTGTTTTGATGATCTGTCCATTGGTGTAAGTGAGTTGTTGAAGTCCCCCACTGTTATTGTGTTACTGTCGATTTCCTCTTTTATAGCTGTTAGCAGTTGCCTTATGTATTGAGGTGCTCCTATGTTGGGTGCATATATATTTGTAATTGTTATATCTTCTTCTTGGATTGATCCCTTGATCATTATGCAGTGTCCTTCCTTGTCTCTTGTAACATTCTTTATTTTAAAGTCTATTTTATCTGATATGAGTATTGCTATTCCAGCTTTCTTTTGATTTCCAATATCTTTTTCCATCCCTTCACTTTCAGACTGCATGTGTCCCTAGGTCTGAAGTGGGTCTCTTGTAGACAGCATATATATGGGTCTTGTTTTTGTATCCATTCAGCAAGCCTGTGTCTTTTGGTTGGAGCATTTAATCCATTCACGTTTAAGGTAATTATCGATATGTATGTTCCTATGACCATTTTCTTAATTGTTTTGGGTTTGTTTTTGTAGGTCCTTTTCTTCTTTTGTGTTTCCCACTTAGAGAAGTTCCTTTAGCATTTGTTGTAGAGCTGGTTTGGTGGTGCTGAATTCTCTTAGCTTTTGCTTGTCTGTAAAGCTTTTGATTTCTCCATCGAATCTGAATGAGATCCTTCCTGGGTAGAGTAATCTTGGTTGTACATTCTCCCGTTTCATTACTTTAAGTATATCATGCCACTCCCTTCTGGCTTGTAGAGTTTCTGCTGAGAAATCAGCTGTTAACCTTATGGGAGTTCCCTTGTATGTTATTTGTTGTTTTTCCCTCGCTGCTTTCAGTTATTTTTCTTTGTCTTTAATTTTTGCCCATTTGATTACTGTGTGTCTCGGCGCATTTCTCCTTGGGTTTATCCTCTATGGGACTCTCTGCACTTCCTGGACTTGGGTGGATATTTCCTTTCCCACGTTAGGGAAGTTTTCTACTATAATCTCTTCAAATATTTTCTCGGGTCCTTTCTGTCTCTCTTCTCCTTCTGGGATCCCTATGATGCGAATGTTGTTGCATTTAATGTTGTCCCAGAGGTCTCTTAGGCTGTCTTCATTTCTTTTCATTCTTTTTTCTTTATTCTCTTCTGCAGCAGTGAATTCCATCATTCTGTCTTCCAGGTCACTTATCTGTTCTTCTACCTCAGTTATTCTGCTATTGATTCCTTCTGGTGTAGTTTTAATTTCAGTTATTGTATTGTTCATTTCTGTTTGTTTGTTCTTTAATTCTTCTAGATCTTTGTTAAACATTTCTTGCATCTTCTCCATCTTTGCCTCTATTCTTTTTCCGGGGTCCTGGATCATCTTCACTGTCATTATTCTGAATTCTTTTTCTGGAAGGTTGCCTATCTCCACTTCATTTAATTGTTTTTCTGGGGTTTTATCTTGTTCCTTCATCTGGTACATAGCCCTCTGCCTTTTCATCTTGTCTCTCTTTCTGTGAATGTGGTTTTTGTTCCACAGGCTGCAGGATTGTAGTTCTTCTTGCTTCTGCTGTCTGCCCTCTGGTGGATGAGGCTATCTAAGAGGCTTGTGCAAGTTTCCTGATGGGAGGGAGTGGTGGTGGGTAGAGCTGGGTGTTGCTCTGGTGGGCAGAGCTTAGTACAGCTTTAATCTACTTGTCTGCTGATGCGTGGGGCTGCGTTCCCTCCTTGTTGGTTGTTTGGCCTGTGGGGACCCAACACTGGAGCCTACCTGGGCTCTTTGGTGGGGCTAATGGTGGACTCTGGGAAGGCTCACGCCAAGGAGTACTTCCCAGAGCTTCTGCTGCCAGTGTCCTTGTCCTCACAGTGAGACAGAGCCACCCCCCACCTCTGCAGGAGACCCTCCAACACTAGCAGGTAGGTCTGGTTCAGTCTGTATGGGGTCACTGCTCCTTCCCCTAGGTCCTGATGCTCTCACTACTTTGTGTGTGCCCTCCAAGAGTAGAGTTTGTGTTTCCCCCAGTCCTGTTGAAGTCCTGCAATCAAATCCCAGTAGCCTTCAAAGTCTGATTCTCTAGGAATTCCTCCTCCTGTTGCCGGATCCCCAGGTTGGGAAGCCTGATGTGAGCCTCAAAACCTTCCCTCCAGTGGGTGGACTTCTGTGGTATAAGTGTTCTCCAATTTGTGAGTCACCCACCCAGCAGTTATGGGATTTGATTTTTTTGTGATTGCACCCCTCCTACCATCTCATTGTGGCTTCTCCTTTGTCTTTGGATGTGGGGTATCTTTTTTGGTGAGTTCCAGTGTTTTCCTGTCGATAACTCTTCAACAGTTAGTTGTGATTCTAGTGTTCTCCTAAATCTTTTGAACATTTAAAAATTTTTCATTGAGTTTTGAGATTTCTGATTTATATTCTGATAAAAGCTTTTTACCAGATATTTGCTTTGCTTCCAATCTCTAGTTTGTCTTCTTGTTTTCTAAAGTGTCTTTCAAGGACTGTTGGTAGTAATTCTTATTATTGTATTGATTTGTATGAACTGTATGCTCATTCTTTAGCCATATTAGATCTTTTAACTTCAAACATGTTGCATATTTTTAAAGCTTTCTAAAGTGGATAGTTGAAAGCATATACAAATGTAAAGAGAATAGTATAATAAACTACCCCGTGGACCCATTACCTAACTTCAACAATTATCAGTTTATGGCCAATCTCATTTCGTCCCCCGTCAGATAATTTTGAATAAATCTTAATAAATAATTTTACTGATAATTATTTCAGCGTGTATTTCTAAAAGATAAGGACTTAAGAAAATAAAACCACTATCATCACACAAATTGTTATTATAAAATGTGAAGTGTGTTCAGATATTTTAGTTGCCCCACATATTTAAAAAATCATTTATTTTCATCAAGATCCAAATAGGTGCATACTTTGCAGTTGGTTGATTTTTCCCTTAAGCCTCTTAATCTTTGCATACCCAGTCCTTTTTCTTTCTTGTTTGCTTGCAATTTGTTGAAGAAACTGGATTTTTTGGTCCTGTCTTGTCTACATTAGCTGATTTCATCCTTGTTTTGTACTTTTCTCAGTCCTCTAAATCCTGTGAATTGGTAGTTAGATCTAGAGCAGTGATCTTAATCTTGGCTGCATGTTAGAATTAATTGGGCATTTTTATGAAACATGGTAATGTTCAGGCTATATTCCAGACTAACTAAATCAGATCTCCAGGGTATTAGGGCCCAGGCACCAGTATTTTAGGCTTCTCAGGTAATTTTGCTGTGCTGTCAAGGTTGAGAACCACAAAAGGCTTGATCACATTCAAATTCCCTTTCTTCCTCCCTCTCTTCCTCCTCCTTTCTCTTTAAGGAAGAACCCTTCATACGTGGTGGTACAGACTTCTGTCAGGAAGCACATGTTTGGTTTTCTCTTTCTGTGATATAGTAGCCCTAGATTTTGAGAAATTCATTATTTCATGAAAGGAGGCAAAATGGTGATTTTCTGATTCTATTATTTATTAATTGAGCCACTTTTATGAAGAGAAACTTCTTCAGATGTACTGTGTAGTCCAGTTCTTACAAAACTGGCACGATAAATATTTGATTATAGCTGTCAGTATTTATCAGCTGTCAGCTCTCCAGGGGTAAGTGATACTTTTCTTTAAATACTTTGAGTTTATAACACTTTCTGTTTCAGTCCATTTTTTTGTTAGCTTTACTATGGTCAAATTGTTCCATTTTTAGCCAGTGGGAGCTCTTTCAAGTTGGCTCCTGGGTGCTGGAGCCAACCTGGTAAATACACCTGTCATCTTTGGTAATAAAGCAAGGAAGTTGGCATATAAATGACACCATGAACTAAAAGTTTTTCTTATTTTTGTAAAGAAAATACATGCTGCTTATATAAAGAGCCAAACAAAAAGTCAAAATTTCTATTGGCTAGGGGATTTATTTCAGAACTTTCTGAACATCCTTTAGTTTTTGGCTATACACGTGTGGGTTACACAAAAACAGCATGACACAATCGGTGCTGTTTTGCAAGCTAGTCGTTATTACCTACCAGGTATGCTATAGAGAATCATTCATGGCCATTCTTTTTTAATGTCTGTATAATTGGTAAAGACTTATTTATCTTATGTTGTTTGTATAGATTGTTTCCAGTTCCTTATTATTATAAATACCTCCCCCCATTGTTCTACAGTTTTGTTGAACTATAGTCCACATATCAAATAATTCATCTATTTGAAGTATACAAGTCAATGTTTTTTGGTATATTCAGGTATGTACAACTATCACCACACTTAATTTTAGAATATTTTCATCACCCCAAAAACAAATCCTGTATCCTTTAGCTATCACCCCCTGTCTTCCCATCCCTCTTAGCCCTAAGTAATGTCTAAACTTTCTGTCTCTGTAGATCTGCCTGTTCTGGACAGTTTATAAAATGTAATCATTGTAGTCTTTGTGTCTGGTTTCTTTTAGTTAGCAAAATGTTTTCAAGGCTTCTTCGGCTTGTAGTATGCATCAATACTTCATTCCTTTTTATTGCTGAATAATATTCCATTGTATGGATATACCACATTTTGTTTATTCATTCATCTGTTGATGGATATTTGGGATTGTACTTTTTTGGCTATTGTGAGTGTTACTGCTATGAACATTTATGTACAGTTTTTTGGTGTGTGAACATAATGTTTTCATTTCTCTTGGGTATATACCTAGTAGTGGAATTGGTGAGACCGATGGTAACTCTGTTTAAGGTTTTGAGGAACTGCCAAACATTTTTCCAGAGTGGCTGTACCATTTTACACTTCTTACCAGTAGTATGTAAGACTTCTGGTTTTGCCACACCTTTTGTCGACACTTGCTATTATCTAACTTTTTGATAATAGCCACACTAGTGGGTGTAAAGTGATATTTCATTGTGGTTTTGGTTTGTATTTCCCTGACGACTAATGATGGATGTCAAGTGGCTTTGCATGTGATTTTGGGCCATTTGCATATCTTCTTTGGAGAAATGTCTAATCAGATCCTCTGCCTTTTTTTTTTTTTTTGCGGTACGCGGACATCTCACTGCCGTGGCCTCTGCCGTTGCGGAGCGCAGGCTCCGGACGCGCAGGCTCAGTGGCCATGGCTCACGGGCCCAGCCGCTCTGCGGCATGTGGGATCTTCCCGGACCAGGGCATGAACCCATGTCCCCTGCATCGGCAGGCGGACTCTCAACCACTGTGCCACCAGGGAAGCCCCTCTGCCAATTTTAAAATTGTGTTATTTGTCTTTATTATTGAGTTTTAAGAGTTCATTACATATTCTAGATACAAGTTCCTTATCAGATAAATGATTTGCATGGTAGCCTGCATGTAAACATGTAAATCCATCAGGTCACCTGTCCTAGTTTTTCTCCCAACTTCTCAGTATTCATTGTATGTAGGTAATAATTATTAAAGATTTATTTATCAAAATGATCAGTGCACTTAGAGTGTTTTTGCACGTGTCTTTGCTTAAGGAAAATTAGTGAATTTGTTACAGGGTTCTGGTATTTTTATCTTTTTTTATTTTTTATTTTTGTTTGCATTGGGTCTTGGTTGCTGCACGCAGGCTCCCTCTAGTTGTGGCGAGCGGGGGCTACTCTTTGTTGTGGTGCACAGGTTTCTCATTGCGGTGGCTTCTCTTGTTGTGGAGCATGGGCTGTAGGCATGTGGGCTTCAGTAGTTGTGGCTCACGGGCTCTAGAGCGCAGGCTCAGCAGTTGTGGTGCATGAGCTTAGTTGCTCCACGGCATGTGGGATCTTCCCGGAGCAGGGCTTGAACCCATGTTCCCTGCATTGGCAGGCAGATTCTTAACCACTGTGCCACCAGGGAGCTCCCTTGATCTTTATATTTATCTGAGGTATCACTAATGAGTAGGGCCTTTTCATTTCACAGTAGAGGTTATAATAGAACAATTGTATAGAATGTGGTGGGAGGATAATTACTGAGATGACAGATGATGCACTGGTTGTGATATGAGTGAATTTGAATTTATGCTAAACTTTTGGTCATGATTTAAATTCTGACATACAGTGCGTGATTTTTTTTTTAATTTTAGAAAAACTGCTCGAAAAACTAAAATTTTTTTTTGGTCTGTAGAGTATAAAAAAATGAGAGAACATTTTTCTTAGAGCATAGTTGAAATACTGGGAAACTTAATCTTGGAAAAAATAAATCTGTTGAGATACAGTTTTATTTTACTCAGAAAGTCTTCCCTGTTCTCCGAAATTCAGAGAAGCAGCTTTTCTGTAAACCTGTCTTTGGTGTATTCAGAGATAATGACCTGGGTAGTGTCTGTTACATACTGAAGTTTTAATGAATGGCACAAATATTATACCTTTGCCCAAGGATTGTTAAAATTGTTGAGAAGTACTGATACTTTGAATTGGACTTAAAATCTCAGGCATGACTTCAATGAGTATGAAGAACTTTGATATTTTCTCTACTTATATATTAGCATATACAAGTAGGGAGTATATAATGAATCCCCCTGTGCCTGTCCGCCAGCTTCTACATTTATCAATTTTCTTCCCTTCATGTTACTGTGAAGAGCTTTTGAAGAAGCATTTTCCATTCAAGATGGTGGCCTTCTGAGAAATGGATGGTGTGGTGTAATGAGCACTGGCTTTAGAGTTGTGGAGAATTCCAAATCCTGACTCCACATGTCCTTGCTCTCTGACTGGGCATGTGGCCTTTCCTCTTAGAATCTCAGTTTTTGAATCTTGAAAACAGGGTTGTTATCTACTTTTGACGGTTGTCTGGATGATTAAATGTGCTAATGTTATGTGAAGAACTGAAAGAATATTTGAAGGTTAGTTATTGTGTGTACATAGAGCTGCCAGTAACATGGGTTCTCTGTTGCCGTGTTGGATTTCCAAAGTTTGTAATTGTGTGCTAAGTCGTAGTCAAGATAGAGCACTGAGGTAGAGTCTAATTCCAACGTGGACAGATAAACAGTCTATTATAGTAAAGACAAGACCCAGAGTTAAGTACAAGGTGTTTACTGTGGAGGATGGGGAGTGTATTTGTTTCATGAAGCTGCCGTATTGAATTCCCACAAACTGGGAGGATTAAAACAACAGAAATGTGATCTCTCACAATTCTGGAGAGTAGCAGTCTGAAATCAAGGTGCTGGCGAACCTCTCTCCTAGCGCCTGGTGGTTGCCAGCAATCGTGGGTATTCCTTGGCTTGTAGTTGCATCATTCCAGTCTCTACCTAGGTGGTCATGTGGTGCTCCCCCTATGTGTCTGTGTGTCCAGTTTTTCCTCTTATTAAAAGGATGCCAGCCATTGGATTAGAGCCCATTCACAGGTACTGGTGAACATGAATTTTTAAAGGACACTCTTCAACCCAGTACAGGGGTTTAACCAAGACTGGGAGTGATCAGGGATTGCATTCTAGAGGATAACAAGAACCAAAATGCCATTTTAAAGATGGTTATTAAGGAATTAGTTGGGATTAGATGAGAGATGAGGTTGGAGAGCAATACGTGATAATGGGTTTTTTTGGGTTTTTTAAAATAAATTTATTTATTTTATTTATTTATTATTTTTGGCTGTGTTGTGTCTCCGTTGCTGCACGTGGGCTTTCTCCAGTTGCAGCGAGCAGGGGCTACTCTCCGCTGCAGTGTGCGGGCCTCCCACCGTGGTGGCCTCTCCCGTTGCGGAGCACGGGCTCCAGGCATGCGGGCCTCTATAGTTGTGGCGCACGGGCTTCAGTAGTTGTGGCGTGCAGGCTCCAGAGCGCAGGCTCAGCAGTTGTGGCGCATGGGCCCAGTTGTTCCGCGACATGTGGGATCCTCCCGGACCAGGGCTCGAACCCATGTCCTCTGCATTGGCAGGCGGATTCTTAACCACTGTGCCACCAGGGAAGCCCCGTGATAATGTTTTGAACCATATTAAATTGCCTGGATTTTTTTCCCCTAAGAGACATGGGGAAGTTCAAGGGTTTTAAATTTAAAATTCACATAGTGTAGTGGCTATGCTTCTTGTATTCATGTCTGAGTATGAATTTTGAAATAGCTTTTCTGTATTTGAGGAAATCACCAGGTTATGAATCTTCCAACCCATCTTAGAAATTGCTGCTCGAATTTTTAGCACCCCCTGCTACTAGGATGTGGAGAGTGGACCATGGTTTTGCTTCTGAAATACACCCATATAAGATTTCGATTCATTGAGCAATAACAAAGACGCGGAGTTGCCATGTGGACAGCAAGTACGTGGAGGTATGTTTTGAAGCGACCAAGTAGAAGCTGCAGAGTATACAGTTTCCAAACCAAGTATGTGCTGGGAGTGGTGAATTGTAGACAGGACTCTGGGAATCTCTGCAGTAGAAAAAGGAAGCAGGGAGGAGTAGTTTGAAGATCAGAAAATTGAGGATCCCCTCCCCGCCCCACCCCCCCGCCCCGGACCCCCAAGATCTTTTAAAACCCCGAGGTATACTTGGTTGGTGACTAAATAGAGCCTCTAAGAGGTGAGCTTGCTATTTTATAGACTTGATTTCCTGGAAAGTTTGCAGTTTGCTCAGTTGTCTTCCTCTAAGTATAACTTCTCCTTATTTATTGATGGACCTTTGTTACTTATGAAAACCTTTACAATTACTTGAGCATGTCTACTTCCAGTCCCAGTTTATCAGTAATAGGTGCTATTCCAAGTTGGTGCTCAGATCTTTTCTGAACAGCATGAAGCAGGATCATGTTACAGTCTGAGGCATGGGATCTGGATGAAAAGCTTGTGCAGTAGAATTTGGTGCCAAAAGCAATACTCACGGGCTTAATTAGCAGTTTTTAAATATAGCAAATACATGGCTGGGCTCCAAGTAAAGCCTTGATTTTGAACACACACTACCAGATACTGAGAGCAATGGGTGTGAGGACACCCTGGTGGATCCCCCTGCCCCACCTGACCAATGCATTTCAGAGTGGAGAAATGTCGAGGACATTTGTATGGGCTGCTTTTGTCACTAGTTTGACAACACTCTGATGACTTGTCCACACCACTGTTCAAAAGCAACCAAACTTATGACATGCATGTCTGTCACTGGAAACACGTAGCAGTGGAGGGAAGGGATTCCACTTGACTTTGGTCCCCAGGCCATTCTCTTCTAGCACCCTGACCTTGTCTTAGCACTGCTGGGTCAGGGCTGCTACAGTGGGCTGGTGTGGTTAGAATCTTTCCTTCCTCTGCCCAGTCCCCAAATCGTTCATGCGTTTGGCTTTGCCATTTGTTCAATTGAACCAAAAATATGTTCCATTTTGAAGATAGTTATTAAGGAATTAACCAATTTTTGGTTTAATTGTTACTCCAGCACTGTCCAGTGAGAGCCTTAAGAATAGGAGAGGGGAACACTCATTTCTTTTATTTATTTTTTTGGCCGTACCACGCAGCATGCGGGATCTTAGTTCCTCAACCAAGGATCAAACCGTGCCCCCTGCAGTGGAAGCGTGGAGTCCCAACTGCTGGACCACCAGGGAATTCCCAACACTCATTTCTTGGCATTACCTTTTTGGAAAACAATGTAAAGACCAATATAATCCAATTTAATGATCTCATTTTTTTTTCCTGATTGCAAAATTACATGGTCATTGTAGAAAATTTAGAAAGTCACAAGGAAAGAAGAAAAAACCTTTCTCCCAACGGTTACACTGTAATGTTAGACTCTCAGTTCAGTCTAGTATGATAGGCGCTTTTCTACAAGGTTGGCTCATGTCTAAGTTTATATCCTGTCATGTCTTAAACATTTTCTTCTTTATTGGAAGTTTGAGCTATAATTGACATACCATAAAATTCACCTCTTTGAAGCACACAGTTCAGTGGTTTTTAGTGCATTCACAAGGTTAGGAGTCACCACTAATTCTGGAACACTTGTATTATCCCAAAGAGTAAACTCACAGCATTAACAGTTACTGCCCTTCCCCGCTTCCACCCTCATCCCAGCCGCTGGCAACCATTAATCTTCCTGTCTCTATGGATTCACCTATTGTGGATATTTCATGTAAATGAAATTATACAATACGTGGCCTCCTTCACTTAGCATAATATTCTCAAGGTGCATCTATGTTGTAGTATGTACTTCATTTCTTTTTATGGCTTGATAATATTCCAGTGTATGAGTGTACCACGTATTGTTTACCCATTCATCAGTTCCAGGTATTTTATTATAAGGCCCCTTGGAGCCCGGTAGAATAACTGCTGCACATCTGAAGGACTAGTTCTTACGGGCAAATATTTTTATCAGTGTTCAGTTTGGAACCAGCCCCTTTCTTTATTTTTCTTCTCCAGACACTGTTGTCTTTTCTTGTTAACTAAGCTTTAATGGGGGCAGTGGGATTGGCCTGCTACCACTTTTGGAAGCCACTACAGTTTTGGATATTTTTCACCTCATTTAGATAAGTCACTTCTCTTTTTTCCCCCCACAGGGATTCTGAAAAGTTTTAGTTTACTCATCCCCACGAAATAAGAAAAAAAAATTTTTTTTCTTTTTCTTTAAACGTAAAATACACCATGTACTGTATTCCTACAGGAGAGGCCTTCCATTTTGAACAGACAAAATAGGAACCTAATTCTCTGCTTACAGTTTTACATTCTTGTTGCTTGGAAAATTTTTCTACTGGCTGGTTTCTCGTTTCATATACCCCAAACCTGGTTTCTCCTCCACTTACTACATAGGTCTAAGGAAGGGGGCTGTAGGTGCGTTTGTGATCCACATGATCCACACCCTCTAGCCCTGCACACTTTGGGTCAGATGTCTGGTGAGGTGGCATAGGGTGGTAGGAGTTTTTCTGGAAGCTAGCAATTTTAATTTAACCATAAGCTATATGATTGTGAATCTTAGGCTGTTCTGTTAGTCTCAAACTCAGTGTCTGTCCAGCCAGCTCCCTCTAACTGGATCCCCCAAGTGCTTGCTTCTATTCCAGCACACTCCACGAGGGGATATGTGACGGAGGTGAATTCCAGGTGGAAATAGACAGTGGTCTGTTGTGTTTATTTTAATCACCATATATATTCCTTTTGCAAGTTTAAGAAAAATTAACTGTATGATCTATTGCCAGGGTCCTTCCTAGGGCCTAGAGGGCGTTCATGCAAGCAAGCACTTGGAAGCTTAAGGAAATTACTGGGAAATTGGACTTCTGATACTTATCTTAATGAGGATGGAGGCAGAGATTGAGAGAAAGAGAAGATATGGGCAACTTTTTATTCCAGCGTGCTATTTTTACCTTGGGTTGAAAAAGATAGATAAGTCACTTCTTAATTAGTGCCTTTACCCAGAGTTGGAATCATCCTCAGGCTTTTGAACCCGTGTCTTCCCCCTTTCCTCTAGTAATTTGTAGCTGTTGGAAGTGGTAACCCCTGCCACATTTTATTTATCCACTTGGATTGCTTCTACCTTTTGGTGATTGTGAATAATGTTGCTATGAACATAGGTGTACAAATATATCTGAGTCCCTGCTTGCAGTTCTTCTGGGTAGGTACCCAGAAGTGGAATTGTTGGATCATATGGTAATTCTATTTATTATTATTATTTTTTGAGGAACTGCCATACTGTTTTCCATAGAGGCTGCACTATTTTACATTCCTCCCAGCAATGTATGAAAGTTCTAATTTTTCTACATCCTTGCCAAGACATTATATTTTCATTGTTGTTTTTTTAATTATAGCCATTCTAGTGGGTATGAAGTGGTATCTTATTGTGATTTTGATTTTCATTTCCTTAATGACTTATGGTTTTAAGCATCTTTTCTTTCTTTTTTTTTAAAATTAATTAATTTATTTTTGGCTGCGTTGGGTCTTTGTTGCTGCGCGCGGGCTTTCTCTAGTTGTGGCGAGCAGGGGCTACTCTTCGTTGCCGTGCGCGGGCTTCTCATGGCGGTGGCTTCTCTTGTTATGGAGCACGGGCTCTAGACGCGCGGGCTTCAGTAGTTGTGGCGTGCGGGTTCCAGAGCACAGGCTCAGTAGTTGTGGCGCATGAGCTTAGTTGCTCTGTGGCATGTGGGATCTTCCTGGACCAGGGCTCAAACCCATGTCCTCTGCATTGGCAGGCGGATTCTTAACCACTGCGCCACCAGGGAAGTCCCTAAGCATTTTTTCATGTGACACACATACTTCTAAAAATGTGGAGAACCCACCAAACTGACAGTGGTTTCTTTTAGCACTTGGTGGAGTAACTGGTTGGGAAGTTATTACCTAGTCAAAAAGGACCCTAACTCTGCGTTATTTAGAGTGTTTTGGTTTTTTTTAACCAGTATTTCTGTTAGTAAGATATAGAACAAGTTAATGCTGGTTAATATCTTCATCTGATTGAGGAACATAAAAATAAACTGTTGAGCACTTGGAACATGGGTGGGGAAGTTTATTGACCCTGGGAGTTGATAAAGTTCTTTGCGTACCAAAGGATGATTTTGCTCTTGCAGCAAAGTAAGGGTTAAATTGCTTTCAGTCTGTACCATTATATTTTATTCTAATTGTGTGGGGGAAGTGCGGTAGCTTACTTGACCAAGTGGTTAAGAGTGTGAGCTCCGGAATCTGACAGCTGGGGTTTAAATCATTTCTCCATCACTTAACTATCTATCCAAGTTGAAATACTGTTTAACTTCTCCATGTCATAACTTACCCATCTATAAAATAGGATGTTACTTCATGGGATTTGTGTGGATTAACTGAGTTAAAACAGATTAAACATTTGGGACAGTGCTGCTACTAGAAAGCACTCAAATGTTATCACTCATAATTTATTACTAAAAAAGGCCAGTATTGTTGGAGAGGAGTGCCATTAGATGATGGGCAGGTCACAGGGGGCCTTCAGGGCACTCATTAGGGACTTTGCTTTTTGGTTTTTTTTTTGGCCGCGCCATGTGGCATGTGGGATCCTAGTTCCCCGACCAGGGATCGAACCTGCAGGGATGTTAACCACTGGACCACCAGGGAGGTCGTCTTTAGGGACTTTGGATCCTATCCCAAATACAAAGAGAAGTTCTTAGAGTTTACAGTAGGGTATGAGTTGATTAGCTCAGCTTTTAAAAATCCGTCTAGCCCAATACTATGCAATAGAAAGCTAATTCAGGCTTTCTGTTGGATAATTTAAAATTTTCTAGAAGCCATGTTAAAAAAGCAAGAGAGAAAACAAGTGAAAATTAATTTGGATAGTATTTTATTTAATGCAGTATATCTAAGATATTACAATTTTAATGTGTGATCAATATTTTTAAAATTGAGATTTTATATTTTTTGTACTAAGTATTCAAAGTCTGCAGTTTGTTTTACACTTAAGCACATCTCAGTTGTGGATTAGCCACATTTAAAGTGCATAATAGCCACATGTAGCCAGTGGCTGTGACCCTGGACGATGCCGGTCTGTTGTGAGAACAATTAGAAACAAAATGAATATGGGAGACAACTTAGGAGCACGTTGCCATAGTCCAGAGAGAGATGCTGGAGGCTTGGTCTAGGGTGGTGGCAGAAGAGAAAGCAGCTGGGAGGCCCGGAGCAATAGGTAGGACGTAGAATATGTAGGTGGACTTTTATTGATGAGCTTGAGGGAGATGCAGGTGCAGTTAACAAGGTTGAATGCAACGTTCCTGGTGTACATAACTGTACATGGTCTTAGAGTAAAACACAGTAGCAGAGGAGAAAGAGACTCACTATTGGGCTTGGGCACAGGTGTCAGGTCTCAAGCATTGCCTGAATAGGGTCCCTTCTGGTGTTCATCTTTCTCTGTGACTTTGAGGTCTGTGTGAGTGGATGGTAGCTTGGACTGTTCTCTCTCTTGGTCGCTCTGATCACATGATTTTATGGAATCCTAAATTATAGTCTCCCCATGTTAGAGGATGTAACTTGTGAAAGTTGAGGATGACTAGAAAGTTGTGAGGTCTGGAAAGTCTGTGTGTTACACTGGAGGCTGAGATTCCCTGGGTGGTTTTTTTTTTTTCTCTTTTTCTTTTTTTTGGTCGTGCTGTGCGGCTTGTGGGATTTTGGTTCCCCAACCAGGGACTGAACCCAGGCCCCGGCAGTGAAAGTGTGGAGTCCTAATCACTGGACTGCCAGGGAATTCCCTCCCTCTGGGTTTTATCGGTGATGAAGATGATGTGCAACATGGCTTGTGAGGTTGTCAGGGATCTGGTGTGTGTATGTTGACCTCCTTGAGTTGAAAGTCCTTTTCAGAGGGAATGGTTTGAATGTTATCCAATTATAATGGTAACATTGTATAAAAATCTACATTAAGGCAGGTATTTCTAAAAACTGCCTTGTATTTGAAATTTGTACCATTATTTATTAGAAATGCTGTTGGGATGTGCAATATAGAACTGTTCTTTTTTTATTAATGTAGCTGGTCTTCTATAGATAGGTGTAAAAGAACAAAGTTCCCGGGATGATTTTATCCGTATCTGGCAACACCTGGTTCCTGTTTCTGTATAATGTGTTGAGCTGTATTTGAAGGAAGCTCCCTTCATCTCCGATGGCTTTTCTCCTGCTCCTGCTGAAATGAGGAATAGGCAGAATGACTTCTTTCTTGTAACCCCTCCTCAAAGTCTGAGTCTGGTTTTGGTGTTCAGGAGGTCATTGGTCTGTGTGTATCTGTGTGCGTGCGCGTGAGTGAAAGGTGTGCTGGGGCAAGAGAGTGTTAAATATCCTGCTTTTAATTTTAATTTTACTGGTTTTTAGAATGCTTGTGATTTTCCACGTCTACATCTTTTTTATATGAATTTGTGATAAATTCCTACTTGTTTATGTCGCTATGGACTTTTTATTGTTATTTTTATTTTTTTTGCGGTACGTGGGCCTCTCACTGTTGTGGCCTCTCCCGTTGTGGAGCACAGGCTCTGGATGCACAGGCTCAGCGGCCATGGCTCACGGGCCCAGCCGCTCCACGGCATGTGGGATCTTCCCGGACCGGGGCATGAACCCGTGTCCCCTGCATCGGCAGGCAGACTCTCAACCACTGCGCCACCAGGGAAGCCCACTATGGACTTTTAAATGAACCTGGAATTTGTTTCCTTTGCTCTTAGGACCAGAACTATTCTGTGGCTTCTTTTTAACCCCTCTCTTACCTTTTTTTGTTCCTCAGTGTTTAGCTCTCAGGTCACTAAGACATGGTCCCTTCCCTTACGAAGTTTAGAAGCGAGTGCAGCCCTGTGTGGAGAAGCCACACTGAAGGGGGCGCCTGGACTGTAATGACCAACACTGTCCCGTCATCTTCAACACATGTGTCCAATAAGGAGGATTGGAGCCTATGATCATACACATATAAATTATCTGGAGTATGGAAGCCAGTATAACTGTGAACAATAAGTTACTTGTGACACACCTGACAAATAATCACATCACTGTGGTTAATAATCACCAGTCTAGTGGGAGAATAAAGATCGGTGAAGAGATTATAAAATGACATTGCTTTCATCTTGAGGATTAGGTCAGCTAAGGTGCTGTGGAAATGGGGATGCTAATTTACATACAGTAAAATTACCATTTTTAGTGTATAGGACTGTAGTTTCTAATTTCTAGAGATTTTACACATGGGACAGTTGACAACCAATAACATTTATTATTACTTAGAATGTTTAACTCTTACAAGCAATTTTGTTTTGAACATACTAAACTTTATTTATAATATATGCAGTGAAAAATTTGATGGACATTTCCTCAGTTTTTTTCAAGTTAAAAATTTACTTGTATTAATTGTGTCTGTGTGTATATATATATTCACATATAAATATATGTGTCTATTTGTGTGTATACATATATCAATGTATATATAATTCATATATCACTTTGCCAGTGGGCCTTCTGGAGGCATTAGTTTCATTAGCATTATTGTAGGTTTAGTCAACATTGTTTATGAATCATGGGTATTTAACTTTTGTAGTGTTTTCTCTGTAGTAGTAAAAGTTAATGTAGTGTAAGGTAAGCTACGTGGAGACTAACCTATTTAGTGAACCAATTGCTTTTAGGAAGAATTAAGAATGATGTTTATTTAAATTAACATCTATTAAATTGGCACTTACCCCATACTTCCTACATGCCTCCTCCACCACCTCTAGCTGCCTCCGTACCCCTGCCCCTCAAGGTACCCAGATTTCATAAAGCTCTACTATTGGAGTGGCTTTCATTTAAAAGCTAAATTTTAAATGGTAGATGTACCTTTTCTGCTGCTTTAATTATTTAAATTGGAATGAATACATTGTTAGAATTTTTAAATTTACACAAAAAACATTTATTGGTATTAAGATTTTTTTTTTTAGTTTTAAAAATATAAGTAGATTGCTGTTTAAATTTTTTTTAAGGCACTACATGTTACGTACTATCTATTGCATGGCATTGTGAAAGGTTTCCTATTTTTTGGCCTTTATAAATTAGGTCTCTTAATAACATTACATGCACGGCAGACTTACCTCTAAAACAGGTGAGCACTGTTATAAAGAGTACTGTTCCTAATAAGCTATACTAGTATTTCCTCCTGAGAATGTTTCACTTCATTTTTGAACTATTTGAATGTCTTTTTCTGCCTGTATATTTTAGGTGCTGGGGCTAGTACAGTGAACAAAAACTTGCTGTTTATGCTGAGCATGCATTCTAATGGTTGAGACAGACAAATGAAATTTTATGTAGTCAGTTAAGTGTTCTGAATTAAAAGTAAAAAATTAAGCTTTATGATTTAAGCAGTAGCTGTAATTTGAGACAAGGATCAGTGTGCTTCTAGACCTCACCCACAGGAAATTCCCTATGTCAGAACTTACCTATGAAAATACTAACCATTCCATTCACAAATAGGTGTTAACCTTATTTTAAATGGAAAAAAAATAAATAAAAAGTTCATCTCCAGACAAACCTTGCTATAGATTTCAGTCTGGACTCAGCAGACAAAATAAAAGCCTGAAAGTTACCACATAGGATAAGCATTGCTTTAGAAGAATTTGCTTAAAGTTTAGTAGGAAATTACCATAAAAACTTATTTAGTGAGTTTCTTAATGGTTTATTGTGTCCTGGGGGCCAGAAAACATTCTCAAGGGACTGTCCTTCAAATTTTGCAATTAAATTGATGAGTAAATGGTTCACTATAAATTAATAGAAGTTTATTTTGTTTTACTTTTCAAGAAAAACCTACAGTTCTTGGAAGCGAATGATCGTTGAATTTGGTTTATACGGATGAGATGTACACCTGCAGTTTATACTATAATAAAATTCAGTTGCTGTTTTAACAGGCTTTCATTAGAATAACATGCATGTGCAGTAATGCAGCTACGGGAACGATAGACAGTTTCCAACTGTACTTTTTCCAACTCAGTGTAGGCTTAGAAGACTGACAGCACAGACTCACTTCTTTTTATACTTTCTACTGTCCCAAGAATTGATAAACCACTTAGATTAGTCTTTAGTTCAAGACTCCAGGCAGAATATCTTTCTTCATTTTGCTAGCCTGCCTTGAGAGTAGTCTGTTCTGATACATCTGTTCCAGCTGTAAAAGGAAGTTCTTTGAAAAGGAATATCTTAAAGATAAAACTTAACGTGGGCCCTTGTCTTGTGACTTGCTATACAAGGAGGAAGTGTGATGATGTGTTGGTGGTGTGTGTATGGGAATTACATGCTTCTTTGTCCTCCAGCCTCAGGGACCAGCAGCTGTAGCTTTGAATATTTTGCTGAGCCCCTGTACTTCTTGGTTAAATCAGCTCGAAGTCAGGGGCCTCGGGAGAGGCAGAAGAGAAAAACCCACCGTATGCTCCCTATGGGGCCCTTCCCTCACTTCTGTAGGCCCAAACCCCAGTTATTTTTTTTTGGGCGGGGGACTCATTTCCATCACAATTACTTTGTGATTTTAAAACCTATTCCTGCCCTTGTTAATAACGTGGGAAATTGAAAATTTGTAATTTTCTCTCCCCCTCCTGATAGGTGCTGGATAGTTTACTAGTCCAGTATGGAGTGGTGGAAAGCTGTGAGCAAGGTACATGTCTTCTCAATTGCTTTCAAATTTGTAAAAGGAAGAAAGAAGAAAGAAAACTAACCTTTTTTTTCCTCTTCATTTTTTTTCTTCCTCTAGTGAACACTGACTCGGAAACTGCAGTCGTTAATGTAACCTATTCCAGTAAGGAGCAAGCTAGACAGTAAGCAGTTTGAAACTTTTAATCTCTGTGTATGACTAGGTTAAATATAGTACTTATATTTTGGGCTGGTGGGTAGCAGACATAAACTTTATTTTGCAAAGTTTGACCTTGCAATTCTTTTTAAGTTTGAATGTCTAATAAGAACCTACATTGGTTAAAGTTTTTATTACATTTTCAGTATATCTTTAATGCCAAGAATATAGTGATACAGTATGAAGCTGAATTGCATCCTGTTTGCAAAAAGCTCTGGGTCTGGGTATCATTGCTAAATTACATTAAAGACTTTTTTCCTTATTATTGGTTATGATAACATACATTGTTGCTGTTTTGCCCAAAGCTGGTAAGTTTATCATGGGTTAAACTAACAATAGTGTTAAATGTTAAGTTTTCTTGTTCGCTGATTTTTCTGATTACTGTTGTCATTTAGGAGTGTGCAGAAGTGGGGGTTAATGTAATTTGGTGGAAGAAAATATATTCCGACGCAATAGGCAAAGTTTCACAGATCAAAAAAATCTTCCCTAGGAAAAGATAATTCTGTAGGCTTGGGAATAATCTAATGAACTGATTGACCACTAGTGAGAGGAAATGAGGATCCCACAAATACTGCTTTTGACTGATATGCTCAGAACACAGACATGGAGGGATGGCATGCAAGGTGCCCAGCAGTGCTGAGTGTCAGCAGACCATGGGAATTTTGACCACCGCCAGCTAAGGTGCAGACAGGAACAGACTGTGCTGTGTGGGAAAAGAAGGACCATGCTGGCTGACCCTGAGCCCTAAAGGGGAAGGGCAAAACCAGCAGCAAGAGTGGGAATAGAGCCAGGTTACCAAAGGCAGTACCCACGCATGGAGGGACTATGAAAAGAAAGATGGGGGTGGGAAAGAGATGGAAATTTGCATAACACAAGTGGAACTTTATTTTTTAAATTGGTAATATTCACATGGTTCAGAATTTTAAAGGTCTAAAGATGTATGTAGTGCAAATCTTCCTCCCAGCGTTGTTCCCCACCTACCTTGTTCCCTTCCTTGTAGATAACCATATGGAAGAACAGTACGTGTGTGTATTCTTCCTCCTTTTTACCCAGATGATACCATAACATTTGAGTGTTTGATACATGTAAATATATCTCTTACAGTTGCATAGAATTTGATTGTATGGATATGGAATGACTTATTCCCAAATTGGATTTTTATTAGTTCTCTTGCAGTTATGAACAGTGATGTATTGAATCCCTTTTGCAGTCATTTTGCAAGTGTGCGAGTATAGCCATAGGTTAAATTCCTAGAAGTAGATTTGCTGAGTCAAGATGGATGTGCATCTTAAAAATGTTGTTGGATATTGATGAGTTATCCTTCCTAAAGCTTGAACTCGTTTAAATTCCCGTCAGCACTGTGAGAGAGTCCATTTCTCCTTAACTCTCCCTAACACAGGGCTTTATCAAACTTTGCCTATCAAGTGGGTGAGAAGTAGTATCTAATTATGTTAATTTCACTTTTCTTTCTCAGGAGCAAGACTCGAGATTCACTTTTAATATTTTAATATGAGACTCTTAATATATTTTTTTAAATTTTAAAAAATTGAAGTATAGTTGATTTACAATGTTGTACTACCTCTGCTGTACAGCAGTGACTCAGTTTTACATATATCTACATTCTTTTTTTAATATTCTTTTCCATTATGGTTTATCCCAGGAGATTGGATATAGTTCCCTGTGCTATACAGTAGGACCTTGTTGTTTATCCATTCTAAATGTAATAGCTTACATCTACCAACCCCAAATTCCCAGTTCATCCCTCTCCCTCCCCCCGACCCCCCTTGGCAACCACAAGTCTGATCTCCATGTCTGTGGAGGCTCTTAATATATCTTAAAATACTCATTTTTTCCTTCTGTTTATATCATTCATTTATTTTAAAAATGTTAACAGTTTATGTGAGGACATTATAGAAGTTGTGGTATATGTTGTAAAACAAACTGATTTCTTACAAACTTTATTCTTCAATCATGATATAAGAGGAATAACAAGAAAAGTTCACATTTTTTACCCGAAGTAGATTGGGGGTAAAAGTGAGCAGTGAGAACACAGGGGCTCCATTCATTTACATGTGTTAGTCTTTACAAAGACTGTAATAAATATTACTTGGTAGAGCCAACTCTCTGTTAGATGGGAGATAAGGGACAGCATGATAAACCCAAGGATATTTGGAGATTGTCAGAGGCCTGTCCCAGGTGTGTTATTTGACAGTTTATGTGAGGCTAGCTGGGTAGAGGGGAGGTGTCTCATTTAGCAGTTACACAGCTGTACGGGAGAGTGCATGTTGGAGACATACCTACATAGCTTTGCAGATGTTTGGAGTGAGCCTTCGTGCGGACTGGCTGACATTTAGCACCCACAACCCCCTGTAAAAATTCCGAAGCATTAAGAGTACAGGCATGGGAAGGGCAGACTGCTAGCCAAGGCAGAAAGACTGCTGAAGGTACTCTCAGCATGACAGCAAGCTGAATGTGGAGACATTTTAATTCTAAAAGCACTTCGCAGTGATTGTTAGAGCTTGTCAGGATCCTGTTGATCACAAGGAGGGATGAAAAGACTGTTAGGAGTTTGTAGTTTAGGCAGTTCTATAATCTAAACAAATAAACTGGGCATTTCAGTGAATGAAAAATCATCATGTCCTTCATTCTAGTAGTCAACCCATTAACATTTATTGAGTACCAATTATTGACCAAAAGTTGCCAGTGAATAAAGGCAAAGTCTCTGTCCTCAAGGATGTGCCTTCCAGTGCTGGAAAAGTATTTGGAGAGGGATTACCTGATTTAGTTCCTGTCCAAGTTGAGTTTCCTTCTAGGAATACTGGGTTTTCTCCCTCTCAAGAATTCCAAAGATCAAAGAGAATTATTAGAAAATAAGTGAGTATTCAGAGAAAGTTAATAGATTTAAAGAATGGACAGATCAATTTTGATTACAATGTTATGAAAACTATTAGTTTTCTAGTACGTTTTTTAAAAAGATGTGAAGTGCATTCTCATTCTTTGAGGAGAACTAATTTTATTTGAGAAGCATTCGATGTAGTGGAGAAAGCATGGACCCTGAAGTCAGGCAGCTCTGACTGTAATCTTGACCTCTCTGAGCTTCAGTTTTTCAGCTACAAGATGAGGGCTGACAAGAAACTAATATATTCATGCATATATGCTCATATTTATAGACAGTGGTCTAATCAAATATAAATTTGATAATTTACAGTAAATAATAATTTACTGTAAATAATTCTTGTTCAACCCACTGCTTCTGGGCACCTGAAGAACAGCTAGATTTGGCTTGAGCTGGGGATGGCCGGTCCGTCCAGGCCTTGCTCTGCTGAACCCTGAGAGCTTGTTCTCTGAGCTCCAGCAAGACTGTGGCCTGAACTAACCTGGCATGGTTTCTTCTTGCCTTTTCCATTGCAGCTATCCAGAGCTCACTTCTTCAGGTGTTAAGGGCTGAGGTGACATTCTCAGCTGACTTCTTTTTTTCTGTAGCATCTGTTACGTGGCCATCTCTGTAACTGGGATGTGCTTGTGCAGGAGTGAGTAGAGTGTGGACATTAAGAGGATACATTCCAGAGTCCAATGCCATGGAATGGACTTCCTGTTGCCACTTCTCTAGCTGTGGCTCTGGTCAAGTTAAACTGTCTTAATTCAACCCTATGTGTAAAATGGGAAGGTGGTAAGAGTTCCTAAGTTAGCAACTATTACACATGTTCCCAACGTTTTTCACTGCTGTTGATAACACCCCGTTATTGTACAGGATACTTCATTTCAGATGACTGGCCACTGACCCTCAGGAGTTAGGGACCTAGTTCAAAAGCCTCTTTTTAAGCTCTATGAATGACACTTTTAAGAGGATTCTTCAATAAGGCTATGTCTCTAAGAATTTAACATGGAAATTCCTGCCACCTTGTGGCTAAGAAAAAATCAAAAGTTAACAGTGCCAATATTACTAGGAAATGCATGCATTTGCTTTAATCTCAAGCCTCAAATTACTAATTTACTAAAATAATACATGAGTAAAAATAATGAAAACTTAAAAAATAAATTATTAAAACCAGGAGTATGGGGCTTCCCTGGTGGTGCAGTGGTTAAGAATCCACCTGCCAATACAGGGGACACGGGTTCGAGCCCTGGTCTGGGACGATCCCACATGCTGCAGAGCAACTAAGCCCGTGTGCCACAACTACTGAAGCCCGCATGCCTAGAGCCCGTGCTCCGCCATGAGAGAGACCACAACGAAGAGTAGCCCCTGCTCTCTACAACTAGAGAAAGCCCGTGTACAGCAATGAAGACCCAACGCAGCCAAACATAAATAAATAAATTTTTAAAAATAAATTTAAAATATGAATTTAAAAAAAGATCAAAGAACTTTATTAAAAAACAAAAAAACAGGAGTATGTATTTAGTGTTTCTTGTTCCTGGAAGCAAGAGAGACTTGGGTCTCTGGAATACCTATTCCTTCCATCTTCCACGGATGCTCAGATAACAAAGACAGTATTCATTGGAAGATTTGTAATGGGTGACAAATAACCCTTCAGAATTTGTAGGTATTTAGTTCTCTTTTTTTAGGGTTCTTTTTTCTTTTCTTTTTTTGTAGTTGGGGCTGTTTATTATCTGAGGAGCTTTTTCTAAAGATAAATTTGGCATTTTATTTTATTTTTTATTTTTTAAAATTGACGTGTAGTTGATATAACAATGCTGTGTTAATTTCTGCTGTACAGCAAAGTGACTCAGTTTTATATATATATATTCTTTTTTATATTCTTTTCCATTATAGTTTATCCCAGGACATTGAATATAGTTCCCTGTGCTATACAGTAGGACCTTGTTGTCCAGGGGGTTCTTATTTCTGGTGTGTGTTTTTTTTTTGTTGGGGAATAGGGATATAGTTTATATATTGAAGCTATTATTGCATATCTTTTCATATCAGCTTGAAGATTTGTATTGGGTACACACAGAAGTGTTTGAAACAACTTGGCTGATGGCTAAAGGGAGAATATTTACCCTTAAGCTTTGAAAATTATGTAAATAGAAGATTTATTCTGGAAAAAGAAACAATAGAGCAGGTAGTGAGACAAAGAAATTTGTTGCCCGTTTTGCCATTCAGAGATAACCACTGTGAAATTTGCCATCAAGTTTGTTAGACTTTGTCCATGCATTACAACTTTTAAAATGCTAAAGATCATTCTGTAGAGTTGTGCAGGTTGTCTTTGCATTAGCTATATTTATACTATTAGTAATCTCTATCTGGTATTTCATCCCTACCACAGTCTATGTAGCTAAGTCCTCTACTGGGCATCTAGGTTGTTTGCAGTTTTTTTTGCCTTTAGAACTAGTTTAGTAATGAAGTCTTTTGTAGGTAAATATATGGGCTTTGTCCATAATTGTTTCCTTAAGATGCATCCCTGCAGTGGTATTATCAGGCTTTTGGTAATTATTGCTGAATTGTATGTCTCAGCCTCTTATTCTTGGTACAAGGAGAAAATGGAATGGTATGACTTTTCAATAATGGCTAAGCCTCATTTTGTTAGGATCTATGAGATATACCCAGCAGTGAGGTCTAGGAATAAGAAAAAGAGATTTTAGACATGGAATTTAGAGTTGAAAGGGACCATAAATCTAGGCTAATGCCAAACAACAAAATGACTTTTCCAGGGTTCCATGGCTACTTAGTCTTCAAGCTGGGCTAGAATTTGGGTCTCTTTTTCACTGCTCAGCTCTGTATGTGTGTACCATTGGATAAATTTAACTTCTCTGGGTCTCATTTCTTCTTACTCTCTCATCCTTGAGATAAACTACTTATTCTTTCTCTCAAGGCCCTTTCAGTCCTACACTGTGATCTATCCCAATAAACTTAGCAATGTAATTAAGAGCTACCAGCTAGCAAAACTACTCACCATCTTCTGAGAATGACTCTTAAAATTGCATCAGAGCAGAGTCAAGTAATGATGAGAAACAGCATCCTGAGTAATACACATGTGGGGTAAACATCCTTGAGTTCTGTTGAGCTGAACGCATATGTTTTGAGTAATTATGATGACAATTGTTGATCACACGTCTTGCATGTACAGTAGGATTGGTGAAAATACTATTAAGGTTTCCCCTGAACTCAGCAGACCACCAAATGGTATAGCTGAATATTAAGCTTTGTGCATAGAAAGGTTATAGTGGTTGACTTAAAATTCAGAAACTTGGAATCTTCAGTCATGAGAAAGTCATTGCTTGCAGTTAAGTTACTCCTGTACCTTCAGCCAGCTGTGTCCAGGTTTGGAGCACTGTGGGCTGAGGGGTTGGGAACCCTGCTTCCTTGGCAGTAGCAGTGGGATATACACAGTACGTGCTGTCTGCTCTCTGACAGGAGCAGCCTGAGCTTAGAGCCTCTGGGACCCAGACTGCGCACTGGGTCCTGGAGCCCTGTGCTATCTGACCTCCCAAGTGAGAGAACCTTTTCTTTTCCCCTCCAAGAAATCTTGTTAAAGCAGCACAGTGACGTTTGGAATTACAGTTTATGCCAATTTGAGAGAGCTGTTTCTTGGGACACACATGACCTTATCTGGATAGCCCCAGAATACATAAAAGGATCTGGTGACTTACATGTTTATCTCTGTTTATTCCCATGGAGAAGGACGTCTGTCTGCCTGCCTCTCTCACTCAAGAAAGAAGCTAATTACTTTTTTTGGTAACATTACTGACTTAATTCCAGAATCAAACTTTACTTACCCTCTTCTGAAGCTGGCAGTACTCAATTTTATAGTGGGAAAGGAAGTTACGATGGACTGTATTGCCTTTTATGCCTGTAGGTATAGTTGATTCCTACATTGGGCTTGGCTTTCTTTATGTCTCTGAAAGAACCTTCAATGATCTGTTTCTTTGGGCTTTTAAAGGTTTAAAGTTGCTTTGAATGGGGAATTCCTTGGTGGTCCAGTGGTTAGGACTCTGTGCTTTCACTGCTGAGGGCACTGGTTCGATCCCTGGCTGGGGGACTAAGATGCCACAAGCGGCCTAGGGTAGGCAAAAAAAAAAAAAAAAAAAAAGTTACTTTGAACGAATATCTAATTGGTTGAAACTTCTGTAATTCCAACTTCCTGTAATAAATATACATCATTGATATTAATAAAATCTCTCAGCTGTTGTCTTCCTTTAGAAATAGCCAAAATATTTTAGGGCCCTTAATCTACATATTCCTTAAGAAAAAAGAGGAGAGGGAAGAAGCAAGGGAACATGTGTTAACTTAAGGTTCTTGTATCAGGGCATTGGTAAAACAAGTTTTGCTGTGTGCCTGCAATCACCTGTGAAGCTTATGAAAAGAATGCCATCTTTAGCTACTTTTTAAAAATTGAAGTATAGTTGATTTACAATGTTGTGTTAACTTCTGCTGTATAGCAAAGTGATTCAGTTATATATACATTAGAAAAGAATGCCCTCTGATACAAAAATCACGTGGAAATATCCCAAGATGTATTGTATTTGGAAAAAAAGCAAGTCACAAGACTATGTATATCATGATCTCAGTTACGCTTTTAAAGAGGGTACTGAACACATACACACCTGTGTGAACATATGGAAAGAACTGGTCCGTTTGCAGAAGTTATCACAGTTAACAGTTACTCTGGGAAGGGTCTTGGAGGGTTGGTGATGGTGACAGAAATATCTTGATACTTTGTTTTCTTGTATGATTAGGATCTTTTCTAATAAGAGTTCATTCGTGTGCAAGGCACTGTAGGACAGTGATGGAACAGGGGATTGGAGTGAGAAAGGGCAGGATTCTGGGTCCTAAGAACATTGGTATGCCTTGTCTGGTTGCTTGGGTCTGCCGTGCAGTTTCATGGTTTTGGTACCCTTTTTGGTGCTGGGACTATCTCCCCCCGCCACCCTCTCCATCCAAGTCAAAAATGGAAAGATCTCCAGATAAGGAAAGCAGTATGTGAACCAGAAATGATCATTCTGAGCAACTAGACAGAGAGCATTTCATGCCTGTGTTTCTTCCCTGCCTGAATTGAACTCGGGGCCCACTGGAGCACCATCTGAGCAAAGAATCTGAGTAAACCTAGAGAAAGTGTGACGCCTTTTTTTTTTTAATTTTGTTGTGCACTGGGAGTGTGTATTATTAGGATTATGTCTGTGTGTGCTTTTGAAACCTTGGTGATATCGTCTGTCCACTTTTTACTGAGTTTTTCACTTTTAGAATAGGTAGGTAAGCTAGAACACAACAGTTTGGATGACTGTTGTAAACAAGGTAAGTAAAAGATGCCAGACCTGAGAGATTACATGTCTACTCATATATATTTATATAGAAATTTAAACAGGCAAAATTAATCTATGGTGTGAGAAGCCTAGGGGAGGGGCAGTTACTGGAAGAAGGTACTGGTTGGTGGGGCTCCTGGGACACTGGTGTGTCTTAGTTCTGCATCTGGATATGCATGTTCACCTTGTGAAAATTCATTGAGATGTATGCTTAAGATTGGGTACTTTTCCATAATAAGCTTCAAAAATGAAAAACAAAACAAAAGTAAACTCTCAAAATAGATGAATGGATGCATGGATGGATGGACGGTTAGATAGGTGAGGTAGAAAACAGCTTCATTTGGTTTTTCTGGCCCACTACCACCCCTGTCTCTCTGCCCCAAATGAAATCATAAACTCCACAAGGGCAAGACTGCTTACTCCCTTGGGGACTGGCTCATAATAGGTATTGAGAATTTATAGTGATTGATTAACTGAGTATTAAATCCTACCCATCTCCGTTGAGTAGCTTAGAGATTTTTGTCCTTTGATTCTTTTTTTCTTTTTTTTTTTAAAAATATTTATTTGGCTGCACTGCGTCTTAGTTGCAGCATGTGGGATCTAGTTCCCTGACCAGGAATCAAACCCGGGCCTCGTGCATTGGGAGCGTGGAGCCTTTTTTTTTTTTCTTTTTTTAAGATGTTGGGGGTAGGAGTTTATTAATTAATTTATTTATTTTTGCTGTGCTGGGTCTTCGTTTCTGTGCGAGGGCTTTCTCTAGTTGTGGCAAGCGGGGGCCACTCTTCATCGCGGTGCGCGGGTCTCTCACTATTGCGGCCTCTCTTGTTACGGAGCACAGGCTCCAGATGCGCAGCCTCAGTAGTTGTGGCTCATGGGCCTAATTGCTCCGTGGCATGTGGGATCCTCCCAGACCAGGGCTCGAGCCCGTGTCCCCTGCATTTGCAGGCAGATTCTCAACCACTGCGCCACCGGGGAAGCCCGGGAGCGTGGAGTCTTAATCACTGGACCACCAGGGAAGTGTCCATGTCCTTTGATTCTTAAAATATTTTAAATATTTGTATTTAAGAGGTTGAAGTAAGGGAGGTGTATATTCGTTACATCCTTTCCATTCTGATTTGGAAAAACTGGCCAGGATGAGGACTGCCCACTCCTCTCTTGCTGTGCCGGTGCTCATAGGCTGTTACTGACCTTATGAGTAATAGCTTAGTCAAGAGTGGGGGTTTTTTTTTTGTTTTTCTTTTTTGTTTGTTTGTTTCTTTGTTTTGTTTTGAGTTTTTTTTGGCTGCACCATGCGGCTTGTGGTATCTTAGTTCCCCAACCAGGGACTGAACTCAGGCTCTCAGCAGTGAGAGCACCGAGTCCTAACCACTGGACCACCAGGGAATTCCCTAGTCAGGGTTCGGCAAAGTGTTTTTTTTACTTTATTGGTAGATGGCAAATATGTTCCCTTTGGAAACTTGTTGGTCTTTCCTATGTGTCCTTCAAAGGAAAAGTGCAGGTTGTGGCGGGGTGGGGAGTGTTATGTGTTCTGGGTTTGCTACTTCTTCAGTGGCTTTATTCAGAAGTTTTAGAGCCAGTAATCCTGAGTGGATTAGGTGGGTATTGCTTTGCTGAAAGGTTTGTTTTATAGCTCGGTTCCTCTTCCCACCCCCTGCTCCTTGTCAACTTTCAGAGCGTTAGACAAACTGAATGGATTCCAGCTGGAGAACTTCACACTGAAAGTGGCCTACATCCCTGACGAAATGGCTGCCCAGCAGAACCCCTCGCAGCAGCCCCGAGGTCGCCGTGGGTTTGGGCAGAGGGGCTCATCGCGGCAGGGGTCTCCAGGATCCATGTCCAAGCAGAAACCGTGCGACTTGCCTCTACGTCTGCTGGTTCCCACCCAATTCGTTGGAGCCATTATAGGAAAAGAAGGTGCTACCATTCGGAACATTACGAAACAGACCCAGTCTAAGTGAGTATTCCTGAGTGTGGGCGAGGCCTTCATGCTTTCCCCTTTGGATCTTAATAACAGAGTGGGTTGTCTTGGTACTTTGTGTCCTTCTGAACATGGTAATGATCCCTTCTTGTATGGTACTTGGGAATCCAGAAAATCTTTGTGATTTGATATCCTTTTTATTTTTAATAATAAATATAAATGTATTTGTTTATTTATGGTTGCAGTGGGTTGCTCGTGGGCTTTCTCTAGTTGCGGCGAGCGGGAGCTACTCTTCGTTGTGGTGCGCGGGCTTCTCATTGCGGTGGCTTGTCTTGGTGTGGAGCGCGGGCTTCAGTAGTTGTGGCTGGAGAGCTCTAGAGCGCAGGCTCAGTAGTTGTGGTGCGCGGGCTTAGTTGCTCCGCGGCATGTGGGATCTTCCTGGACCAGGGTTCGAACCCGTGTCCCCTGCATCGGCAGGCGGATTCTTATCCACCGCGCCACCAGGGAATTCCCGTGTTCATTTCATATAAACCTGGGGCTAAACCTTAATCTCAAAGGGAACTTCAGATTTTCACATATGAATGGAAAACAAATGATACTTAATCCACTCCTGATGAGGGAGGCCCTGATAAATGAAAGGGCAGCTTCTAGGTTCTCTGCTCCCCCATCTCCACTCTGACCTTCAGTGATAACTGCCTTCGGTGCTTTTGGAAGTAATTTTCTGGGTCCAATACAGAGATAGTTTTTCAGTCTTGCTTTACTTCAGTGAAGAATCATTCAGCTATGGTCCATAGTTATCCTGTGTTTAAGCCATGTAGTTAGAATGGTTGTTTCTTTAGGCTTTTGTTTGATAGTTTTAATTTGCAGATTTTAAGGAATTAGAAGATTCTCCATCAAACCTTGGCGCTAACTTTTTAGGAGTAGAAAGCAGGAGCTATTTGTTTTTATTTACCACTGTAGCCCCAGTGGTGGGCATGTTGCCTTATATGTAGGTGGGTCTCATATTTGTCAAATGAGTGAAATAACTCTATGTGAATTATATTTAATGCGCTTAAAATATATCTAAGGTACTTTCTCAATTTTGAAGCTCCAGTGATTATATATTCATTGTTTTGCTTTAGTAACCATCCTGTTTGCTTTAGTAACCATCCTGTTATGCTGTAGTGAAGATTTTGACCCAAAGAAACTTGGTAATGAACTCTGTCCTTACCCTTAGTTATGTAAATTGCTACCAGGCACACCTCTGGGACAGCTGCTGCCATATTTCCTGAAGAACTGTGGATGTATTAGGGAGAAGAGGCTGTGTGTACAAATCTCTCTTGTGTCATTCTATAGGAAAGGGTAGGGAAATGGCCCCTGGGCCAGCTACAGAGATGACTGTGGATCATTTTGCTTTTTAAATTTAGTAAGAAAAATTATTATTTTGTGTGGTTCAAGGAGTTAAGCAGTCTTTTTCAGAAAGTGTGACTGTACCTTGTGCTGTGTATATCTTGCCTATGTGTTTGTTCCAACAGGCTTAAGAGGCTATCCATGTTCATCACAGGCACCATGCCTGCCTTGAGCTGGCTGACTCATTTCTCACGCAGAAACAAACGAACTGTGTCTACTGGTGGTTGCTACCCACTCCCCTGTGGAGTGACATCTGGTCCTGCCTTCCCCTGCTTTGAAGCAGGAGTTGCTGGGTGCTGGTTACCTTTGTGCAAACTCAGTGGCTTTGACTTCATAATGTAGAGTGTGGGGAAGACAAGTGAACCATAGCCTAATCGGTTTTCATCTTAAATTTGCCTGGTTTTAATATTAAAATTTAAGGGCTTCTTGCTTCCCTTGATGCCCCATTACCTGCAGAAACTGATCATTCAGTGGTTTACCTTCCTTGTCACATGGCAGATTAAAGTTGTTCCTTTTAAAGCTACTCATTTCCTTGTAGGGGGAAAGAGCTTCTGTGATTTAAATTTCACTGTTTGTTTTATTTAAGCAGGAAGATGGAGGATGGAGAGGGAAGGGAAGCAATTTTTGTTGCATCCGATGATTCACTTGCAGCTCTGCCAGCGGATTTAATTAGCTCTTGCCCCTGAAACTAGTCATTATCAGATCTTCTATTTCTGGAATGGCCTCGCAGGGCTACCCTAATCTGTAAAGCAACATCACCTTCTCTCAGACCTCAGAGTTTAGTCATCCTTAACACAGTGAGCAGGTGAAAGTAAACCGGGAGGAGGGAGATTAACATGTTACCTACTAGAAGAGAGACAATACTTACAGTGATGGGGGATTGAAACCAGTGACTGGAAAGATGGTTCCTGAGATCAGAACTGTTATCTAAGATACTTTTTTAATTGGTTATTTCTAGATATCCCTTATTGGTTTCACTTCTACATTGCCCTAATATTTAGTTACAGATTTTAATTCTGAGATAAATCTTCAGTTTTCAATCAGACATTTAGGAAAATGAAATCCAGGCCTTGATTTTATTGGCAGGATGAAGTGGTACTTCTCATGACCGTGAGTTACACAGCTCTTCATCTAGTGTTTGAGTGGCCAAGGAAACTCACCAGTACTTAATTTTCCCTGAACACATTTTTTTTTTTGATAGTTGATTTTCTTTCTTGTACTTTTTAAACAGAAGACTTATTTTTGTATTTAATTCAAAACGTACAAGTATGTACATTAAAAAAATAAAAACAAAGAGCTAATCTTCATCTAACCCCCAAGGTGACCATTGTTAAGTTGGGGATAAGTCTTTACAGGACTCGTTCCTTGGACCTACTAACATGTGTAGCTTTAAATGAGAAATCATACCATGGTATGTATTGCATTTTTTTCCACATAAGATCAAGGACCTCTAACTATGTTGGCACCTGTAATTTAACCCCATGGTTTCGAACAGCTGTATAGTATGGATGTAGTGTTATTTAACTGTTTCTTCCTGAGAGGTATTTCAAAGGTGATTCCAACTTTCTTTCTGTTACAAATAGTGCTGCAGTGAACATTCCCGCACTAGTGACTTTCAAGCAGTGTTGGTCCCCTCTGTGGACGTTCGGCAGTGTTTGGAGACATTCTTGTTTGTCACATCTGGATGAGAGGGGTTGCTGCTGGCATCCAGTGGGCAGAGGCCAGGATGCTGCTGGACCCTACAAGGCACGAGACGGCCTCCACAGCAAAGCACTAGTCTGATCCGAAAGGTCAATACTGCAAAGGGTGAAAAACACCCGTCTTGGCCCATGTATGAGACTACATCTGTAGAAGGCGTTACGAGAAGTAGGATTCTTAGGTCAAAAAATCATAAGCAGGGCTTCCCTGGTGGCGCAGTGGTTGAGAGTCCGCCTGCCGATGCAGGGGACGCGGGTTTGTGCCCCAGTCCGGGAAGATCCCACATGCCGCGGAGCGGCTGGGCCCGTGAGCCATGGCCGCTGAGCCTGCGCGTCCGGAGCCTGAGCTCCGCAACGGGAGAAGCCACAACAGTGAGAGGCCCGCGTACCGCAAAAAAAAAAAAAAAAAAAAGATCATAAGCAGCTCAGCTCTGATAGGTCCTGGCGGTTTGCTCTGTACTCTGCACCGAACCAGAAGGGTGGCCATGCCCAGATGCGCATCCTCTTGCCAGCAATTGATTTCATCCATTAACATGCTCGCAGGCCTAGAAGAAAATGACACCTTGTTTTAATGACCAGTGAGGTGGAACATCATCTTGTGTTTATTGACCATTTGCTTTTCTTTGAAGTGGAATTGCCACCTCTTTGGGTTCCATTCCCATCATCACTATTGGTTATGCACTTTCCCCTCTCAAGGAGGCAAAACGTAGAAAGAGCCCTGCCAGAGGAAACAGGAGCGAAATCCCCACGCGTGACGGGTGGTGGACATACAGTATAGAATCAGGAGTTCCACCTGGCTTGTGGAATTCCAGCTCCAGTCCTCTTGGCTTGTGTTCCCGTCCCCCTTGGTTTTAGAGCAGAAGAAAGCCTTTTGTTTGAACCCAGGCTCTCGGATGTGAGATGTTTGACCTGTGGCACCTAAAAGGAAAATTAAGCACATTCAGCTTGGGCAGAATGAAAAGATGCCCCTGCGTGAGCAAAGAGAGGGGAGTACTCCTGGAATTAAATTAAAATTGGTCTAGGGCTTCCCTGGTGGCACAGTGGTTGAGAGTCTGCCTGCCGATGCAGGGGACACGGGTTCGTGCCCCGGTCCGGGAAGATCCCACATGCTGTGGAGCGGCTGGGCCCGTGAGCCATGGCTGCTGAGCCTGTGCGTCCGGAGCCTGTGCTCCGCAGTGGGAGAGGCCACAATAGTGAGAGGCCTGCGTACCGCAAAAAAAAAAAAAAAAAAAAAAAAAAAAAAAAAAAAATTGGTCTCATCCGTGGTGACAGCTTATCGAGACTTGATGCTTTTGAGGGGAGTGAGTCATCCACTCTTTGCCCGGAAGTGCTGTGACTTCAAAGTTGGTAATTACAGACTCTATTGTGAATACATGCTTACAGCTCTTGTTTTCCTCTCTCTTTGTGCCCACCGGAAGAATTGATGTCCATCGTAAAGAGAATGCAGGTGCTGCTGAGAAGTCAATTACTATTCTCTCTACCCCTGAGGGCACTTCTGCGGCTTGTAAGTCTATTCTGGAGATTATGCATAAAGAAGCTCAAGATATAAAATTGTGAGTAAAGAGGATTACCCCGTGAGGAGGTTGATATTTACACTGTCTTATTTTGGAACTCTGTGACACAGTTCTTGGGAATTGCCAACAAAGAAAGAGAAATACTGTCCCAAAGAGCGACAGAGGGTTGGCACTGTTGATTTTGTTATACAGCATAAGTCTTTTAAATACTTTGTTTTCATTCATGTTTGGATATGTTGTGAGTGGTGTAATGGAGAAAGTCTAGCTGTAAAAGAAGGCAGCTGGGTGTCACAGGAAGCTCACCTAAGGTCCAAGAAGTATCCCCAGGATTTACCCAAAGCAGGGACCCCAAATCCTCACTCCTTCACGTGGGGCTCGTTGGAGCTCTGTCCATGTCTGCCCAGCCTACCCTGCGGCAGCAGGGAATATGGAGGTGGGGAAATCCCTACTCTTGGGCTACGGTAAACTGGAGATTGATTGGAGCGTTTCAGGTTGAAACTCTAAATATCTTTTGCACAGGAACCTTGAGCAGAGGTTGGGTTCTCTGCTGCTTGTAGCGTCCAGCACAGTGGTGTGCTGAAAGTAGGATCCAGAGTAAGATGCTGGACTTAGCTTGGGGACCTAATGACTAGCATTTAATTTGTAGGGACCTTTGAAATATATTTTAATTATAAGGTATTATATGTTGCTGTATTATAAGATTAACATTCTTTTTTAGTACAGAGAAAAGTAAAGAAAAAGCCCACCATTCAGATAACCCCAATGACATTTTAAACAATGCTACGTATATGACTTGGAAATTCAGAAAGGTACAAAATGAAAAGTGAAAGCCGTCCCTTCTTGCTCTTATACTCTTCCCCCAAGGTGTAACTACTGTTGAGTTTCTTCTGTTTCCCTCTATAAGTTGTGCATGTTACCCCCAGGAGTGTGTTTTAAAATTATTCTGAAATCACACTGGTTTGAAGTTGTACATGGTGTTCTGGTACTCAGGGTTTCAGAATATGGGTTTGAGTAAGGTGTTTTCAAAGGGCTAACAGAATCCATTTTGGGAAGACATTCCCTGAGATGAATAAAAGAAAACTTTTAAAAATTAACTCCTATCCAAATACTTGTCAGTGTTTTTTCACCCCCTCTATTCATGCATTGCTAGAATGTAGGCTAATGGTCAGCAAGCTTTAAACTATACCTAGCAGAATTCTTCCTATATGGTAGGTAGGAAGTAAATGTTTAATGAATGAATATTGTCTTTTTACCCTACGGTAGGTTTACTTACCCTGATTTGATGGCCTTTTTTTTTTGGTTTGTTTTTTTCTTTCTTTACAGCACAGAAGAGATTCCCTTGAAGATTTTAGCCCATAATAACTTTGTAGGACGTCTTATTGGTAAGGAAGGAAGAAACCTTAAAAAAATTGAGCAAGACACAGACACTAAAATCACAATATCTCCGTAAGTGCTGGCTTGCTTTCTTTTGAATCAGAAAACTTTCACACACCGTTTCTAAGCTGTAGGTTATATATTAAGCATTTTACAACTCTTGGAGCTGGCCTGTACCACCATACTTATACTTCATTTCTCAAACTGAGTCTACGGCCTGCTGTTTCTAACTCATAGTGAAAGTATTATCTGTTCCCACTAAAAAGGCAGGATGCACTAAATACTTTACATTCATATTTCCTAGCTGAAGTCTTGGTCAGGTTTTCTGGCATATACTCCCAAAGTTGGAATATATAACCCAGTGTATTATGCATTGCTGTGTAACAAATTATCCCAACACTGGACCGCTGACGACAAGGGTAAGCATTGACTGCTCACCTAATTTCTGTGGGTCAGGAATTCAGGAACAGCTTGACTGGGTGGTTCTGTTTGGGGATCTCTTGATGTTGCTGAGAAGTTGATGCCGGCTCTTGGAGTGAGGCCTCAGCTCCTCACCTCTTGGGCCTCTCCACAGGGCTGTTTGCGTGTCTTAAAGACACGGCAGCTCTCTTCCCTCAGAGTGAATGATCTAGGAAAGAGCAAGACGGAAGCGGCAATGTCTTTTATAACATAGCCTCGGAAGTCACACTTTTTTTTTTTTTTTTTTTTGCGGTACGTGGGCCTCTCACTGTTGTGGCCTCTCCCGTTGCGGAGCACAGGCTCCGGACGCGCAGGCTCAGCGACCATGGCTCATGGGCCCAGCCGCTCCGCGGCATGTGGGATCTTCCAGGACCGGGGCACGAACCCGTGTTGCCTGCATCGGCAGGTGGACTCTTAACCACTGCGCCACCAGGGAAGCCCATGAAGTCACACTTTTTACCATTTTTCTATTGTTGACATGTTGGCTCTGGTTAGTGTGGGAGGAGACTGCCCATCCCTAGGGAGTGGGGATTTGGAGGCTGGCCCCCATGCCTAGGGCCATGAATGCCCTGAAATTATATGGAAAGGCCTTTGTCTTCTGAGGGTGACTTTCCTTCATTTCCTTCAGAGTACCCCAAAAAGTCGAAGAATAGTAGAGAAAGACTGGGGCAATATGTTCACGTAGTAAGAAGTTTTCAAAGAAGGGGGTGGAAAGGAAGTGGGAGAGTTGTGCTTTGTGGGAAAGAAAGGAAAAAACGCAAAGTGGTAAAAATAACAAATGATCCTACCCTGTCTTGAATTTTATGCTCAGAAAGGGGAGGGTTTTAATAGAAAATAATCTTAAAATCTATTCTGGAAGCAACTATTTTAAAAATTGTAACAAAATGCTTGGCAGGGGAGAGGTGGGTTGAGCCTGGAGATGAGACATATACTTGTTTAAGTAGTCTAAGACAAATCATCTTCATTGTGTAGATGTCTGTATTTTTAGTGAGTTTAGGAAGAAGTTAAGGAAAAATATCCTATTCATCTGGCTCAAGTCTAGCTTGAGACATTTTGCTAGTAGTGAAAATGAGAATTTTTTTTTTTTTTGCGGTACACGGGCCTCTCACTGTTGTGGCCTCTCCCACTGCGGAGCACAGGCTCCGGACGCGCAGGCTCAGCGACCATGGCTCATGGGCCCAGCCGCTCCGCGGCATGTGGGATCTTCCCAGACCGGGACACGAACCCGCGTCCCCTGCATCGGCAGGCGGACTCTCAACCACTGCGCCACCAGGGAAGCCCGAAAATGAGAATTTTAACCCTAGGAATATGAAGGGGAGCTGTCTCAATATTCTATATCCTTTCCATCCGTATATTTAGTCTTATTTCCATGGTAAGTATCTCCCACTGGTTTCCCTTCAAGGCTGTTGACTGGCTCAGGCTTAGGTGGTCTCAGATGTCACCTGACTGGATTTTGAAACTTCAACAGGAGCTGAGTCAAGCAGGGAGTTTCTGAATATTGCTGTTGCATTCTAACTTTTTAGTTGTCTAAATGGTCATCGAGGGACTATTTTTAAAATTTAGTCAAAATGGATTGATTTGTATTTATTTCCTGAATTATTATTTCCTACGTCAATCTAAATTCCAAAATTACCGTCAAAAGTAAGTTTAGACACGTGAATTCTGGCTTGCCCTTTTGGAATATTTCTGTGCTTATTCCTTGCTTGGCGACCCAGAAAATGCAATTGCATGAGAATGCCAGTTAACACCTTGAATTGGTCAGTGCAGACTAGGAACATACTTATTAAAGGTTATGTTCATTTGGTTCTTGGTTTCCACTAAAACTGTAGATTTCCTCCGATCATTTTCTTTACATTTCACTGTTAAATTGTGAAAATAGTTCACCTTAAGTGGTCAAGAAGTGCACTCTGTTTAAAACATGGACTTAATCGAACTGTGTACACTCAGCGATGTTTATTGAGAAGGTGGGAGGGGCAGTATTTTCTTCTCTCATGCAGTTTTACAATTCTTGGAGTCATGTCTTTTGGGGCTTACTCATCTTGCATCATGTCTAACCACCCACTTTCACATATTGCCAGCCTCCACAGTTGGGTTTTAATTGCCATCTGTGGCTGGGCTATTGCTTACTGTCTTCCTCCTATAATTTCCAGTCTTTTTCTTTCCCCTCTGTTTCAATCTGCAGGTTGCAGGAACTGACGCTGTACAATCCAGAGCGCACCATTACGGTTAAAGGCAGTGTGGAAACATGTGCCAAAGCCGAGGAAGAGATAATGAAGAAAATCAGGGAGTCTTATGAAAATGATATTGCTTCCATGAATGTTAGTTTTAATATGAAGGAAACGTCTTTATTTTGATGAACCATCAAAAGATGTTTTCAGTTGCATTAACGTTGATTCCTTTAAGGGTGTCATTGTTAGATGTGGTTTCTAATTGATTTTTAGCACCACGGTGAGTGCCCTGGGATAGTTGGGAAGACGCAGACTTTGACATCAGGCTTGGCTATCTCTGTGATTTTGGCCAACTTTGAGCCTTAGCCTCCTTACCTGTGAGGTAAGGCTAACACCTCCCTGAAGAAGGTTAGTCTCTCCCATATACCATGTGAGCTGGAGGGAGATGATAGTATTATAGGGTGTGGGCGTTAGAGGCTGTGAACTGGCTTTGAATCCCAGCTCAGCCATTCATGAGCTGTACCTCTGTCCTCTTGGACAACTTAGTTGGTCTCTCTGAGCACCAGTTTCCTCATCTGTAAAATGGGGCTACTGCCTACATGGCATGCTTACTAGGATTATAATAGATACAGTGCATATAAAAGCTACTGTTATGAATACAAATTTAAAATTTGGTTACTCATAAACCTTGGAGATAACAGAGTTTCAAATGACAAAACAATCTGTGTAGTGCAAGTGCATTGCTGACATTCCTTAGTGGATGGAATGGTGCAGAAAATGCAGCATTTCCAAAGTCTATCTTGGATTTTCAAGTAAATGATTAAAAAACAGTTCCTCAGTTGGGCCTGTCATCTGAAACATTACACCTAAAAGAAGGGAAAATGTAAACATGCTATTACCTTTGTGAGGAGAGCCTGGAATGCTAATCATGTTACCCCCACATGACCGCTGCCTACCTACCTTCCTTCACATTATCACTGCTCATCCAAATGTTTCAGAGTCGCCCGGGGGTCAATTCAGCCCCACAGGCCTTTAACAAAGATTCTTGAGTGTGCTCAAGTCTGAACTCTGTAGTCCCCACCTTATTTCCTTAACCCTTATCAAATTAAGCCAAAACAAAATCCCATTTCTGGCTCCTGGATCCATTCCAAAGATAGGTTTAATTGTAGAAGACATGGGGATGGGACCTGATTTCCAAAGGGCTTGATTTTGTTTTGGGTCTTTAGACTCATGACTGCCAAATTTTTTCCGTGGCGTAAAGATCTCTTAATATCTGCTATTTGGTTTTCTCTTCAATGAACAAATCTTGTTTGCTTGTTTCTTCAATTAATGCAAGATTTTCAGTCTCTATTTACTGTGTGCCCAGAGTGTACGGATTACATATATGTCTGAGCGCTGTGAGCTGGTCGTAAAGGCAAGAAAGCTGTGTTCCCTGCTTTGAGGAACCTAGCATGGCTTCAGGTCAAAGAGGAGGCAGACGGCACGTGGATTTTAAAATATCAAGAATTATAAACAGACATAACCTACATACTCAAGTATAATCACATGGAACATCTGCTTTGTTCTAAAATTTGAGTCATAAAACGAGGTCACAGTCTGGATATTATCACATATAAATGCTCACTTACACTTGATCTTGTAATTGTAAAATGAAGGGACCTTTTTACCATTGCAGCTTCAAGCACATTTAATTCCTGGATTAAATCTGAATGCCTTGGGTCTGTTCCCACCCACTTCAGGGATGCCACCTCCCACCTCAGGGCCCCCTTCAGCTATGACTCCTCCTTACCCACAGTTTGAGGTAAGACAATGTGCCTTGGCTTTCTTTATGGTTGAGGGGGATGAAGTCAAGGGGACACAGTCAGACTTTGTTGCCCTCGAGTAGTGTGACATTAAATGCTAATTGGGAAAAATCTTAATGTGAAACCTGGTCCCTGTGTGATCTCTCATCAGTTAGGAGCCAGCACAGGCTTTTCAATTCTTGTCACTAGAACCTTCTTATCTTTGCAGAGTAGACCCGTGAGTTATTTCTTTTGAAGTTCTTGAGTAGTAGGGTTGTTAATGTATGTTTTCAGATATCAAAGGAAAAGTTTGAGACTTTGAGGAGGGGGAAAGAGGTTAGTTGTTTTTAAATGTTGAAGGAAAGGATTTTTAAAAGGCTTCCTTCATCTTGAACTTTACCTGAAAGTTTACTGCTTTGAAAGGTCAGTAGAGACTAGACACGTTTTCCACTTTGAATGTTTGTACTTATTAAACAGCTCAGGCAGTCGTGCCCACAAATCTGTTGTGCATGTGTGTGTTTGTGTGCAAACGTTAAACAGCTTTTATTTGTTTTGTAAACAGGTGGATTATTAAGAAATAATCCTTATTTTTATATTTGCTTTTTAAGAGTAGCATTTTTCCTGAGGTCAGAAATAGGAGACCAGTGATAGTATGAAAATATGTGCAGCCTAGCAGACACGTATACAATAATTTTTTTTGAAAGAAGTGCACAATTCAGTTGCATCAACAATAATGACTGGAGGTAGACACTCATGTGAAATAAAGTTCACATTCTAGGATCTTCCTTCATGAATTTGTTTTTACATCTCTCCCTTCCTGTTTGGCTCTCGTATCACATAAAGTTGTGAGTGGTACCTGCTACACCAAATTTAGGGAAATGTCCAGGGAGAAAAGGTGGGGGACTCCATTCTCTCAGTGCCTAGAATACATGTAGAGTAAAATGCAACTGGAGTTCTACAGAGAACACAGATCGCTGAGATTGTTCATGTTTTTTATCCCCATGAGAATGAGAATTTCCTTTGCCTGTTCTTGAAGCTGCCAGGCTGTCAGGTGTGCTTAGCTTTTGCCATGGGCTTGCAGTGTGTGTGTTTCTGCCTTTGCTGTCGGTGACGTTTGCATCTTCCCCTGCCCCTCATCTGCCACTTCAAACCTCTTTGGGTAAAAACCATGTAACAAAGCCCATTAATCTAAAGATAGACATCAGGATTTCATATCAAGTGTGAACAGATTGATGATGTGTTTTATAAAGCTTTGCACCGCAGCTAAAGGTGATGTGAAGTGGCTGAGGTGTTTGTACCTTGGTGCTAAAGGGGAGGGGTGTAAAGAGAGAAGAGCCAGTTCTGTTTGTGTTAGTCTCCTCTTCCTCGCTCTGGGTTTCTTTTCTTACCCACGCAGTGAAGAAACCGAGATAAATGAATTATCTCTAAGGACTCTTCTTTCAGGTCAAACATTACTAGTTTTTACAGAGTTCGATTTTGTTTCTTACAAATTGAAAGTTTGCAGCAACCTGCGTTGAGCAAATCTATTGGTGCCATTTTCCCAATAGCATTATTTTTAATTAGGTATGTACATTTTTTAGACATAATGCTACTGCACACTTAATAGACGACAGTTATATACAGTATAAACATAACTTATATGCACTGGGAAACAAAAAACTTTGTGCGACTCACTTTATTGTGACACTCGCTTTAATGCAGTGGTCTGGAACTGAACCTGCAGTGTCGCTGAGGTATGCCTGTATTTAAAAACTGGGTTAGAGAATTAAAGGTTGGCAGGGGTTTTGCTCTCAGCACTCTATGATACTCCTCCATTGCATTTACAGCTGCTGATGAGAAGCCTACTGTTCTGCAGAAGCTCTCACAGAGAAGTCAGGTTACTCACTAAGATAGTCTCTTTATCCTTGATTCCTGTAGGTTAGCAGCAAATCTCTGCTTTTACTTTAAATATATATTGCCTGGCAAGGAGTAGGTTTTCATGACTAAATGGTTCAGAGACTATTTTCATGTATTGCTTCCTCTTTTAGAGTTTCATTTTTTTTCTACACGTGTTTTCTCACTTCTGCTTTGTAACATGAAAGTAGAATTGATGCATCCTGTCTTTGGATAAATCCCTTGTCGCTGTTCTAGTCCAGAATTTTGCCCATTGCCTCCTCCTAAAACATACTCTTCTTCCTGGAACCTGCCAGGTTGATTTTTTCCCATAGAGCCAAAGAGTGGGTTCTTCCAACAGACAAAAGTCTCTACTTCCTGCCTGGCAGCTGGCTTACGCAGTACTTCATTGGCAAACTTCAAGTTTATAAATGACAGGAAATGCTCCTTTCAGAAATGCTCAAACAGTAGGGAAGAGGCGTTTGGCAGCTAGTGAGCAGAGTAAGAGCTGGAATTGGCATCGCACACAACAACATCCATAGCTGGATGGTCTCGGCAGCTTGCGTTGGGGTTGGGAGATGTTAGTTCAGGCGCCGTTGTCTCCATAATTCTGATAGCGTCCTCGGAGTCTCCCCAGGTCTCTAGAACAATAGTGTAATCTGAAAATTGCTAACTTGGCTGCTTATGGAAGAGGCAAGGAAGGTGAACACTTCTTCTGAGGCCTTACCTAGTTTGAAGTGCTCTTTAAGAAACAAAATATAATTTGAAAGGGATTGTTAGATCAAATGACTCTCATGGAGTCTTGTAGTCGTACTGTTTAGGATTTCTTACTGTGGGTGCAGCTCTTTTGTTAGTAAACAACTTCAAAGTAAGTAACTCGTTGCATATATTATCTCTGAGAGGTCTTGGTTACTTAGTTATAGGGAGAAACTTCGTTTGCTTTTTTTTTAAACTTAAATATTCTGTTCAGGTTATGAAGTTGAGTAAACCCAATTTCAGTTCCAGACCAAAATCCATTAAAACAAAAACAAAAAAAACCCAGGAGTATGTATTTTACAAGCCAAAGGGAGACACTGGCATTTTTCCAGATTCCTGGAGGCTGGTCTTGTTGGCTGGCATGCATGTCGCCATGCCTTTGTGATGTCTTAGATTCTGTTCCCCACAAAGTAAATACACTTAACCTTACTGTTTGCTCATTCTTGTATTTCCTCATGATAGATGATTAGGAATTACTCATTGGCAGACTTCACCAGTTATGCAAACTTTCAGTTGAGCAGCTTTGTTCTTCTGTTATTTCAAGCTATAGCATAGGGTCTGCCAAGAAGTCCAAAGGAAGTTTTGCCAATAGGCATCTGGCAGAAATCCACTGGGAAACAGCTTGTGACCTGAGTGTCTTTCACCTCTGAAAGTTTAGGAAGAAGAGTTCAGGATAATGCAGCTGAACATTAACTTACATGCAAAGAATGTGTAACGCTATAGGGTAATGCTGATGCGTTTTTTTTAAGCTCATCTCAGAGTCTTAGATTCACAGGTGAAAGAGACTTATCATAACCCATTGTTCTGGCTTCTTAGTTTTATATGTAAAAATTATCTGTTTATCTGGGTGTTCTAATCCTGAAAACATGGCTTACTACACAGAATCCCATATAAGAATGGGCCAGTTTAATGACTGTCCAGTAGACAGGATGTTTATGTGAGGTGCCTTATATTCCCAGAGGAGAGTTTCCTTGAAAAGAAATTTATGGTCAGGGATGTGCTTGGTGGATATGGAACTGGAACAAAGGGATTTGGGTGGCGTTCAGAAACATCTTCATCAGGCTTCAGACACCTGATGAGTCAACTTTTCATTAAGGTGCTATTACCAATAGTACACACCGCTGTCTGTCAATCCAGGACACGGCTTCCTGGCATGCTTCATTTACTTCCCTCTAACCTCCCAGTGTGGAACTTTTTTCTGTCTGCATACTGATGCTTTCTTTATGTCTTAGCCCCTTCTTTCTATTATAGTTTGGTCCTTTTAGCCCTTGTCTACTGTCCACCATTCCTTTTCCAAATCTTCACTCAACTTTTAAATTCACTCTTAATCTCCTATTGGATTTGTTACCTCCTACCCCACCTCCCCAAAATCAGTAAAACAAAAGCATCTATAGCCTCTCATCCATGACTGTATCAGAAAGATGATTTTTCTTTTGTTCAACTTTGGAGACTACAACACACTTTCTGCCCGTGAGCTTTTCTCGTAGCCATGGTCCTCGGTATCTTCTAGGCGGAGACATGCTCAGGCTACATTTGTGAGGCTCTGGGACTTTTGCGCTGGGGATGATGCCTGTTACATTAGGCCTCTGAGGACATTCAGAAGTTGCTCTCTGGGGTCAGTCCCAGGAAAAGTCGTTTTTACTAAACAAGTAGTTTTTCTCAAGATGTAGTAAATCATGTAACCAATTTTTTAAATTAGCTGCTAGGAAGCTTAGAGCCAAATTTGTATAATAACAGCATTTCTGATTTTATCTTTCCTGTTGAGGTCCCTATGCTCTTATTTCTTCACCTCCTTTGTCTTATCTTTCTATTGTGTATTTTGTAAGCAGCATAAAATATTTCTGGAACATGGCCCAGAAAGCAAATAATTATATAGTCATGGCAAAATACAATGGGGCAGACCTGGGTGAGTTACACATTAGATTTAGTCTGATCCTTAGCTCTTTATTACTGCCAGCCCCATGACTCCTCCCACCCCCCTAAAAAAAAGTTTATTATTCAGAAGAACATTACATGGATGTTCTCAGTGAGATTAAATACTTAGATCCTATCTTTACTTTAAAAAATTGGTTCAGATTAACATACCAGTTTTAATATAAGGACCAGAATGACCAAATAAATTGATACTAACATTGAGCACAGTTTATGGGCAATGTCAGCATTAATTCATTTCTATCCAGTTATTAAAAAAAGAGAGGCCTTAAAGTGTCCCTCTAGAATAAATGGTATGTGGTAATTGCCTAACACCCTAGCAGGCTGTGAGGTACAGTGCTTTCAAAAGAGAGGCATTGTTCTTATGACTTAAAATTATTTCATTCTTCAGTATTTCCATTTGGTTCTTCGCTGATGAATAGCAGTAGAAGTTGACTTGGCCAAGCTGTGCCGAATAGGCCTCTTTCACAAATATCCACAGTCAACAGTTCACTGGGAAGGCAAAACCTCTCCTGATATGTGTGTTCCAAGAATGCTTATAGAGCCCCAAGGGAATCTTCATTAGACTGACAGCTGTACTAAGGCGTGCAGTGTGTTATAACATCCTAGGAAACATACCAAAGATATACCAAGTTGTAAAGAGTATACTATGCACATCTATTTATTACAGATGCTGAAGAAACAAAATGTACAATGGTTTTTGTCAAGAATATTTTCTGGAGTTGAATTTTAGATTAACTTGTATAGGAAATAAGGAGGTACATGGTGGGGTGTGGTTACAGATAAAGGAAGAGACTTAGAAGAGCAGAGTTCAGATGATTTTTATGTGTGGGAAATGAGACATGGGGTCTAGAATCACACACTGCTTAATATTTGTAAGTGTGAAAGGCATGTTTCGAACGAAAATGACTTCCCCGTCTTTTACACATTTATTCACCCTAAGATAAATTAATTAGCATGAGAATTTGGAAATATCTATTTTAAATGTTCATGCTCTGATCTAGCATTTTTATTACATAAAACCTTAGAATTATTTGTACAAGGGCACAAGATTTATGTTTAAAGATTTGATTGCAGCGTTAAGACAAATTGGTGAAAAATTGGAAACCAAACTTTCTAAAGGTCTTTAAAATAGCATCCTCAGATACAGCAAAATAACTGTCAGGGAAAGATGAAGGAATTGGGGATTTTTTTGGACTTTTCTGTGATGTGGTTATTTTATTCTCATAGTGGAAACAAACATTGAAACCCTTAAGTTTCAGTTAAAAGTGTCTCACACATGCTTAAGATGGATGTATTGCAGGTGAGACAACAAACCTGTTGATTTCTTTTCCTTGTTCTAGTAGAGCATCTTGTCCTTCTCTTTTTTGGTGATTCAATTAAACACATCTTTTTTGGTAAATTTTTAAATTGAGGTATAATTGATGTACAACATTTTCAGGTGATCCAATATTTGTAAAGACTGCAAAATGATCACCACAGTAAGTATAGTTAGTTAACATCCATCACTGCACAGTTACAAAAGTTTTCTTAAGTGTGATGAGAACTTTTAAGATCTACTCTTAGCAACTTTAAAATGTGCGATACAGTATTAACTGTAGTCACCATGCTGTACGTTACATCCCCAGGACTTATTTTATAACTGGAAGTTCTTACCTTTTGCCCTTCTTTACATCATGCTTTTTTTTTTTTAACATCTTTATTGGAGTATAATTGCTTTACAATGTTGTGTTAGTTTCTGCTGTATAACAAAGTGAATCAGCTATACGTACACATATATCCCCGTATCTCCTCCCTCTTGTGTCTCCCTCCCACCCTCCCTATCTCACACCTCTAGGTGGTCACAAAGCACCGGGCTGATCTCCCTGTGCTATGCGGCTGCTTCCCACTAGCTATCTATATTTTACATTTAGTACTTTACATCATTCTTAATCTTTAGTTTTCCTTATTCTTCAAAATAAAGAAAAATGTTCATGGACTGTCTCTGATGCCCCTTTCAGCATGTTGATGATCAAAGGCTACACATAACAAATTTTTTTGACTCACAGAAGTCAAACCAACACAGATGGAGAGAAGAGTGATACAACCAGGGAAGGGAGCACTTCCCTGAGAGCTCTACTGGACATTTTTCTTAAGTCATTCCTGCAGGTCTATGTATGTTGCAAAGTACACCATAGCTGTTGGAATTGAGGTATAAACTCATTTTTTGTGAACATGGCTTACTTAGGAGATAGAGAAGCCCAGGTTTGAATCTTGGCTCCAACACTAATCATTATATGACCTTGTGCAAGTAATCTCTCTGGCTTGGTTTTCTCATCTTTAAAATGGGAATGCTCTTAGTTTCTATCAGTTGGATCAGTTGTGAGGTGTAAATGCACAGCAGCTCACACAGGGGAAACTCACAAACTCTCACCACAAAGGATTGCTGTGTGCACCTGCCCCCGATCATAGTTATCTTCCTCTTAAGCCTGAGTTTTATTTGGTCAATGTAAGTTTTTCTGATTGATTTTGGTAATTCTAGACAAGTCGTGGACATGTTCAGATTTATTGACATTGTTCTTAGTTTTGTCTTGTGTGATATCCTTTCCTTTTTCTCATTCCATGTTTATAATTGGTAAATTGGCAAAAGGTTTTCCTTTTATTTAAAGAACCAGACTAGCCTTCTGTTACTACTAGTGTTTTTGTTTATTAAAAAAACAAACAACTTTGCTTCAGAGGAAGGAAACTAAAGACTTAGAAAAAATTCCTACCAAATAGTGTGAGTAAACCACGTCATATGGAACAGCCTTGTGCTGAGGGTGTGTGGAGGGACAAGGAAGTGGAATGGCTGCCGCTGAGCATCAGGGCCCCCCTGGAGGTCTGTGGTGCTCAGGGCGCCGTGCTCTCTGCCTCCACGCCAAGCTTACAGGGAGAAGAGGGAGCTGTTACTGCCACTAGGAATTTTTGTGTGCTAAGAGTGGTGGTGTCATTTGGTGGACCAATATTAAGTGGCACAAAATTTGTTTTAAATCTGTAAACTTGAGGAAAAATTGTACAGAGAAAAGTGGTATTTTAAATGCTAACACTTTCAGTATGAATGTGAGATCTTCTCGACCTGTTAGGTAAACTCATATCAACTTACTGTGGTGGTTTTTCCTAAAACTATCCTAATATTTCTAACAGTATGAGAATGCCCCTATCCCTATGCCAGTGACACAGCCTGATTTGTATCCAGTAAGCATGTATGTCCTTTCTTTTCCAACAGCAGTCAGAAACAGAGACTGTTCATCTGTTCATCCCAGCCCTGTCTGTCGGCGCCATCATCGGCAAGCAGGGGCAACACATCAAACAGCTTTCTCGCTTTGCAGGAGCTTCTATTAAGGTACTGTTCTGCCAGCTGTGGCTCTTTTTTTTTTGCGGTACGCGGGCCTCTCACTGCTGTGGCCTCTCCCGTTGCGGAGCACAGGCTCCGGACGCGCAGGCTCAGCGGTCACAGCTCACGGGCCCAGCCGCTCCGCGGCATGTGGGATCTTCCTGGACCAGGGCACGAACCCGTGTCCCCTGCATCGGCAGGCGGACTCTCAACCACTGCGCCACCAAGGAAGCCCATGTGGCTCTTCTTAAGGACAGCAAGTTACAGAAATGTGAGTCTTCCTGCCACTCTGTAATTTGAATTGAATGTGGCAGTCTATGTTGGGGTACATAAGTGTGTGACAGAAAACTCCAAACAACTCTAGCTTAAACAAGGTAAGTTAAATTCTCTCTCCAGAAAAAGTAGTCTGCAGGCATGCAGTTTACCGTTAGAATGGTGGTTCTGCCCCACCGCATGCCTGGATATATATTCCTTCTAGCTCATCTTCCCTGGGCGTGGCTTTGGTCCCTCACACTCCCAAGTGACGCTATTTAGTGCTGGAACAATCAAGGCTGTGGTCCTTTTAAGGAATATACAAATTGACAAAGGCTTGGTAAAGTCATAGCTTTCTTCAGGAAAACATCAGTCTATTGGGGGGTTTATCTTGGTTATATTTTATAAATATATATATAAATAATTTTTTTTTGGCTGCGTTGGGTCTTCATTGCTGCACACAGGCTTTCTCTAGTTGCAGCAAGTGGGGGCTACTCTTCGTTGCGGTGCGCGGGCTTCTCATTGCAGTGGCTTCTCTTGTTGCAGAGCACAGGCTCCAGGCGCACGGGCTCAGTAGCGCAGGCTCAGTAGTTGTGGTACATGTGCTTAGTTGCTCCGCGGCATGTGGGATCTTCCTGGACCAGGGCTTGAACCTGTGTCCCCTGCACTGGCAGGCGGATTCTTAACCACTGTGCCACCAGGGAAGTCCAATTTTATAAATATTTAATGAAATTTTTAATTTGAATATAGTACCAAAAAAACCACAATGCACTCAAATGTTTATAGTATCTTTATTTATAACTGGGAAATGGGGAAGAAGCAAATGTTCATCAGCTGACAAATGCATATAAACTGTGGCCCATCTATATAATAAATATTACTTAGCAGTAAAAAGGAGGGAACTATTGATACATAAAACAACTTGAGTGAATCACATGTATTATGCTAAGAGAAAGAAGACTCAAAAGGCCACATACTGGGGCTTCCCTGGTGGCGCAGTGGTTGAGAGTCCACCTGCCCATGCAGGAGACATGGGTTTGTGCCCCGGTCTGGGAAGATCCCACATGCCGCAGAGTGGCTAGGCCTGTGAGCCATGGCCCCTGAGCCTGCGCATCCGGAGCCTGTGCTCTGCAACGGGAGAGACCCGTCTACCACCAAAAAAAAAAAAAACAAAAACGGCCACATACTGTATGATCCCACTTATATTAAAATTCTGGAAAAGACAGAACTATGGAAATTGAGAAAAAAGAATCAGTGGTTGCTAGGAGGTGGAGGTGGAGGGGTTGAAAACAAAGGCAGCATGAGGAAATTTTGAGTGACAGAAGCTGTTTTTATGTTGATTGTGGTGGTATTTACAACTATGTGTTTGTTACCAAAGGAGTGAGCTTTACTGTATGTAAACTACAGTTAATAAAAAAGCAAAACACACAGGAAAGCCCTCATATTCTCTCTTGTAGCAAAAGATAACAAAATACATGAGTAGAAAATGCAGCCAAAATAAATAAATGGGTAAAGGAAAAGACATGATAAAAAGACCAAGGGGTGAACTAACTTTACTGTCCTGTTAGTTTCCTGATTACTGAGTTAATCTTTAAAACATGCCCACACATGCAAAAAGAACCTAGCAGCTTTGTTTTGGAAAAACTGCAATGAACATTTCATGAACAAGAATTGAGTATTTAGACATTTGGCTCTTTTATGGTGAGGTTAAAATATTTTTGTTTCCAAAAAGTCTGAAACGTGTAATCTGAAAGATTCATCAGCCCTCCTAACACTTCGCTACATTTCCATAATGTAAATTTCCATATATGTACTTACTTTAATAGGCATATATTTGGTATTACCAAATCATAATCATTTGTGTTAACTTACTGGACATTAAGATTGTTCATAATTTATCCTGCACAGGGGTAGACAAAGTTCTTTTGGTCAAATTGTCATATATAACCTTATCCTTTAACGCAAGTCTACAGAAGTGGATTTGGTGAGTCACAGGGCATGTGCTTTTTTCAGGCTTTTGAGAGATTGTAGCAATTTGTACTCCTAACCTCAGTGTACAAGTGTCCTCAGCCCCAGCCCTCTATCACCAGTGTTGACAAAGATCCTTTTTAAAAAAACGAAACCTTACTCAGAAAGATGAAGAATGATACCTTCTTTTGGGGTTTCAATCCTAGGAGTGTGGTCTAAAAGGAAGTAATTATTGGCTTGTTTTACAGACTCAAAATTAGTGCCCAGCAATAAAGTAGGAATAGTATTAATTTGGGTCTAAGTAACAGAAATGTTAGCTTTGAGGGAGGGAGAAAGCATGAGTATTAAAAGTAAAAAACATTGTTTTGATTATGAACGTGTGGGGAAGGGCCTACTAGACTATAAGTAATTGACAGTGATCACACTGAGTGGTAGTTGGGATGGCTTTTATTGTATTTTTTGCTTCCTGTTCTCAGTATTTACTATAGGGAATTGCTTCTTGCACAGCAAATACCTAGCAAAATTTTTTCTTTTAAAACAATTCCTACCAGCCAACTCCCCAAATCTTTCTTACTAGGGGAATGCTGGTTTCCTCTCCCTTCAACAGTCTCTGCAACATTTCCCTAGCCCAGGCTTTTTGTGTGATTTCACACGCTCTGCCAAAATAGCAAAGTCTGAGTTTACTTTTCTCCTGCCAAATTAATGTTAGTTTATTCCATATGTTACTCCAGCGAGTGTACTTCGGGGGAATGTACCGATAGCCTTAGACTGGGGAACCTAGCAGTTTCTTGCACATACAGGAGGCCCAGGGTGTTGGGATGCGCGTGGGCCAAGGACCACCCTTTGAGCACCCACTGGTGTAGTGATGAGGAATGTGACGGTGGAGCCAGACCCAGCTCTCCCTCCAGCTTTACTGGCCTGTGTGATCATGGGCCAGGTGACTCACCTTCTCCAGCCTTCGGCCTCTCCCTGAGGCAGGACCTCATCAGGATTAGTGAGGGTTAGGCAGAGGCTGCATCTGGACTTTGACATTAGGGCCAGGCACAGTGTAAGTACACAGTATATGGCAGGAGCCATAACTAATAAATCCACATTAATCACTGCCTCTTTGTAACTACCTTCCAGAAGGCTTTCATTCTACATTTCAGTAAGTCATGTGCAAATGACAGGCTGGTTGGTGTGACATTTCTATTAGTGGCACCTGAAAGTGTCATAACCCGTTACTGGGTCTGTTACAGATCGCTCCAGCTGAAGCACCAGATGCTAAAGTGAGGATGGTGATCATCACTGGGCCACCGGAGGCTCAGTTCAAGGTATGTGCTCTGGAGTGTGTGCACAGGTAACAAATGAATGGATGTCTTCTTTTCGCAAACTCCATAACCTGGCTTCTCCTGTAAAAAAAAAAATCTAATACTCAGTAGAAAGAATCTCTCAATGGAAATTTCTAAGACTAAGAACAGAGTAGAAACATACCACAAATTACACTTTAAAAATAAACCAAAGCCTTTGTTTAATTTTGAGAGTTCTGTCATGGTTGTTGGTCTCCCAAAGGAGAATTTGCTCAATGCCCTGTTAGCGTATGTGAAGGTGAGACCTTAAGACTGAAATTTGGAAGTCATATGCCTTGCTGTTCTCAAGTTTTTCCTCTTGTCCCAGAGAGGCCTCAACCTTGAATTAAAATGTCCCCGTTTGCTCTTACCCTTGGGTTAACTGTTAGCCCTTGTCCACAGTCGGTCAACAAGCCACTCTAATCTTCTGAATTTTAGAGGTAGAAATGGCAGAACTCTTACAGCATTTGTCCTGGTGTGAACCATTGGTCATACTGGGGTTTGGGGCCTTTGGGGCTGGAATGCCTGCCACTGTGTCCTGAGAGGTGGTGTAGCCGGGTGATAAAGAGCAAGAGACTTGGTAGCCAGGCTGCTGGTTCAAAGCCCAGCTTTACCATTTACCAGTGGTGTGACCTTGGGCGAGTTACTTAGCCTTTCTCCGCCTAGTTCCTCATCTATAAAATCGGGGTTTAAAACACCCACAAAGTTTAAACAAGGTTCTAAGGTTTAAACAATATATGAATTGCTTAGAATAGTGCCTGACACATAGGAAGTACAACATAAATGTGCTGGTGGTGGTGCTGAGCGGCTTGGGATGAATCAGACTAAGACCCTGCCAGATCCTCAAATTCACAAATATATACCTTTGAGTATGTGATTTCTCTCATAAAACTCAGTACGGTGTCTTGTTTGTCATAGGTAAAAGCAGCTACTCAATTCAGTGCAATTTATCCAAAACCCCTGTCTTATTCCTACCACTTAGCAGCTGTGTTAACAGGATAACTCTTTAACCTTAAGCCTTACTTCTCTTAGCTCTAAAATGTGGCTAAGTTAACAAGTGCCCACTTCTTCCCTCCTTTTAAACCATCACTTTCTTTGACCTCTATTTTTCACTAAAAATCTGAAGTTTTCCCTTCATTACATGAAGAACAGGAAACAAAAGGAGGTGCTTTGAGATGTGGGGTACAGTTGCCTAGCCTCAAACTTGGGTCAAGAAATTTACTTCCTCATGCCAGCCTTGTGGTCCAGGCAGTTCAGATCAAAACTCAGAGATGCTGAAAATTGCTTCCTATCCCAGACTTACAGAGCCAGTCACTTTTAGTATGAAATACTAAAAGACAAATACAAACGTCAATTATGGTCTTATTATTCTATAAATGGAATTAACTATCTTGCAATTTTCATAATGCTTGTATGCTAGGGAATTCAGAGTCTGTTTCCCTGTATCCTCCTATGCCTGTGTTGTTCAGTTGTCTTAAATGGGACATTTTAGAAAAGCTATAATGCTTAAATGTCATTTATGTGATCAGTGATAATTACAAATAAATTATTTTATTTTAGACATCTAAGTAATAGTAAACCTCCTAACCCATATTTTTTCTTAAGAATTCAAGAGCTTGTTTCGGAGGACAATCCGTTGCGTCCTTTGACTGTGTTGATAGCTACATCTGTAGCCTGAGACTTTGAGGATGAATGGAAGATAGGGTACTAAGATGTACTTTCTTTTGCTGTAAAGTGAACTTATCATTTCTGCACCAATGAAAACGTGTTGGGTACTTTTTTGTTCTCTGCTGTGGCAGCTTGTCAGATGAAACCAACTCTGACTTCTTTTTCCTTTGGTGTATACCAGGGCAAGTTAATGGTTGTACATAATAGGAGAGGTTTATTATGTATAACTTCTAGTTGTATGCAGCAAGTGACAGGATGTGTTTGACTATAACTGTCAGATGTGTATGTTAACTTGATTTTGTAGCCTTAGTCGAAGTAGAAACCATCTGGCTAAGATGAAGAAATGTTTAACTAGAAAATTCCTTGCTGGCCCATTTAGACAGCGGCTTAGCTTCTTGTGAGCCTCGCATAGGTGGCTCTGTAGTTCCTCTGCAGTCCCCTTTACTCAAGAAAAACACAGTTACTATCTTATTGCCAGCAGGAGAGGTTTTACCTTTCAAGACTGGAGAGCAAATGGTCATTTGTAAAAATTTATTTATTTTAGTTAGGCTGACTGCTAACTTATTGCCTTTAACCGTTTTTGTCAGAAGAATATGGTTTAATCTTATTTCATCAATCATTCAATTGCCTCATCTGTGATGTACAGTTATTATTGTTGTCAACCTTTTCTAGGACTTCCTTACTTTTCCACCTCTTGTGCAACGTTCCACAATCTATCAAATGCAGATGTATCACTGCAAAGGTCTGTTCCAGTGGATCCGGGCCATCATTAAAGTTAATGGACCTTTTTGCGTTTCCTACATGAATGACACTGATGAGATATGTTCTCATCTGTAGGCTCAGGGAAGAATTTATGGAAAAATTAAAGAAGAAAACTTTGTTAGTCCTAAAGAAGAGGTGAAACTTGAAGCTCACATCAGAGTGCCATCCTTTGCTGCTGGCAGAGTTATTGGAAAAGGAGGCAAAACGGCAAGTACTTCAGCAAAACCTGTGCAGTGGTATGAAAGGGAAAGCGTTGAAAGGTACTTAGGAGTTCCAAGTCCCTAAATTTTGGCTAACTTATAAAAAGCAGGACCGTCTGGGCCAAGGTTTGGAGAAGACTGCCTTCTGTTCCTCCTGAGTGTTGGTGTCAGCTACCAGTGAAAGCAGAGCGTCTCTTTCAGACCACTTCGTATGGGAGAACTGTCTCATATTTATAAGGGGCATTTTGCATTTTCTGTTGATATACATCAGCTTTTTACTTTTATTGTGCAAACACTTAATGACATGAAAAGAAACTTCAAAAAATTTCATCTACATTTATAACTTATACCTCTGTAACTGAAAAAAGCAAATGGTTTCCAGTTTCTAACACATAAAACTTCCAAGTCATTTTCAAAGCTATTTACAATTCTGAAGTGACTCAAAGTGTGTATTTTGGAATCAGATTTTCAGGGGTTGAAGCTGGTTTTGTCATTAACTTATGCAACTGTGGGCGAGTCAGTTTCTTTCACTAAGGCTTAGTTTTAATTATCTTGAAATGGGGATAATACTGATAAACTGATAGAATTATTAGTATTATTAGATGAGATTATAAATATAAAGCCAAAGCTCAGTATTTTGGTACATAGTAAGGAAATGGTCATTTAAAAAAAAAAAAAAAGGAGAACAACTCCACTTAACATGATTTGTATTTATCTCCTTCAGGTGAATGAGCTCCAGAATTTGTCAAGTGCAGAAGTTGTTGTCCCTCGTGACCAGACGCCTGATGAGAATGACCAAGTGGTCGTCAAAATAACTGGTCACTTCTATGCTTGCCAGGCAAGTGGGCTCTAGTGTGATAAGTGAGCTCTTCTGCTGCTTTCTTCTTCCTGAGTGATCCTCCTCCCATGCGTGTCCCCATGTCATATAAATATTTCAGGCTACTTGGTGCTTAACACTTTTAATCCCCCTTTTAGCAGGTGATTTCAGAGACTCTGCTAGGAAACTAATAAGTATGTATCTTTAATCTTCAAATAAATTTCAATTTGAAGTTGTTGAAATGGAAGAGTAAATTAACTTTTGGTCATACTTGATCAGGTAGAAATTTCAAAGCTCTCTCCTACTGCAGGTTGCCCAGAGAAAAATTCAGGAAATTCTGACTCAGGTAAAGCAGCACCAACAGCAGAAAGCTCTGCAAAGTGGACCACCTCAGTCAAGACGGAAGTGAAGGCTCAGGAGACAGCCCACCACAGAGGCAGATGCCAAACCAAAGACAGATTGCTTAACCAACAGATGGGCGCTGAACCCCTATCCAGAATCACATGCACAAGTTTTTACCTAGCCGGTTGTTTCTGAGGACCAGGCAACTTTCGAACTCCTGTCTCTGTGAGAATGTATACTTTATGCTCTCTGAAATGTATGACACCCAGCTTTAAAAAAAGAAAAAAATTAGGGGGTGAGGGAGGGAAAGAGAGGAGCTCTGCACTTCCCTTTTGTTGTATTCTCAGTATAACAAATATTCTAGTTTTTTCTTAATATTCATTCCCCCATAATGCCAGAAATTGGCTTAATGGTGCATTTACTAAATTCATCAAATAAATAAAGATAGATTGCTCCTATGTCCAATTGTTAAAATTGGATCAGAATAGAATTATTACAAGAACTTAAATGTTAAGCTGTTAGCATAGAAAAACTGTTCTCAGTTTTATCTAACACTAACACAAATAACCTAAGGGAAGTGCTGAATGGTGTTGGCAGGGGTATTAAATGTGCATTTTTACTCAACTACCTCAGGTATTCAGTAATGCAATGAAAGCAAAATTGTTTTGTTTTTTTCTGAAAATTTTATATACTTTATAAAGATAAGTCCAACTGTTTTTTAAAAAATAAAATTAGCTAACAGGCAAATAACTGAGAAAAAAATTTTACTTCTGGCTGGTGACAGTAAAGCTGGAAAATTAATTTCAGGTTTTTTGAGGCTTTTGACAGTTATTAGTTGGAAAATCCAGTAAATGTTCAGTGATACGGAGCAGTGCCTATATTTGGAGAGCAGCAAATACCATTTATTTTTTTGTTTATGGTAGGGAAGTTTTTGATGGTACTAACAGAGCAAAGTGGCTGCAGGAGGTTTTGGAACGGCTAGTTTTAATAAATGGCTTCAGGAGACTTCAGGGTTTTTTTGTTTGGCTATGTGATTGAATGCATAAATGCTTTGTGCTTTTGACTATCACTACCTAAAGCAAGTGTATCTATGGAGACATGCAGCTCCTGTGAACTTTAAATTGATTGGCAAGAAGAAAGCTTCAGCTTGCCTTACAGGATGCTTAGTTTGCCAATATATTTCAGACCAGTTGGTCTATGCTTGGAGCAGACCCCAAAAGAATTGCTTTGTGAAGACCAATGGGGCAGTCAGACGGTGTGACAGTGTTTAAAGGCAATAAAAAGGCCACATCTCCCCGTGCCAGGCACTGTCATGAGCCTCACACTAAGCTATTTTGAAGATTTTAAGCAATGATAAATCAAGAAGAATGAAAGGCCACCTAGAATATTACATAAATTGCAGCAGGATTTCTGTATTCTCTGCAACCAGTTATTTGAAAATAAGTCAAAAGGTAGAAAAATACAAGAACAACTTTTGGAATATAATTTGAATGACTGTGATATAATACATTTGACCTTTGATACTGAACGCATTCGCCCATTCCCTACCTTGATGGCAAAGCCTGGTATGTACAGTTATGTGGGTGTGGGTGGTCTCCAAGGCCACACTGCTCTCAGAATTGTGTTTCTTTTGTTCATTAAATGATCACAGTCATCATATTATACTGATCTGAAGGGCATATATAATAACCCTTAAATCATTTTGCTTCATTTGTATTTCAAGATGAATTTCTACAGACTAGGTAAGTTTTTCTGAAGATCACTGTATCATTTAAACATTTTGAAAATGACTTGAAATGTTTTCCTAAATGTTTTCAGAAAATCAGTTTATTTTGTAGTTTTAGCCAAAAAGTGCCCTTTTTGTCACTGAATTCATCTAGCATTCATCATTTTCTTCCATACAATGAATTGCTTTAAAAAAAAAAAGTAATGGACTGGCTTTCTGGTTGGATTTTGGGTAAAATGTGCTTAAGGCCAGAGCTCTTCCTCAGTATTTGATTTTTCCAACTTTTTTTTTTTTAAATACAGATAGGTGCTACATTTATATCTGCCTGTTTAAATTCTGTCATGTTTCACTTCTAGCCTTCTAGTGTGGCAAATCATGTTTTACTTTCAATTAAGCATTGGTAATGGAGTATCTGGTAATACTAGGAAATAATTCTGTTGTAATTGAGTTTTGTACTCACCACATATGGATCATTCCTCATCTGTAACGTGCCCCAAATGCAGCTTCATTTTCCAGATACCTTGATGCAGAATAAAGTGTTTCATTATCAGGTGCAGCCTGCTGTGTAGTATGTATTTTTGGCTTTTCAAAAAATTTGGTCAAAGTGTAAACTTAGATTTTTAGTAATGTTCTGTCAATCTCAAGGCAGGCACCAGTATCTACCAATGTCCTTACTGTGAACCTAGATAATACTGTTGCATATGAACTGAGAACTGAAGGTTTTATGTTACAGGACCAGTGGGGTGGTTATGTTTTCTGCTATATTTAAAAAAAAATTTTGGCTGTACTATTCTACAGAATAAGATTTAAACTTCAACTCGGAAAACACTTTGCTAGGCCTGGGAATGAGCATTCCTAGCACTGGGGGATGAAATGCCCCCCCAAAAACCATGGTCAAATTTATGACCATGAAGGGGCCCTGCTGACTGGAACTTGGCACTCACCATTGGCGCTTGCTGTCTGCCTCTACAAAGATTAAATCACGGGCTGCTGCAGCTGCTGACCTTCAACACCCCCTGAAAAGGAGTTCAGAGTGTAGAACAGGGACGAGGCACTCTGTGCTCTGGGAAAAACTGGCAGAACAGGCCTTCAGATAGATAGTTAGATATTTTCAGGAGAAGATTTTATGGGCCCAGATTCTTGCATCTTCTCATACCTAGAGAAACACTAACATCATTAATGGTGACATCTGCTTTGGCTATTAAGGGGAATATTACCATTAAGAGTCAAAATGGAGTAGCTATGGTTTAGACATCCAAGAAAAAACTAGATGGCATTGTGGGTGTGATTTCAGGCAAATCCTTGTATTGCTAAGAACTTGAGTTTTCTGAGCTGTGTCAGACTTGGATGCCACCAGCCGTTCTCAAAATAATGTCTGCTGGCAGCTGGTAACTGAACTGCAGCCTTACTTTTTAAAGGTCTCCTCTTGTAACTATTACATTTTTAGACAACGGAATTGCTTTAGATCATACATTAACAAAAAGAAGAGACATGTTTGATGACCAATAGCACCTGTTACCTATGTGTTAATACTACATTAAAAGTTAAAACCTACCTCAATAAAACTAGACAACTGGCTACGTGGCTACAAGTCTCCCCAAAGCACCAGGTCCAAACTGTGTTTCAGGCTTATTCTCCTGAAAAGAAATGACGTTTATTTTGCCTATTAAAATCCTGTTGTCACTCCTCCAGCTACTTCTGATTGGGTCTGTTACACCAAAATGGCAGACCAAGGGATGAAGATTTTAATCATACAAGACTCAGATCTGGGAATCAGAAGCATTTCCAGTCCAGTGTCTATTCTCCAAATTGAGGCAGGACTATGCCCTATTGTAGCAGGAAGTGGCCAGCACTGTTGTCGCCCAGTTAGTTCCCTGAACTGGAACTGGGCAGGACTCTGGGGGGCTCCAGGATGCAAATCCTTTCTGTGTCCCCTGTTTCTTGTTTGTAGGATATAGGCTTCACTCAGCCTCCTTGACCTTCCCTGAGTTCCAAAGGGCAGATTCAAACAGTTGCTAATCAGGGAAGGGAAGGGATGCAACAACAGGGGAGGAGCAGTCAAGTAGTGTACAGCCTTGGGGCAGGGTCCTGGTTCGCCTCAAGGAGTATGCATAACAACAGCTTTGAGTTCTGCAGGAGCTAAGGCCCCCACCCAGGTGGACGATGGTAACTGCAGGCTGACTGTCCTGTTACCTCACTACCCATCGATCAGAACAAAGTCACACACCCTGCAGCCCTCACCCCCCAATTTTGCCTGCCTTTTCTGGGCCTGGCGATGACCATCCTGTTAGGCCCTTGTCTGTTTCAACTGCTTACAAGGTTCATCCCCAACTGGGTCCAACAGTTTCAGCTAAACTGCTGTTACTACAAGGATGATCGCCAGTTTCGGGCACAGAATACCTCAATTTAGATCAGGTAGAGAGAGACTTCTACTCTACCAGGCGGGACTACGCCAACTCTCAACAGGAAGTACTTACAGAAGAAAGAGACCTCCACTCCAATTCCCAAGAATTATCTTGAGTATGAAGTCTCTCAGGGAGGAGTTGTTAGGGGAAACACTGAAACTGCCTGCCCTGGCCAGGCAACATAGTAACCACCTGCATGAGTTATCTTAAACAGGAGGTCCTGGTAAGGAATGCAGAACTAACAAGCTACTACCAACTGGAAGAATTCAGGAAAGGTCAAAAGGAGAGAGGAGACTTCAGTCTATATGTCCTGCCAACCTCCCAGAATCCTCACTGGAATTCACCTTGGCTGAGCAATGCGTGCACCACCAGGAAGGACCCCGAGTCAGAATGATTGGCCAGAGACAACCCAGAAACTAACACCATTCCCATAAAACACGAGACTGTGAGCCATGTGGTGGAGCAGTCCTCCTGGGTTCCTTTACCCTCCTGCTCTCCACCTGGGTGCCCCTTCCCAAAAAAGTCTCTTGCTTTGTCAGCAAAAAATAAAATAAAAATAAACTCTGAGAGCTCAAGTAAAACACAGGGGCCAATTCAACTTCCAGGAAATCCTGCTGAGATCTTAGGAACAAAGACAATATATTAATTTTAGTTTGAATGTACTGGTTCACAGGGTGAGAAGTAGCTCACTTACCTGCAATTTCCATGTGTCAGTTAGGATTAGTGTCCATAGATAAGACTTGTTTTGACAACAACCAGCTAGGCAGGGTTTAGGAGTAATAAGTGACTCAATCCAAATCTGAAATGACTAAAGCAGTTCATACCATTTTATTCACATTTAAACTCCACAGGAGCCAGAGATGAAGTGTCATCTTCTATTCCAAGAATGAAGTCTTCAGGTAAGGTCTCAGGTGCTATCTGAGCTAACTGGTCATCATAAGAACGAAGGGTCCATAATTTCTCTAATTCGTAGGTTTCTCTGGTTTCTGGAAGCATCAAATGAATCACCATGCTGCCTATCAAGGACAGATAAGACTTACAATGAAGAAGCAGTTCATTTGCTTTTACCCTTGTGATCTCACAAACCTGTGTGACATTTAAAACAGTGGTTCTCAAAGTGTGAACCCCAGATTAGCATTACCTGAGAACTTGTTAGAAATGCAAATTGTGGACACCATCCAGCAAAAATACCACAGAAGTGATGCTGTGCTTTTCTCAGTGCATCATACAGGAGGTATATGATATCCGTATGTAACACTTCTCGTGATGGGGTTCGCTTGGGAGACAGTCCTCCAAGGGTTTCATCACATTTCTGCACAGCCTGTGAGCAAAGCACTGACAGGCGTTTGTTCTGGACTCGGTATGTTTACGGCTGTTGGCAAATATTCTCAGAACTACCGTCTCCCTCCGGGTCCAAGTGCAAGGATGCTTACAGCAGTGGTTTTCAATAAGGGACATTTTTGAGTTTCATGGTTGGGGGGGGTGGAGAGGAGAACATCCTACAATGCACAGAATATTCCTCGGCACCCGAATTACCTGGCCGAAAATGTTAATAGCGGCAAGGCTGAGAAACCCTGACATACAGCCTTGGCCAAAAAAGTGTTTTCCACCAGAGCAAATGCAGGCCTGCTTCCTGCCCATTATAAAAGATGTAGATACCCTAATCTCAGGGTTCTTCTCTTAGAACTTTGTGTGCAGGTGTCATCTGGTCCTGTGTTGCTCAGGGACCCTGGTGCAAAAATGGTGCTTGACGCTGGCTACTGCTATTGCTGAGTAACAAACCGTGCTTCATCAAACCTTGACTAACTTGTTGGCTTACACGTAAGATAAAATCTCAGCCCCTTCACAGTTCTTCAGTTACTGTTTGTCCCTTTGTATTAACTGTCTTTTGGGGAAATACTTTGAAACTATGTATGTGTTAATACCCAAATTTGTTAAATCTTTCCAAAATTCTAGTCCTCTGCTCTTGTCCTTCCCTGTGCCTAGAACACCCTTCACCTTATCTGAGTTATTTAAGGCCAAGGTTATGTGTACCCCAAGGTGCCTTCCACCACCACTAGGGGATCTCTCCCATGTTATCCATCCCGTTCTCCACCAGCTTTCTGACCTGTATGGCAACTTACATACATACCATGTGAGATGAGGATTTCACATGTGAATAAGACCAACTAAGTTATAAGAAAACTTATTTTAGACACACTTCAAAAATTGTATGTGGAGATAATAAGAACCTGCTGTATAAAAAAATAAAATTCTGGGCCTCCCTGGTGGCGCAGTGGTTGAGAGTCTGCCTGCCGATGCAGGGGATACGGGCTCGTGCCCCGGTCCGGGAAGATCCCATATGCCGCGGAGCGGCTGGGCCCGTGAGCCATGGCCACTGAGCCTGCGCATCCGGAGCCTGTGCTCCGCAACGGGAGAGGCCACAACAGTGAGAGGCCCGCGTACCGCAAAAATAAAAAAAAATAAAATAAAATAAAAAATAAAAAAAAATAAAATTCTAAAGTTAAAAAGAAAAATGTATGTGGAGAAACACTGAGATCTCAGTCCTTTTACAACTGAAAATAGTTCAAGATTAGTGCAATATCAAATATTTTTCTGTAGAATGTGCCAAAATAACTTACCAAAGTCCACACAGAGCCAGTCATCAGTGTCCTTCCCTTCGATCTTAACATGAGGCTCACTTTTACGTTTCAGGTATTTGTACTGAAAAAAGCCAGATCACATATTAAAGGGGAAGAGGATAGGGGAAATCTCTGTTCTTATTGAGCATCTGGGGGTATTTTTCTTGGTCTTAATTTGGCAACTAACTTATTCATTCCTCACAGCTACACCATGGCCCTTAATATAAACATAGGGAAACTTTTTTCCCCCTTAAATCCTACCCACCTCCTACACCTCTCTCCTGCATCCTCCTGCCCAAACCCTTCTGACAGGGCCACCTCACTCATTTATCAAGGTGCCTCAGAGGCAGGCCTAAACTCTCTCAATATCCACTTCTCACATACATCATCCCTTCTGTCCATCCCAGCTTCCTTTCCCTCTCAGGGGAGACAGATGCTGCCTTCCTGTTTTAAGGCTAGGTCTTCTCAGTTCTAATGATTCCATCTCATCTACTTTCATGACAGTGTTAATGGGATATTATCATCCCATAATCTCTATTCCCAGCAGATTCCATGTATGGTCTAAAACAACAAATACACTAATGTTAGAAAAAAAATACTATTACAAGACAAGGACATTATATAATGATAAAAGGGTCAACCAACCAAGATGACATAACAATTAGAAACATGCACCAAAAATCAGAGCTCCTAAATATATGAAACAAATATTGACAAAATTGAAGGGAGAAATAGATAGCAACCCAGTAATATAGCAGACTCAATACCCCATTTGCATTAATGGATGGAAGATCAATAAGGAAATAGAGAACTTGAACAGCACTACAGACCAACTGAACCTAATGGACATTAACAGAACATTCTACCCAACAACAGCAGGATACACATTTTTCTCAAGTGCACATGGAACATTCTCCAGGATAGATCATATGTTAGGCAACAAAACAAGTCTTAATAAATTCAAAGATTAAACTCATATAAAGTATATTTTCTGATCACAATGAAATGAACTAGAAATAAAACTAGAAAATCCACAAATATGTGGAAATCAATTGTTTTATTACCTTAAACAACTGATCAAAGAAGAAATCACAAGGGAAATTAGAAAATATCTTGAGACGAAGTTACAGAATGCAGTGAGAGCAGCAGTAAGAAGGAAATGTATAGCTGTATATGCTTACATGAAAAAAATAGTTGCCAAATCAACAACATGAATTATACCTTAAAGAACTAGGAAATGCACCATCAAAAAATCGACAAATAATAAATGCTGGAGACGGTGTGGAGAAAAGGGAACCCTCTTGCACTGTTGGTGGGAATGTAAATTGATACAACCACTATGGAGAACCATATGGAGGTTCCTTAAAACACTAAAAATAGAATTACCATATGACCCAGCAACCCCACTCCTGGGCATATATCCAGAGAAAACCATAATTCAAAAAGACACATGCACCCCAATGTTCACTGCAGCACTATTTACAAAAGCCAAGACATGGAAGCAACTGAACTGTCCATAGAGGAGTGGATAAAGATGTGGTACATATATACAATGGAATGCTACTTGGCCATAAAAAAAGAATGAAATAATGCCATTTGCAGCAACAGGGGCCTAGAGATTATCATACTGAGTGAAGTAAATGAGACAAATACATAATATCACATATGTGGAATCTAAAAGGTACAAATGACCTTATTTACAAAACAAACAGTCACAGATATAGAAAACAAACTTATGGTTATGGGGGGGGATAAATTGGGAGACTGGGATAGACATATACTGCAGATACTACATATAAAATAAATAATAAGTACTGACTGTAAGAATAAGAGTATTGAGGGAACTCTACTCAAATACGCTGTAATGACCTATATGAGAAAAGAATCTAAAAAAGAGTGGATATATGTATATGTATAACTGATTCGCTTTGCTGTACAGCAGAAACTAACAACACTGTAACTCAACTATACTCCAACAAAAGTTAATTTAAATAAATAAATAAATGCTGGAGAGGATGTGGAGAAAAGGGAACCCTCCTACAGTGTTGGTGGGAATGTAAATTGGTATGGCCACTATGGAGAACAGTGTGGAGGTTCCTCAAAAAACTAAATATAGAACTACCACATGAGGGACTTCCCTGGCAGTCCAGTGGTTAACACTCTGCAGGGGTGTGGCTTCAATCCCTGGGTGGGGAACTGAGATCCTGCACACCATGCAGCATGGTCAAAAAACCTATCTTAAGAGATACAGATATAGATAGATATAGATAGATATATAAATATAGATGTATATAGAACTACCATATGATCCAGCAAGCCCACTCCTGGGCATATCCAGAGAAAACCGTAATGCAAAAAGACACATGCATCCCAATGTTCACTGCAGCACTATTTACAATAGCCAAGACATGGAAGCAACCTAAATGTCCATTGACAGAGGAGCAGATAAAGAAGATGTGGTACCTATATACAATGGAATATTACTCAGCCATAAAAAAGAAAGAAATAATGCCATTTGCAGCCACATGGATGGACCTAGAGATTATCACACTAAGTGAAGTCAGAGAGACAAAGACAAGTATCATGATATCGCTTATATGTGGAATCTAAAAAAAAATGGTACAAATGAACTTATTTACAAAGCAGAAATAGAGTCACAGATGTAGAAAACAAACTTATGGTTACGGGGGGGGGGAAAGCAGGGGGATGGGCGGGGGTGGACAAATTGGGAGATTGGGATTGATACATACACACTACTATATATAAAATAGATAACTAATAATGACCTACTGTCCTTATTAGGACCTACTGTCCTACTGTCCATCTACAAAAACTAACTGAAACTAACTGAAGTCAATGACCAAATTAAAACAAAATAGACAAAAATCAATGAAACCAAGATTTCGTTTTTCAGAAAGATCAAGAAAATTGACCAATAAACCCCCAGATAACTAAAATCAGAAATAAGTGAGGAGACATTAGAGACACAACAAACTGGAAAACCCAGAATAAATGGACAAATTCCTAGAAACACACAACCTACCAAGCCTGCATCATGAAGAAACAAAGTATGAATAGCCCTATTCAATAATAGGAACAGGATTGAGTCATTAATCAAAAACCTCCCAACACAACTGTATCTCAAACGAAAGGGTGGGGTATAGAGAAAAGAACACACAGAGAAGAAGGAAGGAAAAAAACCTCCCAACAAAGAAAAGCCCTGGACCACATGGCTTCTTCACTGGTGAATTCTACCAAATACTTAAACATAAGCTAACATCAAATTTTGCTATAACTCTTGCAAAAAACTGAGGAAGCGGCAACACTTCCTAACTTATTCTATGAGAGTAGCATTAACCTGATACCAAGACCAGACAAAGACCCTATAAGAAAACACTACAGACCAATATCCTTGATGAATACTGATGGAAAAATCCTGAATGAAATACTAACAAACCTAATTCAATACCGCATTCAAAGAATTATATATCAACACCACATGGGATTTATTCCTGGAATGTAAGGATGATTCCACATGAAAAAAACAATGTAGGGACTTCCCTGGTGGCACAGTGGTTAGGAATCCACCTGCCAATGCAGGGGACATGGGTTTGAGCCCTTGTCTGGCAAGATCCCACATGCCATGGAGCAACTAACTCCGTGCGCCACACCTACGAAAGCCTGTGCTCTAGAGCCCATGAGCCACAACTACTGAGCCCACATGCCACAACTACTGAAGCCCACGCACCCATGTGCTCCGCAACGAGAGACCACCACAATGAGGAGCCTGCGCACCGCAACGAAAAGTAGCCCCCACTTGCCACTACCAGAAACAGCCCACGCACAGAAACAAAGACCCAACACAGCCAAAAATAAATTAATTTTAAAAATCAATGTAATAAACCACATTAACAAAATGAAAGATGAAAACCACAGGATCATTTCAAATTTATGCAGAAAAAGCATTTGACAAAGTTCAATACCCTTTCATGACAAAAACTCAACAGAGATGAGGAAAAAAAAAAACAAACCTACTTTAAGGTAATTAAGGCCATACATGAAGAGCCCACAGCGATTAGCTATCATCATACTTGATGGCAAAAAACTGAAAGTTTTTCCTCTCAGATCAGGAACAACACAAGAATGCCCACTTTAGCCACCTTCTATTCAACACAGTACTGGAAGTTCTAGCCATGGCATTTAGAGCAAGGCAAAACAAAAGAAAAAAGTAACAAAATTGGATAGGAAGAAATAAAATTGTCTCAGTTTGCAGACGACATGCTCTTAATACGTAGAAAACCCTAGGGCTTCCCTGGTGGCGCAGTGGTTAAGAATCCGCCTGCCAACACAAGAGACACGGGTTCGACCCCTGGCCCAGGAAGAACCCACATGGCGCGGAGCAACTAAGCCTGTGCACCACAACTACTGCGCCTGCGCTCTAGAGCCCGCGTGCCACAACTACTGAAGGCTGCACGCCTAGAGGCCGTGCTCCGCAAGAAGAGAAGCCACTGAAATGAGAAGCCTGCGCACCACAACAAAGAGTAGCCCCTGCTCGCCGCAACCAGAGAAAGCCTGCATGCAGCAACGAAGACCCAACACAGCCATAAATAAATAAATAAATAAATTTATTTAAAAAAAGAAAAGAAAACCCTAAAGATTGCACCCAAATAAACCTGTCAGAAAAAATGAATTCGGCAAAGTTGTAGAATATTAGATCAAAACCCCAAAATGAGTTGCGTTTCTGTACACTTAATAAGCAACCTGTAAAGAAAATTAAGAAAACAATTCTGGGACTTCCCTGGTGGCACAATGGTTAAGAATCCGCCTGCCAATGCAGGGGACACGGGTTCGAGCCCTGGTCGGGGAAGGTTCCACATGCCGCAGAGCAGCTAAGTCTATGCTCCACAACTACTGAGCCTGCGCTCTAGAGCCTGCGAGTCACAACTACTGAAGCCCGTGCGCCTAGAGCCTGTGCTCCACAACAAGACAGCCACCGCAATGAGAAGCCTGCACACCACAATGAAGAGTAGCCCCCGCTCACTGCAACCAGAGGAAGCCCGCGTGCAGCAACGAAGACCCAACTCAGCCATCAATAAATATTTTTAAAAAAGAAAATACTTCTATTTACAATAGAATCAAAAAGGATAAAATACTTAGAAATAAACATAACCATGGAAGCAAGACTCATACACTGAAAACTACAAAACGTTGCAAAGATGCCACCAATAATCAGACACCCTGTATCCATGAATTGGAACACAATATTGTTAAGACTTTATCTACAGATTCAATACAATCAATCTCTATCAAAATCCCAGACTTTTTTTTTGTAGAAATAGAAAACTCCATCCTAAAATTTATATGTAATCTAAAGAGATCCCAAATAGCCAAAAACAATCTTGAAAGGGAAGAGCACAGTTGAAGATCTCAACTTTCTTGATTTAAAAACTTACTACAAAGCTACAGTAATCAAAACAGTGATTAAGATAAACTTATAGACCACTGGAATAAAATAAAGAGCCCATATGGTCAAATGATTTTTCAACAAGGGTGCCAAGTCCATTCAATAGGGAAAGGCAGTCCTTTCAACAAATAGTGCTGGGAAAACTAGATTATCTACATGCAAGATAATGAAGCTGGAGTCTTTATCTGACACCATCTACAAAAACTAACTGAATACCAAAGACCTAAACATGAAACCTAAAACTATAAAAATCTTAGAAGAAAACACAGTGGATAAGACTGGTTCAAGATGGCAGAGTAGAAGGATGTGCACTCACTCCCTCTTGCAAGAGCACCAGAATCACAACTAACTGCTGAACAATCATCGACAGGAAGACACTGGAACTCACCAAAAATAAGATTCCCCACAACCAAAGACAAAGGAGAAGCCAGAATGAGACGGTGGGAGGGGCACAATCACAATAAAATCAAATCCTCTAACTGCTGGGTGGTGACTCACAAACTGGAGAACACTTATACCACAGAAGTACACCCACTGGAGTGAAGGTTCTGAGCCCCTCGCCAGGCTTCCCAACCTGGGGGTCCGGCAACAAGAGGAGGAATTCCTAGAGAACCAGACTTTGAAGGCTAGTGGGATTTGATTGCAGGACTCCAACAGGACTGGGGGAAACAGAGTCCACTCTTGGAGGGCACACACAAAGTAGTGTCCGCATCGGGACCCAGGGGAAGAAGCAGTGACCCCATAGGACACTGAATCAGACCTACCTGCTAGTGTTGGAGGGTCCCCTGCAGAGGCGGGGGGTGGCTGTGGCTCACCGTGAGGACAAGGACACTGGCAGCAGAAGTTCTGGGAAGTATTGCTTGGTGTGAGCCCTCCCAGAGTCTGCTATTAGCCCCACCAAAGAGCCGGGTGGGCTCCAGTGTTGGGTCGCCTCAGGCCAAAAAACCAACAGGGAGGGAAACCAGCCCCACCCATCAGTAGACAAGCGGATTAAAGTTTTATTGAGCTCTGCCCACCAGAGCAACACCCAGCTCTACCCACCACCACTCCCTCCCATCAGGAAACTTGCACAAGTCTCTTAGATAGCCTCTTCCACCAGAGGGCAGACAGCAGAAGCAAGAAGAACTACAATCCTGCAGCCTGTGGAACAAGAACCACATCCACAGAAAGAGAGACAAGATGAAAAGGCAGAGGGCTATTGTACCAGATGAAGGAACAAGATAAAACCCCAGAAAAACAACTAAATGAAGTGCAGATAGGAAACCTTCCAGAAAAAGAATTCAGAATAATGATAGTGAAGATGATCCAGGACCTTGGAAAAAGAATGGAGGCAAAGATCGAGAAGATGCAAGAAATGTTTAACAAAGACCTAGAAGAATTAAAGAACAAACAGAGATAAACAATACAATAACTGAAATGAAGAATACACTAGAAGGAACCAATAGCAGAATAACTGAGGCAGAAGACAGGTAAGTGGCCTGGAGACAGAATGGTGGAATTCACTGCTGTGGAACAGAATAAAGAAAAAAGAATGAAAAGAAATGAAGACAGCCTAAGAGACCTCTGGGACAACATTAAATGCAACAACATTCGCATCATAGGGATCCCAGAAGGAGGAGACAGAAAGGACCCGAGAAAATATGTGAAGAGATTATAGTCGAAAACTTCCCTAACGTGGGAAAGGAAATAGCCACCCAAGTCCAGGAAGCACAGAGTCCCAGGAAGGATAAACCCAAGGAGAAACACACCGAGACACATGGTCATTCAACTGACAAAAATTAAAGACAAAGAAAAATTATTGAAAGCAACAAGGGAAAAATGACAAATAACATACAAGGGAACTCCCATAAGGTTAACAGCTGACTGCTCAGCAGAAACTCTACAAGCCAGAAGGGAGTGGCATGATATACTTCAAGTGATGAAAGGGAAGAACCTACAACCAAGATTACTCTACCCAGCAAGGATCTCATTCAGATTTGATGTAGAAATCAAAAGCTTTACAGACAAGCAAAAGAGAATTCAGCACCACCAAACCAGCTCTACAACAAATGCTAAAGGAACTTCTCTAAGTGGGAAATACAAGAGAAGAAAAGAGCCTACAAAAACAAACCCATAACAATTCAGAAAATGGTCATAGGAACATACATATTGATAATTACCTTAAACGTGAATGGATTAAATGCTCCAACCAAAAGACACAGGCTCACTGAATGGATACAAAAACAAGACCCATGCTGTCTACAAGAGACTCACTTCAGACCTAGGGACACATAAAGAGTGAAAAGTGAGGGGATGGTAAAAGATATTCCATGCAAATGGAAATCAAAAGAAAGCTGGAATAGCAATACTCATATCAGATAAAATAAACTTTAAAATAAAGAATGTTATGAGAGACAAGGAAGGCCACTACATAATGATAAAGGGATCAATCCAAAAAGAAGATATAACAATTATAAATATATATGCACCCAACATAGGAGCACCTCAATACATAAAGCAACTGCTAACAGCTATAAAAGAGGAAATCGACAGTAACACAAAAATAGTGGGGGACTTTAACACCTCACTTAAACCAGTGGACAGATCATCCAAACAGAAAATTAATCAGGAAACACAAGCTTACATGACACAATAGACCAGATAGATTTAATTGATATTTATAGGACATTCCATCCCAAAACAACAGATTACACTTTCTTCTCAAGTGCACACAGACAATTCTCCAGGACAGATCACATCCTGGGTCACAATTCAAGCCCCAATAATTTTAAGAAAATTGAAATCATATCAAGCATCTTTTCTGACCACACTATGAGATTAGAAATTACAGGGAAAAAAAACGTAAAAAACAAACACATGGAGGCTAAACAATATGTTACTAAGAGATCACTGAAGAAATCAAAGAGGAAATGAAAAAATACCTAGAGACAAATTACAATGAAAACATGAAGATCCAAAGCCTATGGGATGCAGCAAAAGCAGTTCTAAGAGGGAATTTTGCAGCAATACAATCCTACCTCAAGAAACAAGAAAAATCTCAAACTAACCTTACACCTAAAGGAACTAGGGAAAGAACAAACAAAACCCAAAGTTAGCAGAAGGAAAGAAATCATAAAGTTCAGAGCAGAAATAAATGAAACAGAAACAAAGAAAACAATAGCAAAGATCAATAAAACTAAAAGCTGGTTCTTTGAGAAGGTAAACAAAATTGATAAATCACTAGCCAAAAAAAAGGGAGAAAAAGAGGGAGAGGACTCATATCAATAAAATTAGAAATGAAAAAGAAGTTACAACAAACACCACAGAAATACAAACCATCCTGAGAAACTACTACAAGCAACTCTCTGCCAATAAATTGGACAACCTGAAAGAAATGGACAAATTCTTAGAAAGGTATAACCTTCCAATAATGAACCAAGAAGAAATAGAAAATACGAACAGACCAATCACAATGAAATTGAAACTGTGATTAAAAATCTTCCAACAAACAAAAGTCCAGGACCAGAGGGCTTCACAGGTGAATTCTATCAAACATTTAGAGAAGACCTAACACCCATCCTTCTCAAACTCTTCCAAAATATTGCAGAGGAAGGAACACTCCCAAACTCATTCTATGAGCCCACCATCACCCTGATACCCAAACCAGACAAAGATAGTATAAAAAAGGAAAATTACAGACCAATATCACTGATGAATATAGACGCAAAAATCCTCAACAAAATACTAGCAAACAGAATCCAACAACACATAGAAGGATCATACACCATGATCAAGTGGGATTTATCCCAGGGATGCAAGGATGCTTCAACATATGCAAATCAATGTGATATACCATATTAACAAATTGAAGAATAAAAACCATATGATCATCACAATAGATGCAGAAAAAGCTTTTGACAAAACTGAACACCCATTTATGATAAAAACTCTCCAGAAAGTGGGCACAGAGGGAACCTACCTCAACATAATAAAGGTCATATATGACAAACCCACAGCAAATATCATTCTCAATGGTGAAAAACTGAAAGCGTTTCCTCTAAGATCAGGAATGAGACAAGGATGTCCACTCTCACCACTATTATTCAACATAGTTTTGAAGTCCTAGCCATGGCATTCAGAGAAGAAAAAGACATAAAAGGAATACAAATTGGAAAAGAAGAAGTAAAACTGTCACTGTTTGCAGAAGACATGATACTATACATAGAGAATCCTAAAGATGCCACCAGAAAGCTAGTAGAGCTAATCAATGAATTTGGTAAAGCTGCAGGATACAAAATTAATGCACAGGCATCTCTTGCATTCCTATACACTAATGATGAAAAATCTGAAGAAGAAATTAAGCAAACACTCCCATTTACCACTGCAACAAAAAGAATAAAATACCTAGGAATAAACCTAACTAGGGAGACAAAACACCTGTATGCAGAAAACTATAAGACACTGATGAAAGAAATTAAGATGATACAAACAGATGGAGAGATATACCATGTTCTTGGATTGGAAGAATCAATATTGTGAAAATCACTATACTACCCAAAGCAATCTACAGATTCAATGCAATCCCTATCAAATTACCAATGGCATTTTTTACAGAACTAGAACAAGAAATCTTAAAATCTGTATGGAGACACAAAAGACTCCGAATAGCCAAAGCAGTCTTGAGGGAAAAAAATGGAGCTGAAGGAATCAGACTCCCTTCCGACTATACTACAAAACTAAAGTAATCAAGACCATATGGTACTGGCACAAAAACAGAAATATAGATCAATGGAACAGGATAGAAAGCCCAGAGATAAACCCACGCACCTATGGTCAACTAATCTATGACAAAGGAGGCAAGGATATACAATGGAGAAAAGGCAGTCTCTTCAATAAGTGGTGCTGGGAAAACTGGACAGCTACACGTAAAACAATGAAATTAGAACGCTCCCTAACACCATACACAAAAAGAAACTCAAAATGGATTAGAGACCTAAATGTAAGAGTGGACGCTATAAAACTCTTAGAGGAAAACACAGGAAGAACGCTCTTTGACATAAATCACAGCAAGATCTTTTTTGATCCACCTCCTAAAGTAATGGAAATAAAAACAAAAATAAACAAATAGGACTTAATGAAACTTAAAAGCTTTTGCAAAGCAAAAGAAACTACAAGCAAGATGAAAAGACAACCCTCAGAATGGGAAAAAATATTTGCAAACGAATCAACGGACAAAGGGTTAATCTCCTAAATATATAAAGAGCTCATGCATCTCAATATTAAAAATAAAAACAACCCAATCCAAAAATGGGCAGAAGACCTAAATAGACATTTCTCCAAAGAAGACATACAGATGGCCAAGAAGCACATGAAAAGCTGTTCAACATCACTAATTATTAGAGAAATGCAAATCAAAACTACAATGAGGTATCACCTCACATTGGTTATAATGGGCATTATCAGAAAATCTACAAACAACAAATGCTGGAGAGGGTGTGGAGAAAAGGGAACCCACTTGCAGTGTTGGTGGGAATGTAAATTGATACAGCCACTATGGAGAACAGTATGGAGGTTCCTTAAAAACTAAAAATAGAATTACCATATGACCCAGCAATCCCACTACCGGGCATATACCCAGAGAAAACCATAATTCAAAAAGACACATGCACCCCAATGTTCATTACAGCACTACTGACAATAGCCAGGACATGGAAGCAACCTAAATGCCCATCAACAGACAAATGCATAAAGAAGATGTGGTACATATATACAATGGAATATTACTCAGCCATATAGAGGAATGAAATTGGGTCATTTGTAGAGACGTGGATGGATCTAGAGACTGTCATACAGAGTGAAGTAAGTCAGAAAGAGAAAAACAAAATTGTATATTAATGCACATATGTGGAATCTAGAAAAACTGTACAGATGAACTGGTTCGCAGGGCAGAAATAGAGACACAGATGTAGAGAACAAACATATGGACACCAAGGGGGGAAAGTGGCGGGGGCAGGTGATGGTGTGATGAATTGGGAGATTGGGATTGACATATATACACTAATATATATATAATGGGTAACTAATAAGAACTTGCTGTATAAAAAAATAAAATTCTTGGGCTTCCCTGGTGGCGCAGTGGTTGAGAGTCCGCCTGCCGATGCAGGGGACACGGGTTCGTGCCCCGGTTCGGGAAGATCCCACATGCTGTGGAGCGGCTGGGCCCGTGAGCCATGGCCGCTGAGCCTGGCGTCCGGAGCCTGTGCTCCACAAGGGGAGAGGCCACAACAGTGAGAGGCCCACATACAGCCAAAAAAAAAATAAAATAAAATAAAATTCTTAAATTCAAAAAAATAAAAAAATTAAGTAATCCAAAAAAAAAAAAAGAAAAGCTTCATGACATTGGATTTGGCAATGATTTCTTGGATATGAGACCAAAGGCAACAGCAGAAAAATTTAAAACTTTGGTGCATTAAAGGACACAATGAACAGAGTAAGAAGGCAACCTACAGAATGGGAGAAAATATTTGCAAATCACATAGATGATACGGGATTTATATCCAGAATATACAGAGAACTCCTACAACTTCACAATAAAAAAACAAACTCGGTTAAAACATGGGCAAAGGACCTGAACAGGCATTTCTCCAAATATACACAAATGGCTAATAACCATGAGAAAAGATGCTCAACATCACTAATTTAGGGAAATGCAAATCAAAACCACAACAAGGTACCACTTCACTCTCATTAGGATTACTATCAATATTATCAACAAACCAGAAAATAACGAAAATAACAAGTGGTGATGTACAGAAATTGGAACCCTTGTGCACTGCTGGTGGGAATGTAAAGTGGTGCAACTACTGTGTAAAAGTGTGATGGTTCCTCAAAAAATTAAACACAGAATTACCATGATCTGGCAATTCCACTTATGAAATTAAAAGCAGGGATCTGAACAGATATTTCTACACTCATGTTTAGGGCAGCATTATTCACAATAGCCAAAAGGTGGAAGCAACCCAAATGCCCACCAATGGGTGAATAAGATAAAATGTGGTATTTACATACATTAAAATAATCAGTCTTAAAAAGAAGGAAATTCTGACACATGCTACAACACAGATGAACCTTGAAAAATATTATGCTAAGTGAAATAAGCCAGTCACAAAAGGAAAATTAGAGTATGATTCCACTCAAGGAGGTACTTATTAGTGTAGTCAAATTCACAGAGGCAGAAAGCAGTATGGTGGACGCCAGAGGCTGGGGGAAGGAAGAATGGGAAGTTATTGTTTAATGTGTACAGAGTTTTTTGCAAGATGAAAACAGAAAAACGTTCTGGAGATGGATAGTGGTAATGGTTGCACAACAATGTGAATGTAATTAACATCACTTAACTGTACACCTAAAAATGGCTAAAATATGTAATATTTTACCACAAACAAGAACAAAACTTTCTTGACCTTGCATTTTTCTCCCTCATCTAAAATTTTTGCAGAAGGAATTTCTATTCCCCTCCCTTGCTCTTCCACAGAAACTTTCTCTGAAAAATCTCTTTCTTTTTATATCTCCAAGTCCAGTGGTCACTTCTAAGTCTTACTCTGTCTTACTATTACATCTGACAGAGACCCTAGGATCCTGCCTTTTAACTTCTCCATGCCCTCCTAGTTCTCTTAGTCTCTCCAACTACCCCCTCTTTTTGAATCTTCCTTTGTTCTGCCATGTTGCACCAGGGTTTTGTTCTCAGTCCCCTTATTTTACCACCCTTCTCTAGGCAATCCCAGCTATTCTTTTGGTCTTAACTGTTCCCTCTCTGACCAATTTTCAACAGGGTGAAAGAAGTATGAAAGTGAACTTCCTTCTCTTTCCTCAACTAGACCTGTGAATTTGGAGGGTTAAGAACGAAATCTTTTTAATTTTTGTCTTCCCAATACCCAGCACCGTGCCTGGGAACACTGGACATGCTCAAACATTTGAATTAAACTCTAGGCCAGCACTATCCAATATAAGTTTCTGCAACTATGGAAATGTTTTATATTTGTGTCCAGTATGGTAGCCATTAGCCACATGTGGCCACCAAGCACCTGAAATGTGGCTAGTACAACTGAAGAACTGAATTTTTAGTTTTATTTTATAATTACATAGCCACATGGGGCTAGTGGGTATCACACTGGACAGTTTTGCTCTAGAAATCCCTCTGGGTTATACTGTCTTCTAGCCTGCCTCAGGTAATTTTTTTCTTGTATTATTTTTCTTGTCACAAGAGACAAGAATGTAAAATATCTTGACCGACTAAGGCTAGATATTGGTCCCCATAACTTTCACTATCAAAGAACATAAAACACTCATGCAAATTCTAAAAATCTGGGCTTCTTATATAATCTTAGAGTTTAGTTTTTAAATGTGGCTTTTCCGCCTGATGCATTGACACTATTCCATTAAGTTAAAGGTTCCAAAGAAAAAGAAAGCATCCTACCATTTTCACAATGTAGTAGGCCATGGCATGTAAGTGTCGAGTAGAAGTTCCACTACCAATTACAAAGTAATCTGTATATTTCATTTCTGGAGGAACCTTGATGACACAAATGTCTCTTGCATTTTCTTGCCTCAGAAGTGAAACCAGCATATCGATGTCAAACTTGGGACCAGTATGATCTGAAATGCACAAAGATTTGCTTTTGTCAGGTGGCCAAGTAAAGACAGACACGATATGCACCCAGAGATGCGGGCAGCTGACAGCGAAACCACTCCTCCATGAAGGTGTTTAGGCCTCCTGGAAGTTGCAGCTGGGCACTGGTTTCATATAGCACTGCTCAACTTATGGGAAGGGTGCGCAGGTCACAGACAGCCACCACACACATCCTTTCCTATTAGCGCATGCAAGTAGAACCAGACATCAGCAACAACGGCTTTCTGATCTAGTACCTGAGGAAATGAGTAACACAGATCAAGCAGAGAACTGCTATTCAAAGAGAGGAAAACGGGAATTCCCTGGTGGCGCAGTGGTTAAGAATCCACCTTGCCAATGCAGGGTTCGAGCCCTGGTCTGGGAAGATCCCACATGCCGCGGAGCAACTAAGCCCGTGCACCACAACTGCTGAGCCTGCGTGCCACGGCTGCCGGGCCCGCGTGGCACAGCCACTGAGGGCCGCGTGCCTAGAGCCCGTGCTCTGCAACAGGGGAGGCCATCGCAGTGAGAAGGCCGCGCACCACAGCGAAGAGCAGCCCCCGCTCGCCGCAACTAGAGAAAGCCCATGCGGAGCAACAAAGACCCAACACAGCCAAAAAAAATAAATAAATAACGATAATAATAATAATAATAGTTAATAATAATAATTTTAAAAAGGAGAGGAGAACAAGCACAATTTGGGGAGGTGGTAATATCTTGGGGCACATTAAACTGAATTCCAGCCACAAAGGGTCACAGAACTAGAACCGTGAACTGGAAGGGCTCTTGGGTAGTATCCGTCCACAACCTTCATTTGAGAGAGAAACTGAGAACTAGCTGAGTAAGTGTGTGGCCCCAAATCTACCAATCGGAGGGTTAAAATTTTAACAGCAATTCTCATTTTGAACTCTCGAGGTTTTCTTACAATGCCAGCTGGGTTATGTAACAACTGTATTATCTGTGAAAACCGTTTTTTGTTTTTTATTTTTCCTCTAGAGATTTAGATATTCAGCTCTTCACCGTGGTGTACAAGAGCCTGTGGACTTAACAGCTCTCTTCAGTTCTAAAGCTGACTCCCAGGGCCCTAGTGGCTAACCTCTCCCTCTCATACTTCATCCTTTCACAGGTGTGATATGTTTACCACCTCTCAAGTTTCTAAAAGCTTACAATACTTAGAGGCTCTTAAATTGGCCCCATCTCCTATTAGCGCTTCTTACGCACCCCTGAGCCCCCAGACCCTGGCTCTTCCTCAGAATCCTCACGCCCCAACATTCTCAACAAGTCCATTTCTCGGAACCCTAGACAGAGCGTGAAGGGGGATGAGGACGGTGAGGTTGTGATGCCAGGGGTCCGACGTGGCCGTTCGGACAGACGCCTGGGGTTTGGGAGACTTCAGTCCATCTCTTGATCCCACTGTGAAATGCAAAGTTGGTGCCGACAACCTTTGCAGTCCCTTCCAGTTCTGCTCTGTAGGAGTTTTGTGACCCCATGAGAAACGCAAAAAGAGAGGAACTCAGCCTCTTTAGCTGGGACCCGGCTCCCTCCTCCTCGTCCGTACCTCCGGTGCCTGACTCCGGGCGCCCCTCGCCGGCTGTTCCCTCCGCCCGCTCCTCCAGGCCCGGCCCGCCGTGCGGGCCGCGCGCTCGGTCGGGGGCCGGGCAGACCTTGCCGAGCGTCGGTCCCACCGGAAGTCGCCCCACGGAAAGCAGCCGAAGCCGGAGCCCCGCGGCCGCCGCGGGCCACGCTCCCAGGGAGAAGGCCCGGCGCCACAGCAACGCCCCGAGCCGCAGCGCCACGCAGCCCCACGGCCCCATCGCCGTCGCCACGCGTTGACTCACGAGGCGGGGCTTAATGGGGCTCGGGCGGGCCTGCGGCTTTCCATAGGCCAGTTCAACGCGGCAGGGCTTGGAAAATTGACGTCAGGAGCGTGGGCGTGGCCAGGGCCCGAAGGTGGGGCCGTGGGCGGAGTGGGAGGAGGAGAGTAACCCGACAGTGACCCGGAAGAAATTAGGGATTAGGGATTAGGTTGTGTAGGCGTCAGAGGACGAGGATTTCTCTACTCACCTTGCGTTTCCCTGCACCATACTGACGCATTGTGTCTTCCTTGAATTGTTCTTATTTTTCCTTGATGTCTCCGTTCACTGGAATGTAAACAGCATGAAGGCAGAAATTTTTGTTTTTATCTGTTCTCTCCACAGCACCTAAAGCTGAAAGTACGGAAGTTGCTTCTGTTGATTAGACTGGAATTAGGACATAGCCCATTACCAAAGAAGTTGTCAAGATTCCCTTGCAAATTTGAAATCCCATGAGGAACATCTGTTATCCTGGGCGGGGGTTGGGTGGGAGGCAGAGATTAAGGACCATTTGGAAAACGTTCTTAGTAGGTCAGCCCTTCAGGGACACTCCCCAATGGAGTTATTTTATGCTAATGGACTGCGCTGTGGCGCTCACCTCGGTGAGAATAAGGAATGCTGAGTTGCAGTTACAGTATTGAATCCTAGGATGTGAGAGCTGAAAGAGACCCAGGGAGGAAAAATGACTTGCCTGTAGCCAAGCTGGAACCAGCAGCTGTTTCTGAACTCCAGCCTGGTAACTTATGAAAGGAAAAGGCTAGTAGAAGGGGGCAAATATCTCGGATGCCTGGAACAGTGCCAAGCACATAGTAGGTACTCCAAATGCTTGACACATTATTTAATTTTTTTTAAAGAAATAACTCCAAGCATCAATTTTTTAAATTAAAAACTACAGAAACTAAGCACCTGTGTGTACCACCCTGAATATTCACAATTGCTTCAAGTTATTTTTGAAAATAAGACTAAAGTGTTGGGGCTTCCCTGGGGGGGGCGCAGTGGTTGAGAATCTGCCTGCTAATGCAGGGGACACGGGTTCGAGCCCTGGGCTGGGAGGATCCCACATGCCGCGGAGCAACTAGGCCCGTGAGCCACAACTCCTGAGCCGCGCGTCTGGAGCCTGTGCTCCGCAACGAGAGGCCGCGATAGTGAAAGGCCCGCGCACTGCGATGAAGAGTGGCCCCCGCTTGCCACAGCTAGAGAAAGCCCTCGCACAGAAACGAAGACCCAACACAGCAAAAATAAATAAATTAATAAACTCCTACCCCCAACATCTTCTTTAAAAAAATTTTTAAAAAATAAATAAATAAAGTGTTACAGATAAAGTTAAGTCTCATCCTTTTCACTTCCATTTCCCCATAGGCATGGATTTGGTGCTTCTTCCAGCATTTGCCATCAGTTCTGCGTTTCCACTATTTTTTCTGAACACCCCAAACCTGCTTTACCACCTGTATTTGCCATCTCATTTAATGGGTCATCATCCCCCCCAAATCTAAATTCTGGACTGCATTCACTGCAGGATCTTCCTGTGACAACTATTCCATTCTCAAATCCTGCTTATGCTACCTCCAAAATATTTTTTGAATCCAACTTCTCGTCTTCATTCCCACTGTTCCTTCCTTAGTCTGAGCCCTCAACAGCTTTTGGCGAATTACTGGGACAGCCTCCTACCCGGCTCTCCCGTCTCCAATCTGTCTCTACTCTTTCCATCCTCCATGCTGCCCGCTAAAATTATTTTAGCCTCATCTGCTTTTTGCTGTTTTCCAAACACACCATAACCTTTCCATGCTGAACTTTGCATACTATTCCATTCCATTTTTTTAGAGTGCCCTTCGTCACCTTTGCACATGACAAACTCAGAAACTCCTTCAGTAGCCCTTCATCCCTTTGTTCATAAATGTCTTTAACATTTACCATGTTCGACTGGATGATAACCCATTGGAAAAGACTTAGATTTATTTCCAGCTCTTCTGTTCACGAGCAGTGTAAGACTGAAGTGACTCAATCTCCCTGAGCCTTTTATTTATCACCTCCTCTCAGCTCCTTCTCTAGCTCCTACAGAACTGCTAATGTGACCCCACAATATTTTGGACTTTCAAATACAAATATATGATACTGCTGACATTTACCCTAATCATCATCTCTCCTGTCTGGAAGCTCCCAGTGGGCAGGGACTATTCACCTTTCCCCTCCCTGCCTTAGCCCAGCACCTGGCACTGGAATGTTTGTTGGCCTTGGTGAGGGTCCTTGGGGAGGTTGTGAATCACAAGTCTACTCAGAATGACCCATTGTATGCAAACTGCACATCAATGTGAGAAGAAAGTACACCCTTCTTTGTGAAGATGAGTACAAGTAGGGCTGGTAGGTTTCAGGTCCCTACCAATTCCTGTAGGCTGTGGGAGAAATGATAGCCTGGGTGCCCAGAGGCCCAGCTCTGGATTGAGCAATGGTTCTGAGATCTGAGGAAACAATGCTGCAAGAGGTGGGAATGTGAGCCTGCACTTTGGTCCAACAAACAGGCTCATTGCAGAAATGGTGGAGGAGGTTCTTCCCACGTAAGAGCCTCCTACTTGAGAGGCCCCTGTGGGGGGCTCTGGGATGCCCTCAAACCATAGGCTCCATGCTTCCTGGGACACCAAGAATTCATCGCATTGTAGACCTCAATGCCCACTCCAGGTTGGACTCCCTGTCCTTACAGCACAGAGGGCATGACTGACAAGCCAACAGAAAATATATGAGCAGGCAGGCAATGCAGACTCCACGCTCCACTGGGAGCTTGGGGCGAAGAGAGACAGACAGTGCCTACCCCTAGGGTTATAAAACAATGAGTCCCTGTTGCTGAACTTCTACTTAAAAGGATTTTCCCTCTTCCAATTAGGAGATCTACAAAGAGGAGGACAAAATAATTTTAAAATAGAAATACACAAACTTAGCATATCTAATTAATTAGATTTATAAAAGAGGTAATTTTAATCCTAGCCCTTCCCTCTGCAAGGTCTCCTGAGGGCAGAAACAGTACAAAGAGAATGGAAATCCGAGAAAAAGGATGAAACTTAAACGAGGCAGGGATATTCACCAACGGCTGCAACTGCCCAGTTGTGGAAGGAGCTGCCCTGTGAGGTTGGGAAGGGTAGCTGAGCTGGAGAGAAGTGGTCCCCACCTATTTAACGATAATGAATAACTAAAAACTGTGGCTCTTTGAATATTAGTCATTGAACACACACATGACAAAAAGGTGTTGTGAATGAAACAACGTTTTTAAATAAAATTATATTGAATTGCAGTACATTCTTTGCAACCAAAAGGTCCAAAGGCCAGGAAACACAGATACACAGTAAACCCACACGTGGGGTAAGCAAAGGTTGGACTTGATGAACTTCCTAGTCCCCAAACTATATGAATTAAATCATTCATTTATTAAACAGTTATGTGCCAGTTGCAGTGTTGCGAGCCCCCGAGTCAAGTGTGGGCACACCAGGAAAGCTTGCTCAGCCTTTCTCCAGTCTCGCCGGCTCCGTTCTTCCTCTCTGTTCTCTTTGAAGCATGTCCCTGAGGTACCTCTCCTGTCATCTCCCAAACCAGCACCCCTGCCCTCTCCGCAGTCCCTGGGGCTACATGAAGAGGACATTTCTCTGACTGCAGCTTCCCACCTTCCTACCTTCCCATGAAGCTCCAGGAAACAAGTTCAGGAACCTCTGGGCTTTGCTGCTAACAGAACAAACAGGAGGCTCCTCAATGAACACACCAAGGATGTTATTAAGATCCACTAACTTAAAAGTCCTTGTGTGGACTTCCCTGGTGGCACAGTGGTTAAGAATCCGCCTGCCAATGCAGGGGACACAGGTTCGAGCCCTGCTCCAGGAAGATCCCACATGCTGCCGAGCAATTAAGCCCGTGTGCCACAACTACTGAGCCCACACGCCTAGAGCCCGCGAGCCACAACTACTGAGCCCGCACACCTAGAGCCCGTGCTCCGCAACAAGAGAAGCCACCGCAATGAGAAGCCCACGCACCGCGACTAGAGAAAAGCCCGGGCGTGGCAACAAAGGCCCAATGCAGCCAAAAATAAATAAATTAATAAATTTTAAAAAACCAAGGACTGAAAACAAAGTCCACGCTCAACAGCAGATGGCTCTGTTTTCAAGCGGGGGTATTTTGCATTTCTGAGAACCTCTCTAATGGGTAACAGTCTTTCCCCCAGTCTTCTTTTTTTAAATATTTATTTATTTGGCTGCACAGGGTCTTAATTGCTGCCTGCAGGATCTTTAGTTGAGGCATGCAAACTCTTAGTTGTGGCCTACAGAATCTAGTTCCCTGACCAGGGATCTATCCCAGGCCCCCTGCACTGGGAACTCGGAGCCTCACCCACTGGACCCCCAGGGAAGTTCCTCCCCTGAGTCTTTACCAGGTTGGAAGGAAGACCTGTAAAAACTGCTTTTGTTAATTAACTTTAAGGACTTGGTGCTGACAAGCCTGATCTCCAGAATCAGAGATCATGAGAAACTGCTGTTTTGGAATCATTTTAATGAGAAAGGAACATCCCACTCATGCCTGAAGAATGGGAAGCATGTGGGTCATTGCACACTGAGAGCGGGTCTTGGTGTCTCACCTTCTCTAGGAGCAGCACTTCAGATAAAGGGCTTTCAGAGACAACGCTCCGCATTTATCTCAGCTTTGCATGTCTACTGAGCAAGGCCACGAGTCTGCTTCTCAGACCTTCTGATAATCAGACGGTGAAGTTCCTAAAGGAACCTAAAGCAGTATTAACACCAGTACACGCTTCTCCCCAGACTACACGACCCTCTTGAATGAGTGACCAGTGACATCCCCAGCCCCGTGAACCTTCTCCGTGGTATTAAATAATGACTCAGAGGCTCTGTGGCCCTCCTGACCCCCAAAACCAAATCAGAGCCCCGCCACTCCACCCGGCCGACAAGACCTTGAGTTGTTTTCTTTCAGCCCAAACCTGATTTTGGATGAGCCTCTGATTTCTTCTGATCAGATGCATTGACGACCCAGTAAAGAATTGGCTCGGCTTTTCCTTTTTTTGATCCCAGTCTTATGAGTTTCCTCCCTTTTGTTTATTCCAAGACTTGAGCAGATAAGTGTAACCCCTGACGGCTAACCTCCCAAGGGGTGGTTCAGAGCAAACAAGCTCTCCCTCCTCAGCAGTAGCTCCCTTCCTCTGATTGGATCCCCAACGTGGGTTGCTTTCAGTCTGGCTCCAAGTCACCACGGCAGAAGGGTGCCTGGAGGAGCTGAGGGGACACCTCACAAAAAGTGGTCAGGTTTGAGCCTGAGACCTCACCTTTACAGTAGCGCACCTTTGGGCCACACCTGAGGACAGCAAGGGACAATACACATTCATTCCTACTGTTGCAGCAGATCAATCCTCCTATCTCCTTGGTGGCTTCACAAAGTCATGCCACAGAAAATTCTGAGACGTGTAACCTTGAGTTTAGGAGCACTCCAGGCTGATCCATTCAGGCGTCTTAAAATGCAGAGGGGCTTCCTCAGCTCCCCGGGAGTCCAGTCATTGTGTGAGTGGTTTCTGGGGATCCTGCATTTCCTTCTGGCTCTCTTGGTCGTTATTTGCTACTGATGCAGCTGCTGCTGTCAGGATCAAGGTGACAACATCAAATGCATAGTCTTTTAGGGACCCATAACATTTCTAGCATTTGCAAGGCTTTACTATATTCATTTATTTATCCTAAACATACTTTTCAGTACCTACTATATTCCAGGCACTGTTCTGGGTGCTGCAGACAGGATCCTTGGCCTCACGGGGTGTCCTTTCTGGGTGGGGAGACAAATAAACAACAACAATAACAACAAAAGCCAGGCAATTACCATCTGGTGGGATAAGTGCTATGATGGGTATAAATACAGGCTGCCATGGGAGCATTTAGTAGAATTACCTAACCCAGACTAGGTGGGTGAGGTCAGGGAAAGCTTCCTCTCTTGAAAGCAAACAAACAAACAAAAACCTAAGATTGAAAAATCGTTGAAGCTAGATTAAGTCTTTATAGTGGTTTCTCTCTCCTTTTGTATGCACTTGAAACTTGCTACTTAAAAAAGTAAAAACAAAACAACAGTAACAAACTCTGCTCACTGTTTCTGATAAGTATTATGATTCTCATTTCTAGAAGCTTTTGGGAAGAAGTCCGTTTAGCCAATGTTGATTGTTTCTTATTCCCTTAACAAACTTTCAATTTCCTCTTCTATAGCATTAAGTGTATGACACATAATAAATTTATGTTTTGTATCTGATCATTCCAATATCTTCAGTGGTTGCCAGCCGGACTCTTTTATCGTTTTTGCTGACTCATTCATGAAGGATTGTTTGCACATGTGTTTAGCGAGTTACTGTTTTGTTTTGGTTTTTAAATTTTTATTTTTTTTTTGGCTGCGTTGGGTCTTCGTTGCTGTGCGCAGGCTTTCTCTAGTTGCGGAGAGCGAGGGCTGCTCTTTTTTGCAGTGCGCGAGCTTCTCATGGCGGTGGCTTCTCTTGTTGCGGAGCACAGGCTCTAGGCGAGCGGGCTTCAGTAGTCGTGGTTCACGGGCTCTAGAGCGCAGCCTCAGTAGTTGTGGTGCACGGGCTTAGTTGCTCCACAGCATGTGGGATCTTCCCGGACCAGGGCTCGAACCTGTGTCCCCTGCCTTGGCAGGAGGATTCTTAACCACTGCGCCACGAGGGAAGTCCCTGCTGTCTCGTTTTTTAATTATGATCCCATGTTTCTTGAGGTTTTATCTGTGGAAATTCTTTAAAGCTTAGAGCTCCTAAAGAGAAAGTTTGTATTGCTTCTGCCAGATATATGGAGCCATTACTCACCCAGGGCCACTTTAAATGAAATGTTTAACTATGAGTTGTTTTCAGTGTGAATACCAATTCTAAAACCACATGAGTACAGGCTTGTGGTTAGGAACTCTCGGGGGGGCTGTTCATTTCATTCCTCACCTCCACGCCCACAACCAGAGTCGCCAGCCAGCTCAACCAAACATCCCCACTCTCTACCTCAATGGGGTAGATTTTTCTCTATTTCACTCATCAAGGATATCATTCCAGAATTCTGGCTTTATGCAAGAATGTGGGGGAGGAGAGTGTCCTCCCATCCTGCCCCGGTCTTCGTTTGTTTATCTTTAACCCAAAGAGCAAGTCTTTAAACCCAAGCTCTAGCTCCCTAGGGGTGTGGGCGTACCCCCGGAAAGAACTCTGGCTTCACTGCTTGATTTCTACTGTTTTCTCTAGATCTGCATTTTTTTGAGATAGGTTCTGGTCATGAAAGCATCTCCTTAGTTTCCTGCCAGCTCGATCATACATTAAAAACATGTTTTTATATCTTATTCAATATTTTCAGTTGAGTTGTAGTGGGAGGAATTTCTTTGAGCATCTGGTCCATCTTATTGCTGGGAACAGAATCGACAATTGAGATTTTATCTTTTTTAGTCCCCCAAAGAGTCACTTTCGGCAGACACTAAAGAGTCCCCATTACATGGGGAATAGCAGGTAACCCCTCTTGATTTGGCCTATCTCGATTTCAGCCGCGCTGTGCTGAGGAGAGGCCTTCTGAAGAAGGGAACCTGGGCCCTGCACACTCAGACAGTCCTGACTGTCCCCTTGTTGTAGGACCAGTCAAAGGTCTTGGAATCATTTGAAGAGCCATAGTGCACTGAGTTGTTGTTATTGTTTTAACTTTATAAATTGTGATTTTTTTTCCAGAAAGAAAAACTTTCAAATTGCCAAATGTTAATCCCCATTTCCAAGGTTAAAGTTGCCCTGATTGCTTGCGAAAAGCAAGAACTTAAGGAGTACAGATGTTTTTATGGCTCTAGGTTAATTCATTATTCTTCTTTCCAATACTTTACCAACGCTTAGAAAAAAAACCTTTTTCTTTTGGAAAATCAAGTGTACATGGTGTCTGAAGGTTAAAAAAATATATATCAAGTTTACATGCATAGTAAAACAGGAATGCAGCAGATGAACTTGACATTGAGGAAATTAGACCATTTTCTGCACTTAGAGAATCATCCAAAGTCCAGAACCAAAGCCCAATGTCTAATAGTCAGGGTATACATTTTATCTCTTTTTCTTTAAACTTAAGGAGGTACCAGGCAAACAGGATGATTCTTAAATAATCAAGAAGAATCTTACACCCTGAGAAAACCATAATTCAAAAAGTCATGTACCACAATGTTGATTGCAGCACTATTTACAATAGCCAGGACATGGAAGCAACCTAAGTGTCCATCAACAGATGAATGGATAAAGAAGATGTGGCACATATATACAATGGAATATTACACAGCTATAAAAAGGAATGAAATTGAGTTATTTGTAGTGAGGTGGATGGACCTAGCATCTGTCATACAGAGTGAAGTAAGTCAGAAAGAGAAAAACAAATACCGTATGCTAACACATATGTATGGAATCTAAAAAAATGGTACTGATGAACCTAGTGGTAGGGCAGGAATAAAGATGCAGACATTGAGAACAGACTTGAGGACACGGGGAGGGGGAAGGGTAAGCTGGGACGTAGTGAGAGAGTAGCATTGACATACATACACTACCAAATGTAAAATAGATAGCTAGTGGGAAGCTGCTGCATAGCACAGGGAGATCAGCTGGGTGCTTTGTGACCACCGAGAGGGGTGGGTTAGGGAAGGAGGGGATATGCGGATATACATATGCATATATCTGATTCACTTTGTTGTACAACAGAAACTAACACAGCATTGTGAAGCAATTATACTCCAATAAAGATGTATAAAAAAATTTAAAAATAAAATGTTGAAAATTTAAAAAAAAAAAAGAATCTTAATCTACCTCATGTCAGGATGTAGGAGTTTTAAAAAAAAGTCGGAGGGTTTACTTTGCCCTTCGTTTTCTACAAAATATGATTCCTAAGAAGACGGCTTCCCCTGCAGGGGGCTTCCTGACTTAAGCCACAGTGGGGATCTTTGCTTCCTTCTTTTTGCTCCCGTTTGCTCTCTTTAGGGCTCTGAAATAACATGGTTATGATCAAATTAAGACCCAAACACTTCTCGCGGGGATACATTGCAAAAATGTTAGAGTAGCTACAGCTGTGACAAGACGTCATCATGTTGGGCAAATCAGAGTGGCCTGGATTGACTGTAAGACAATAAATTTAAGGCAACAATCCTAAACTGAAAGGATCCCAGTTGAGAAGCATTCTAAGCCTGTGTTCTCTTTCACAGAGCACCCCCTGCCTCCACTTTTCTTTCTCCCTGAAATGTCCAGGCTCTAGGCTGCACAGGCAATGACCACGGGAAAAACACTCAACAACACGGTGCTTTCAGCTGCCTGAAACACCCACGCTTTTCACACTGAAAAGCCACACAAAGGCTCTTCCCTTGATCCAAGACAAAATGACTTGAACTCTGCTTTGCTTTTGTTTTCACACTGGGTCTGCTCTCCTCTGCCAGATGACCACATCAAAAGTGGTTCCTCTGGGGAAAGCATAGGCAGAACACTCTTTGACAAAAATCAAAGCTCTTTTTCGCTCCACTTCCTAGAGTAATGAAAATAAAAACAAAAATATACAAATTAGACTTAATAAACTTAAAAGCTTCTGCAAAGCAAAGGAAACCATAAACAAAATGAAAAGACGACCTACAGAATGTGAGAAAATACTTGCAAACAATGCAACCAGCAAGGATTAATCTCCAAAATACACAAACAGCTCATACAGCTCAATATCAAAAAAACAAACAACCCAATCAATAAATGGGAATAAGATCTAAACAGACATTTCTCCAAAGAAAACATACAGATGGCCAAAAAGCACATGAAAAGATGCTCAACATCCCTAATTATTAGAGAAATGCAAATCAAAACTACAGTGAGATATCACCTTACACTAGTCACAATGGCCAACATCAAAAAGTCTACAAACAATAAATGCTGGAGAGCGTGTGGAGAAAAGGGAACCCTCGTGCACTGTTGGTAGGAATGTAAATTAGTACAATCACTATGGAGAAGAGTATGGAGGTTCCTCATACAACTAAAAATAGAACTACCATATGATTCAGCAATCCCACTCCTGGGCATATATCCAGAGAAAACCATGACTCGAAAGGATACATGCACCCCAATGTTCACTGCAGTGCTATTTACAATAGCCAGAATATGGAAGCAACCTAGCTGAATTTAACTGAATCACTTTGCTGTACACCTGAAACTAACACAACATTGTAAACCAGCTATAGTCCAATATAAAATAAAACTTTAAAAAAAAAAGAAAAAGAGGGAATTCCCTGGCGGTCCAGTGGTTAGGACTCCACACTTCCACTGCAGGGGGCACAGGTTTGATCCCTGTTTGGGGAACTAAGATCCTGAATGTCACCTGGCGAAGCCAAAAAAAAGAAAAAAAGAAAAAGACACACGCACCCCAGTGTTCATAGCAGCACTATTTACAATAGCCAAGACATGGAAGCAACATAAATGTTCATTGACGAGGAATGGATAAAGAAGATGTGGTACATATATACAATGGAATATTATTCAGCCATTAAAAAGAATGAAATAATACCATTTGCAGCAACATGGATGGACCTAGAAATTATCATACTAAGTGAAGTAAGCCAGAGAAAGACAAATATCATATGATATCACTTATATGTGGAATCTAAAAAAATGATACAAATGAACTTATTTATAAAACAGAAACAGACTCACAGACTTAGAAAATGAACTTATGGTTACCAAAGGGGAAGGGGGGGAGAGGGATAAATTAGGAGTTTGGGATTAACATATACACACTACTATATATAAAATAGATGATCAACAAGGACCTACTGTATAGCACAGGGTACTCTACTCAATATTCTGTAATAACCTATATTAGAAAATAATTTGAAAAAGAATAGATACATGTAGATGTATAACTGAATCACTTTGCTGTACACCTGAAACTAACACAACATTGTAAATCAACTATACTTCAATATAAAATAAAAGTTAAATAAAAAAACACAGAAACCTAAACCAAACCAAACCAAGAGTGGTTCTTCTGGGAGTGACAGAGTTGAAATGTGGGGTTCTATTTTTTAAAATAAATTTATTTATTTTTATTTATTTTATTTTTGGCTGTGTTGGGTCTTCATTGCTGTGTGCAGGTTTTCTCATTGCTGTGTGCAGGTTTTCTCTAGCTGTGGCGAGCAGGGGCTACTATTCGTTGTGGTGTGTGGGCTTCTCATTGCCGTGGCTTCTCTTGTTGCGGAGCACGGGCTCTAGGCACGGGGGCTTCAGTAGTGGCAGCATGCGGGCTCAGTAGTTGTGGCTTGCAGGCCCAGTAGTTTTGGTGCACAGGCTTAGTTGCTCCACGGCATGTGGGATCTTCCTGGACCAGGGCTCAAGCCCGTGTCCCCTGCATTGACAGGTGGATTCTTAACCACTGTGCCACCAGGGAAGCCCGAAATGTGGGGTTCTTGAGCCATGTTTCTCTGAGGTCTCCTACCTACATGATGACAGGATGGCTCATGGTGAAGCTCCCATGGGTGTGGGTGGTAGGAGTTTTAACTAGGATAATTAGTCTATGTGTAGCCGTAAGTCTCCAGCCATGCCATTGACACAGTGGCTGACCTTCTACCTCTCATTCTGGGCTGAAAAAAAAAAATCTTAGCTAAAGACCTGGTGTTTGTGGGATTTAAGTAGTAGGCAACCAGCAAGTTGCCTCAGAGCAGCCACCTAATGGTTATTGATTTCCGTTAAATTGTTTCGAAGGGCTTTCTGTGTCAGGAAGGGATTGATGAAGCACTCCAGGAACGGTTCAGAGTCTAAGACCCAGTTTTGGAGATTTATCATGCAGTGGAAGAAAAAGATACAAATGTGTGAGATAGGAAAATAACAAGAAAGGATTTAACTAATAGTATATACTACAACAGCATGATGCCTTGTAGATGTTTTAAGATATGACTCCAAATTCTTTGAAACTTTTCCCATTGAGAGGTCGGGTTTGTGTCCCCTCCTCTTAAGTCTGGATGGGCTTGTGAGTGTTTCAACCAATATAACATGGCTGAAGTGACACTATGTGACACATGAAGCTAGGTTAGAAAAGGCTATGCCGCTTCTGCCTGGCTCTCTTGAATGATCCCTCTTGAGACATTCCCTCACAGAGCGCAAATGCCACATCATGAGAAGTCCAGGATACATGGAGAGGCCACATATATGTGCTCCTGTCCATAGCTCCAGCTGAACTCAGCCTTCCAGTCATCCCAGTTGTGAGTGGGGAAGCCTCCGGATGACTCCAGTCCCTAGTCCTCGAGTCTTCCCACTAAGGCTCCAGACATCATGGAGGAGAAGAAGGCCAACCTTGTAGTGCTCCATCCAAATCCCTACACTGCAGGATCTATCAACACAATAAAGCAGTTATTGGACACCACTAAGATGGGGCTGTTGGTTATTCAGCCACAGTAACTGGCACCCGCCTCAACCCCAAACAAACCATTCCGATTGTGTTAAAGAAGTTCAGCAGAGAGCCCAGCATAAACAGTGTCCTCAAGGGACATTTTGTTGAGAACATGTTGAAAACAGAGGAAAAGCACTTTATGCTGGGTGGGAGAGGAGAAGGGTGGAGAGGACGGTGGGAGCCCAGGGCTGGCTGGTTTGATTCTAGGTGGAGTGAATAAACCAAATGGCCAGCAGGGAGGATTCCGGCAGGAAGTAGTAGAGTGTCAGGGTGGAAAGGAAGGTTGGGGTCAGACTGCAGCATACCTGTACCCCTTTTTCAATCTTGACAAGCACAGTGAGGGACCATCATAATGGGGGTCACCATCCCAAACACAGGTCCCAAGCATGAGTTTGTAACACCACCTACCGCTCTGCTCTGTGCATATCTCAGTGCAAGTCAGTGATTTTAGGGTTAAACTTGAATCCTCATCTGAACAAAGGCACTTTATTATTTACAGATGACAGGCCTCCCAACTTGCCACCACAGACAATCTTGGAAGCCACATCAGAGTTTGGTTTTCCCTGTAGGTGATGGGGTGGTCACTGAAGACTCCTTAATACCAGCTTGAGAATTCCAAGCTTATCTTTTAAAAGATGGCTTTGGAAGCAAAGAGCAGTAACAAATATGGAGAGAGAGAGTTTGG